>NC_053392.1:148064840-148391184 GCF_905171765.1 Bufo bufo | reverse complement strand
TTAACCACATTTTGCTGCCTTTTACAGCCCTTTAGCCCTTTTCATGACTGTTTTAGAGCCAATTTAGTGCTCCAAAGTTCGGGTCCCCATTGACTTTAATTAAGTTCGGGGTCAAGTTCGGGTCCCGAACTCAAACTTTTTTGTGAAGTTCGGCCGAACCCGAACATCCAGGTGTCCGCTCAACTCTAAATTCCACCCTCCATATGTTGGACCTACTATACGAACAGAGAAAGGCCATCAACGATTTCTTGATGATGCAAGTGGATAGGAGTACTCCCCTGTGTAACTTCGATGTCAGCCAGTAGCAGCTCAAGCGTGACACCTGCCATTTGCTCAGGCCCTTTGAGGACGCCACGTTATTTGTCAGTCGCCAGGACTACGGGCTGAACGACGTCATTCCACTGCTTCATGTCCTGGAACAAATGCTGGTAACAATGGTTGGTCAGGGGACAGGAGACGTGGCGCCTAGATCTCACGGCCACATGAGCCCTGTGGGGGCTGAACTGGAAGAGGAGAAGTTGGGGGAGGAAGACATTGGAGCACAGGCAATGTGTAGAGAAATGGGTGGTTTTTCTACTCAGCTGACAGGACAGGAGGAGTGGGAGCAGCCGGAGGAGCAAGAGGGCGATGAGGACCCAGACACATTGTGGCAGTATGCAGTGGAGATGGAGGCAGGGAGTCCCATCGAGTCACTTGAACAAATGGTCCGATGCATTGTCTCCATTCAGCAGAGTGATGACTTCTGGCTCTCAACCTTGTTGGACATCCCTTGCTGGTCCACAATGGGGGCCTTTTTTACACCCATCGAGAGGGAGGACAAACTGAACTACTACAGTGACATCCTATGTAGTCAGTTGGCCGCTGACTATCTGCGCCATCGTCCATCCTCTCGCAGGTCTGACCAGGGAGGCCCTCTGCGCTCACGTTTCACTGCCATAGCTGCTGGGGAGCGGTGGTGTGTCAGGAGCAGTACCAGCTCCATCAGCAGCAGCCTGAGTCTACAGTCGCTGATGAGTAGCTTTCTTCCCCCACATAGTGAAGAAACTACTCACCAGCAGCAGGTAGACCTGGATCAGGACCTGAACCAGCAGGTGGTGGCATACTTGGGCAGCACCCTCCCACCCCACATTGAAGATCCGCTGGCCTACTGGGTAGCCAAACTGGATTTGTGGCCGCAACTAGCAGAGTTTGCCCTGGAAAAGCTGTCCTGCCAGTAGTGTGGCATCAGAGCGGGTGTTTAGTGCGGCAGGGGCTATAGTAAGGAGAACTTGCCTGTCCACCCAAAATGTGGAGAGACTGACCTTTGTGAAAATGAATCAGGCGTGGATCAGCCAGGATTTCCAACCACCAATTCCTGATGCATCAGACTAGATCATCCATAGTGTCACACCAACAATTTGTTTAAAGAGACTGGTTTCTTCTGACTACCTGCCTCAGCTACTACTCTGTTGCTGCCACCCGCCTGATGCCACACATCTGATGCCAAGTGCTCCTTCTTTCAGCCAGCATAATTAGCAGGTACTGGTATTGCCACCCATCACCCCACTCTGTTACTGGTTCACTTTGTGGTCTCCTGATGCTGCTGATGCTACTGCCATCTCCACACTATGTCACCTTGCCACTCTGTGGTCTCCTGATGCTGCTGCCATATTCACACTATGTCACCTTGACACTCTGTGGTATCCTCCTGCTGCTACTGCTGCTGCCATATCCACATTATGTCACCCTGCCACTCTGTGGTCTCATGATGCTGCTGCTGCCATCTCCAAACTATGTCACCTTGCCACTCTGTGGTCTTCTGATGCTGCTGCTGCTACTGCCATCTCCGCACTATGTCACCTTGCCACTGTGTGGTATCTTCCTGCTGCTACTGCAGCTGACTAGTGTTGATCAAGCACCATAGTGCTCGGGTGCTCGGGCCGAACACATCGGGATGCTCGGGTGCTCTTTCGAGCACCCGAGCACAATGGAAGTCAATGGGAGAACGCGAGCATTAAACCAGACACCCCCTGCTCTGAAGAGGGGAGGGTGCCTGGTACACAAGAAAAGGTCAGAAATTGATGGACCACCGAAATGGAACAGCATGGGGAGGATGTCTGGATGCATCTTAGTATTCCAGGGGGCGCTGCTGGAAATGATGTTGTTCGAGAAGTACGCCACTTTTACAGACTGACAATAATATGCACAAAACCGAAGAAAAAAAAATCTATTTTAGAGGAAAAATTGTTAGGAAACATTCTTTCCTGTATATTTACTTGTATATAAAGTGCAAGTGCTGCCAAAAATTACAAGGAAGAGGCACTCTGATACAACATGTATATCACATAAAGGAGAGCCTCATTCACATTGTGGTACAATTGTTCAGGTAGTGGGACTCCTACACTCATAAAGCCTATGCACTAAGTGAAAGGGCTGCCAAAAATTACAAGGAACCGGCACTTCAATACACCCTTTATTACACATAAAGGAAAGGAGGGCATCATACACACTCTTGAAAAATTATGATAGATGGCCTGCTGGTGACCCTCAAAAACATTAGAAGCAAGGGCCTGCTGTTGACCCGTATAACATTAGGGGCGGGGGCCTGCTGCTGATCTGACCATCTGAAAAAATTTGTGGGTGAGGGCCTGCTGCCAAGCTCACCATCTAAAAAATTTTGTGGGCGAGGACCTGCTGCCGAGCTGACCATGTAAAAAATTTTGTGGATGGGGCCTGCTGCCAAGCTGACCATTAAAAAAAATTGTGGACGAGGGATTGCTGCCAAGCTGACCATTTTAAAAGTTGTGTGGATGAGGGCCTGCTGCCGAGCTGACCATTTAAAATATTTTGTGGATGAGAGCCACAGCTCAGTCTGGTCCCTTATCTCCTAACACAGCTCTGCGGCAGTGTGCTGTTTGTCACCTAAGCAAATAAGTTTCAGCATGGCCTGTTGCCGCTTTCCCACTGCAGTACTACACTGCTTCCAGCTACTGACCGATGGCTGCAAGATGATAATTCAGAGGTTGAAGTGGCGGAGGAGGAGAAGGGGGGGTTGTAGCCACTAATGTAGGTGGCGGCGGAAAGCCTGATGGAAGTAGGGCCCGCAATCCTTGGCGTCGGTAGCACCTGTGCCATCCCAGGGTACAACTCGCTCCCGGCCTCCACAACGTTTACCCATTGTGCCGTCAGGGAAATGTAGCGTCCCTGGCCAAAACCGCTTGTAATGTCGCTGCCACCACCGCCTAATAAAAAATTTAACTGAATGAATGTCACTGATATTTAGGATGCGCACACGTTATACAGGAGGTATAGCGCAAGTAATGTCTCTTCCACCACCGCCTAATAAAAAATTACACTGAATGAATGTCACTGATATTTAGGATGCGCACATGTTATACAGGAGGTATAGAGCAAGTAATGTCGCTAACATCACCGCCTAATAAAAAATTCAACTGAATGACTGTCACTGATATTTCGGATGCGCTAACGTTATACTGGAGATGTAGCGCAGGTAATGTCGATGCCACCAGCAACAAAAAAATTTGACTGAATGTCACTGACATTTCGGATACGCAAACGTTATACAGGAGATGTAGTTCAGCTAATGTCACTGTCCGCAGCGGACACCGTCTACGGAAAAAGGACACTGAATGTGAGATATTTTTTGGATGCACACACTTTACACTGGAGATGTGGCACAGCTAATGACACTGTCCGCAGCGGACACCGTCTACGGAAAAAGGACACTGTATGTCACAGAAAAATGTTTGAAGTGCACACGTTACACTGCAGATGTGACCCTGGTAAGGTCGCTGTCAGAAGAGGACACTGTCTATTGAAAAATTACATTCTATGTCACAGATACATTTTAGAAGCACACGTTACACAGCAGATGTGGTCCTGGTAAGGTCACTGTCAGAAGCAGACACCGTCTATTGAAAAATAAAATTTTATGTCACAGAAAATTTTTAGAAGCGCACACGTTACACAGCAGATGTGGGCCTGCTAAGGTCACTGTCAGAATCAGACACGGTCTATTGAAAAATTTTATTTTATGTCACAGAAAAAAAATTTAAGTGCACAGATGCAGATGTGGGCCTGGTAAGGTCACTGTCAGAAGTGGACACCGTCTACGGGAAAAGTACACTAGATGTCACTGATATTTTAGCGATGCGCACACTTTTCACAGGAGATGTGGCGCGGATAATTTAACTGTCCGCAGCGGACATTGTCTATGGAAAAAGTGCACTGGATGTCAATTACTGATATATACGGGATGCGCACACTTTACACAGGAGATGTGGCGCAGATAATTTTACTGTCCGCAGGGGATACCGTCCACGGAAAAAGTGCACTGGATGTCACTGATATTTTAGGGATGCGCACACTTTACACAGCAGATGTGGGCCTGCTAAGGTCACTGTCAGAAGCAGACACGGTCTATTGAAAAATTTTATTTTATGTCACAGAAAAAAAATTTAAGTGCACAGATGCAGATGTGGGCCTGGTAAGGTCACTGTCAGAAGTGGACACCGTCTACGGGAAAAGTACACTAGATGTCACTGATATTTTAGCGATGCGCACACTTTTCACAGGAGATGTGGCGCGGATAATTTAACTGTCCGCAGCGGACATTGTCTATGGAAAAAGTGCACTGGATGTCAATTACTGATATATACGGGATGCGCACACTTTACACAGGAGATGTGGCGCAGATAATTTTACTGTCCGCAGGGGATACCGTCCACGGAAAAAGTGCACTGGATGTCACTGATATTTTAGGGATGCGCACACTTTACACAGGAGATGTGGCGTGAATAATTTAACTGTCCGTAGCGGCCTATTACAAGGTATTTAGCGCAGGATGCGCTAAAAATAAATATTGCTGCTGACACACACAATAGTCCTTAAAAGGACTTTTGGGTCTCTGAAAAGTTTTCTGTATAAAAATCTTCCTTTTACACTCCCTATGCTGTCTGTCCCTTCCTATGCACAGCTCTCCCTAACACTGAGCAATTTAAGTAGCGCAGGTTGTGCTACAAACATATATTGCTGCTGTCACACACAATAGTCCATGGCTACTGGCATTACAGTGAGGGCTCGACTGAGTACCGCCATGTGCCGAGCATAGAGATGCTCGAGCCGAACTGGTATTCGGCCGAGCATGCTCGCTCAACACTACTGCTGACATATCCACATTATGTCACCTTGTCACTCTGTGTTATCCTTCTGCTGCTACTGCTGCTGCAATATCAACATTATGTCACCTTGCCACTCTGTGGTATCCTGCTGCTACTGCTGCTGCCATATCCACATTATGTCACCTTGCCACTCTGTGGTATCCTCCTGTTGCTACTGCTGCTGCAATATCAACATTATGTCACCTTGCCACTCTGTGGTATCCTGCTGCTACTGCTGCTGCCATATCCACATTATGTCACCTTGCCACTCTGTGGTCTGATGATGCTGCTGCCATATCCACGTTTTGTAATTTCCATCACTGTTGGCGCCTATGGGGTTTCACATCCTCTTACCAAAAGAATCTGTTTAACCCCCTCTTCCTCCTTTTTTCCTTTTTTCTTCCCCTACATATCCACATTATTTCGCCTTGCTAATCTGTGGTCTGATGATGCTGATTCTGCTGCTGCCATCTCCACTATTTGTCACCTTGCCACTCTGTGGTCTCCTGATGCTGCTGCTACTGCCATCTCCACACTATGTCACCTTGCCACTCTGTGGTATGCTGCTGCCATCTCCACTATTTGTCACCTTGCCACTCTGTGGTCTCCTGATGCTGCTGCTACTGCCATCTCCACAATATGTCACCTTGCCACTCTGTGGTCTCCTGATGATGATGCTGCTGCCATATCCACAATATGCCACCTTGACACTCTGTGGTATCCTCCTGCTGCTGCCAGATCCAAATTATGCCACCTTACCACTCTGTGGTCTGATGATGATGATGCTGCCATATCCACATTATGTCACCTTGCCACTCTGTGGTATCCTCCTGCTGCTACGCTGCTGCCATATCCACATTATGTCACCTTGCCACTGTGTGGTCTGATGATGATGCTACTGCCATCTCCACACAATGTCACCTTGCTACTCTGTGGTCTTCTGATTCTGATTCTGCTGCCGCCATCTCCACACTATGTCACCTTGCCACTCTGTGGTCTCCTGATGCTGCTGCTGCCATCTCCACACTATGTCACCTTGCCACTCTGTGGTCTCCTGATGCTACTGCTGCTGCCATCTCAAAACTATGTCACCTTGACACTATGTGGTATCCTGCTCCTGCTGCTGCCAGATCCAAATTATGTCACCTTTCCACTCTGTGGTCTAATGATGCTGCTGCCATATCCACATTATGTCACCTTGCCACTCTGTGGTATCCTCCTGCTGCTACTGCTGCTGCCATATCCACATTATGTCACCTTGCCACTCTGTGTTATCCTCCTGCTGCTGCTTCCATATCCACAGTATGTCACCTTGCCACTCTGTGGTATCCTCCTGTTGCTACTGCTGCTGCCATATCCACATTATGTCACCTTTCCACTCTGTGGTGCCCTCCTGCTGCTACTGCAATATCAACATTATGTCACCTTGCCACTCTGTGGTATCCTCCTGCTGCTACTGCTGCTGCCATATCCACATTATGTCGCCTTGCCACTCTGTGGTATCCTCCTGCTGCTACTGCTTCTGCCATATAAACATTATGTCACCTTGCCACTCTGTGGTCTGATGATGATGATGCTGCTGCTGCTGCCATCTCCACACTAAGTTATCTTGCCACTCTGTGGTCTTCTGATGCTGCTGCTGCCATCTCCACACAATGTCACCTTGCCACTCTGTAGTCTCCTGATGCTGCTGCTACTGCCATCTCCACACTATGTCACCTTGCCACTCTGTGGTCTGATAATGATGCTGCTGCTGCCATCTCCACACTAAGTTACCTTGCCACTCTGTGGTCTTCTGATGCTACTGCTGCCATCTCCACACTATGTCACCTTGCCACTCTGTAGTCTCCTGATGCTGCTGCTACTGCCATCTCCACACTATATCACCTTTCCACTCTGTGGTATCCTGCTGCTGCCATCTCCACACTATGTCACCTTGCCACTCTGTGGTATCCTCCTGATGCTGCTGCTGTTGCCGCCACCTCCACAATCTGTCATTGGGCCACTCTGTGGTCTCCTCATGCTGCTTCCACCTCACCACTATGTCATAGGTCCACTCTGTGGACTTCTCATGTTGTTCCCACCCTCCCCACTTTATGACTGGTTTACTATTTTGGCTTTCGACCAGGCTGACATCATCATTTATTTGACCTTTCTTCTGATCTGTCAGAAGAAAGGAAAAATGAGAAGCACAACGGATCCTGTCTGTGTAGCAGCTATAAGGCCTGTATGGTCCCATCAGAATTGGCTTATGATTTGGCAGCCAAAAGCAGGAGTGGGTACAAAACACAGAAGACATGCAAATATTCCATTCACGTGTCATCTCTGTTTTAGATCCACTCCTGTTTTTTTGGCATTAGCAATACTGATGGATTATTGAGCAAATGCTGACCGAGTGAAGGTGGATGCTCCACAGACAGGATCAGTTTTTTGTGGCTTATTGTTCTGACGGATGAGAGGAAAGGCAAATTAATCAGTGATGTCAACACAAACTTACTGCTGACACCCTCTCCACTCTGTC
The DNA here is from genome assembly GCF_905171765.1 of Bufo bufo. NCBI lineage: Eukaryota > Metazoa > Chordata > Amphibia > Anura > Bufonidae > Bufo > Bufo bufo. Next base: position 148,383,504 of record NC_053392.1, on the reverse strand, counting down.
AGGGGGGGCTCTACTTGTATAAGCGTTTAATAGAACAGGTTCTGTAGACATCTATGTGGAATCAGCTGACGAGGGTATAAAAGGACTGTGCTTCTTCGTGACGCTAACATCGACCTGTAAATCTGAGTTGATACTTCAGTTATTTGGTCATTTTTGGCCCCGTGACTGCCCAAATTAGTGAAGTATGCAGTGATTCTAAGAGCGACAACTGTCATCTGCATGTCATACAGACTCACAGTATTATTTCACTACCAAAGCAGACTGCCTATGCGTGTTACTGCAAGGCACAGTGTTCTACACCACTAGAAATAGCCAGGAAATAGAAGTTTTTTAATGTAATTCGCTGTGAATTTATTCGGATCGAAGCACATTTAAAAAAAAAAATCAGCGAACCGAATTTTTTAAAAATTTGCTTATCTCTAATACATACACATAAAATTCAGCTAAAATATGCGTATTTTAATTTTTATATCCAGTATATTATATTATATATACATACACATGTATATACTGTAAATATAAACATATTTATATACTGTGTGTATATCTATATATAATCTATGTATATATATATATATATATGTTATACTTACCAATGTTTCAGTCTGTTAAATTTTGGCTCCACCCACTTTTTGTTAGCCCCCACCCACTTTGGGGGCGGACAACTCAAATTTTATGTCAATGCCATAGATCCCTATTTCTACATATATATACACAAATCTATACAAATGCCTACTGTATACAGGAGGGTTTTCTTGCAGGGAACTTCAGGGAAGCACATCCTCCTTCTCCACTAGTTGCTGAGGGCACCACTGATGGGAGCAGACTGTACATGCTCTTACAAGTGAGGGAGAAGAGGTGCAGATAGACTGCACAGATCATCTGGCATGGACGAGCTTGTTGTGAAGCTCCTCCATGTCGCGTGCAGTCATGGACGAATTTGGCTGCAGGGCAGAGTGGGCTCAGGTGGCGTGGCTTCAGATTATAGAAAAAACAGGCAGATCTGCTTAATGACATATATTAGGAAATGTACTTTTTCCCTGCCTGCCACACAGTAGTAGCAAATACATGGAGAGTGGCCAACCCTTTTAACTGTGAGACCATGGGTGTAGTATATAAATGTAGCTGCCCTAAATTGTACATTGGAAAAAATGATTCAAGAGCTGAGGAGACATATCTCCAAACACCTGATTAGTATAAATACTAAAGAAGATACACCCTTTCCAGACACGTAAGGAATTACCATCAAGGAAATCCCTCTAGTCTGAAAGTATTGGGAATACAGGAAATTAAAATAGGCCCGAGACAAGGAGATATTGATAGGAAACTGCAACAAGAGGAAACAAAATAAATTTATCGTTTGAAATCCCTATCACTATTGGGACTCAATGAAGGCTTCACATTTTTATCTTTCTTGTAATTTTTTGTTATGAAATGAACTAACACCGTCTATAGCTATCACTATGAAGCTAGAAATATTAATATAGAGTTAATAAGAAAATAAGCTAGCAAAATAAATACCACCTAAAACATCTGATGAAGTTGATATATTAAAAATCTAATAGAATGAAAGACCCCATAAAAAACAAAAATAAAAAATAAATAAGATATAAACGGTGAGTGTTCACAATATAAGTTGAAGATATAATCACAAACTGATTATCCCTATTTAGAATAAATATATGATTTTTGGGTCATCTATCAATCCCAAATCTAACAATTTCTTGTATGTATTTACAATGAGGTGATGTAATTAATAGCAGGGTACCTATTGATATACCAAGTAGCATTTTCTATAAGTAATAAATGTACAAGTATGATATTAATCCCATAAGGAAGGTAAAGTATGGAATATCAAGTGTGGTAACGACCCCTAAAGGAAGGTACAGTTTGGAATATCAATCACTTACACTAGTTACCAAGGGTCTCCAAATGAATTAAATTTAAGAATAATAATAACTAACAGAACAAAAAGAGAGGAGAATGGAGCTGCATACTGCAAACTATTCCAGCTCAATTAGCTAATTGATCTAATGGTATTTGATAATATGATAAAGAAAATATATAATATTTGATATCATTAATATAATTTATTTCATAGTTATTTCCATCATGATTTTCATTATTAAGCATAGTTTAATCTTATTATTTGTAATAATAGAGAAATTATTGTACCAAAATGAAAATAATGGCTATTTTCAATCATGATTATTATATGATAACGAGTGAAGATAGGAGTACTAAAGTCATCATGATCATGGTCTAAATAAATATATATTAAAGGGGTTGTCCCATCTAGCAATTTCATACTCACATGCTGCGAGCTGCGCTGTTCACTTCCTGGTTTCCAGCTTGTGAGGCTGGGTGGGCTTAGTGAGCTTGATTGAAGGCTTGTCCTGGCCGGGCATCGCTGTCTTGAACGTGCACGCCGCCGCGCATGCGCCATGGTGACTTCTTCCTGGCCAGTACAGTACAGAGCCGCGAACGCGCACGCCGCCGCACATGCGCAACAGTGAGTTCTTCCTCTGTACTGCACGTCTCTGTACTACACTAGGCCAGGAAAAAGTCACCATTGCGCGTGCGTGTTCGTGGCTCAGTACTATACTGGCCAGGAAGAAGTCACCATGGCGCATGCGAGGCGGCGTTCACGTTCAAGACAGCGATATGCGCGTTCAAGACAGCGATGTGCGGCCCGGCTGGGGGAAGAAAATGTGTTCTACTCAGGCGCGGCCCACTGATGCGGCACACAAGCTGTGGCCATATCTAGGGGATACCAGAAGACAACAGTGGGGTAGGATTGAAAGATTTTTTCCAAGATAGGTAGGGATTTGCTAAAGGAACATAATTACAAAAATGCTCACAAGCACTTCTATAACAAATTAAAATAGGATCAATGAGATGGGAATACCCCTTTAATGAATAAAAAGAAATAATGATGTGTATATACCTGTACATGAAATAGCAGCTATTATTATCAGATCAAATGCTTGAAGCAGTGGAAATAAGCGAAGTCCTCGGACAAGAGAATTTTAAAGTCGGCGCGCATGCGCGAAACTCCGTCACAGGTGAAGCGGCTGGAACGATGCTGCTACGAGCGGCTAGGTAGGTGGCGCACGGAGAGGAGGTGACCAACCACTGCTAGCTTTATACCTCCCCTTGCTTGATATAGGTGAGAGATATCTGTACATTACATACATTGTAGTGATGAGCGGCATAGGCAATATTCGTTTTCGCGATATTTTGAGAATTTTTCGCATTATATTTGCAATAATTCTAGAATTCGTGATCTCCAGTCATTATTTTCGCGATTGCGCAAATCGGCACTAATGATGCCATATTTTTTGCGCAATACATGCAACTTCACATTTTATCAGGTCTGAGTAGATATTACTGATTGGTGCGCTAAGTATTGTTGTGGCATCACAGCACTATGTCTGTAGCATGTATGTATGGACAGCAGAGAAACAGTAATTCCTATCACACTACCTAACACCCTGCACTGGAACATATCAGCCACACTATATCACTATCTAAGCTACACTGATTATCTCCCCCTAACTATCTGTATTATATATATGAGCTAACTAACTAACTAACTAACTAACTAACTATCTAATGTAATTGGATAAGGAGTAGGATCCAGATGAAAGCACAGAGCACTGCAATGTCACTGCTTTATCTCTCAGAAATGCAAAAAAAAACTGCAGAAAACAGCTGCTGGGGAGTTTCTTATATTAGAGATGTCCGGTTCATGAACGAATCGTTCTTTTGAATCGATTATTTTTATTGAACTGGAGGAGTCAATTCATCTGACTGAGCTGATCAGTCTGTGACGTAGCACTAGCTCCGCCCAGGGCCGGCGCTTCCATATAGGCAATGGGGGCAATTGCCCCCGGGCACCCGAGTCCTTAGGGGCCCCCAAGCCCACCACCCGACACCGGCGCCGGCCCAAAACTAACGGCAGGTCACAGGGAGATGAAAGCTTCCATTGTGGAAGCACTCATCTCCATAGTCATCTGTATCGCCGTCCTCAGGACAGCGATACAGATGGCTGTGCTGTGGGGCAGGAGAGGCGTCACCCTTCCCTGTTCCTCTGATAGGCTGCCGACACAAGGCCCGCAGCCTATCAGAGGCCGGTGCAGGCGGCGCGATGACGCCATCGCGACGCCTGAGCCATACAGCGCGGGACACAAGCGGGAAGAGGCCTACATCGCATCGCTGTGTGATGGAGGTAAATATAAGTTTTTCTAATACCGGACTATCTGTTATTACTGCCACATGGGGGGATCGGGAGACACTTGATACTGGCATGTGGGGGTGGGGTTTGGCACTTGATACTGGCACATGGGGGGGTTTGGCACTTGATACTGGCACATGGGGGGATTTGGCACTTGATACTGACACATGGGATGGTTGGCACTTGATACTGGCACATGGGGGGTTTGGCACTTGTTAATGGCACATGGGGGGCATGGAGAGGCACTTGTTACTGGCACATGGGGGGCATGGAGAGGCACTTGTTACTGGCACATGGGAGGGCATGGAGAGGCACTTGTTACTGGCACATGGGGGGGGGGAGAGGCACTTGTTACTGGCTTATGGGGGGTGGAAGAGAGGCAGTTGTTACTGGCACATGGGGGGCATAGAGAGACACTTGTTACTGGCACATGGGGATGGAAGAGAGGCACTTGTTACTGACACATGGGGGGTGGAAGAGAGGCACTTGATACTGGCACATTACTATGGGTCACTATGGGGGCTTCTACTGAGGCCACAAAGAAGGGGTATTTTATATGGGGTGCTCTGTGTGGTACTAGTATAATCTGTTTCTGCAAAATAGTATTGGGGAGCATAGTGGCACAGTATTGGGGGTAGTAGGATGATTTGTCCAGAAGATGGGAGGATGATGGAAAAGTAGTAAACTAATATTTTTTTTTGTTGTCCAACTGCAGAGATGGAAAATGGTGACAACATGGTGGTCTGGTCTGAAGGTCTGAAAGGAGAAGATGAGGACAGAGAACATCTACATCAAAGGAGATGTCACTGGATGTAAGAGGTATGGGGCGCTGTATTTCTGTAGTGATGAGGGGGGACGTTAAAGTCAGCAAGTGTCATGTGGGGGGGCCCCCTTATTGTTTTTCACCCCAGGGCCCCATTTCACCTAGAACCGGCCCTGGCTCCGCCTACTGCTAACAGAGAGACTCTAGCAGTGCAGGTCTTGTGCAACATTGATCCTAGAGTGGAAGCCAGGCTTGGCAGCCTCTCCCTTCCCCGCCCTTCACATCTGAAGCAAGCAGCACTGAGTCACTCACACACACAGTACACTAAGTCTAAGAATCTAATAAGTCTACTAGTTAAAAGAATCAAATGATTCTACTTAGGCTACTTTCACACTTGCGTTTTGTGCGGATCAGTCAAGGATCTGCACAGACAGATCCGTTCAGATAATACAACCGTCTGCAGAACGGATCCGTTTGTATTATCTTTAACATAGCCAAGACGGATCCGTCTTGAACACCATTGAAAGTCAATGGAGGACGGATCCGTTTTCTATTGTGCCAGATTGTGTCAGTGAAAATGGATCCGTCCCCATTGACTGACATTATGTGCCAGGACGGATCTGTTTGGCTTTGTTTCATCAGATGGACTTCAAAACGCTGCAAGCAGCGTTTTGGTGTCCATCTGCAAAGCGGAATGGAGACGGAACTGATGCATTCTGAGCGGATCCTTTTCCATTCAGAATGCATTAGAATGCAAACTGATCTGTTTTGGACCACTTGTGAGAGCCCTTAAGTCGCAAAAAAGTCGCAAAAAAATGCGCAATTTCACTCCAGTAAAGACCATGCTTATTTTATGAGACTTTTTAATAGAACATGTGACTTTTCCATAAAAACGTGCGACTTTTTCGTAAAGATGTGCGACTTTTGTAAAGCTGCTTACTGATGGATAAACTGCTACCATCAAACCACATTTATTACAGTCTTAAAGGGCCAATCATAAATCTGACTTGGCAAAAACTGACTTTAGCCATATGTGAAAGTGGAGTGAGCTGTCAGAGTAATGATAAATCTGGCCCATTGTGTTTGAGCAAGAACTGAATCACATCACAAATATAAGCAATAAATTCCAGGCTATAATCTGAGTATGCATTTAAAAACCATTTGGTTGCAGCAATAGCCTGATCATGTGGGATGACTGTATAAAGTGATGTGACATCGGCTGTTATCCAAACAAAATCCGGGTTCCATTTGAAGTCATAAAAGGATTGTAACGTTCGGGTGACGCACGAATCCGCGCAATCAACTGTGTTAAAGCGTGTTACTGCGCAGTGCACATGCGCAGTGAGGATCAGACGCTCCTGACCTTCGGTTCACTTGCTTGTCAGCCGACTCGGCAAGTGAATCGAAGGTTCTTTTGAATTAACTGATTCAAATGAACCGATTAATTTAAAAGATTCTAACTTCCTATCTCTACTTGGAACCGAACGTGAGTCCAGGAAAGTTTTTTTACAGTACAAATTAATTTATGAGGTTATTGCCAGAAGTCTCGCAAGACTTCGCGAAGCAATATCTTCGTCTCATCGGAGCCAATACATTCTAATACTGTACGGAGCTCCTGTTTCATCCGAAGTCGATTCGCTCATCCCTAATTATTACTACCAAAATGCATAACTTTACATTTATCCACATTGAACCTCATTTGCCAAGTTGATGCCCAATCACTCAGAGTGTTCAAGTTAGCTTGTAGTTTATGGACATCTTCCATAGACTGTACAGTTACATAGCTTAGTGTCATCTGCAAAAATAGATATGGTGCTGTTAATCCCATCCTCCATATCATTAATAAATAAATTAAATAAAAGAGGGCCCAGCACAGAACCTTAGGGTACACCACTTATAACCCGGGATCATTCTGAATAGGAATCATTGACCACAACTCTCTGGACACGGTCCTTCAGCCAGTTTTCAATCCAATTACAAACTATACTTTCCAAGCCTATAGGGGTATAATTACCTGTGGAGGACCTTGATCCTTTTTTGAATAAGGGCACCACGTTTGCCTTGCGCCAATCACTTGGCACTATACCACTCCAGTACCTAGAGAATCTTTAAAAATTATAAACAGGGGCACAGCAATTTCTGAACTGAGCTCTTTAAGCACTCTTGGGTGTAATTCCTCTGAACCCGGAGCCTTGTTCACATTTACCTTATTTAACTTATCTTGGACCATATCTACAGTTAGCCAATTGAGTATATTATTGGATGTACTAACAGCCCCAGCACCACAGATATCAGCACCTTTCTCTTCTTTTTTTATATACAGATCTAAAAAAAACCTTTAGTAACTCTGCCTTTTCCTTATCTTCAGTAACTACCCCCCTTTACCATTATTTAGTGGACCTACCTGCTCAGACCTAGGTTTTTTAGCATTTATATATTTAAAGAATGTTTTGGGATTTGTTTTGCACTCTTTTGCTACCTGCTGTTCGTTTTGCATTTTTGCTCATTTGATCTAATTTTTTTACAGATTTTATTAAGCCCTTTGTAATCTTCAAACGCTACAGCTGACCCCTCAGATTTGTATTTTTTAAATGCCTTTTTTTGTCTTTTATTGCCCTTTTTACAGTAGCTGTAAGCCATGGGGGTTTATTTTAGCCGTTTATACTTACCTAAAGGAATACCGTATTTTTCGCCCTATAAGATGCACCTTTTTCCCCCAAAAGTGGGAGGAAAATGGCAGTGCATCTTATGGGGCGAATGCTGCACAGCGGTGTGTATATCAGCGAGGGGGGAGGAGGGGCTGGGGGCCGGCCTTTAGTTTTGTAATGGCAGCGGGGCCCGGTGCAGTAACTGTATTCTATTGCACCGGGCCCCGCTCACTGTAATGCATGCCGGGCCCACTCCACACCACTCCTGGTGCCAAATGGCCTCCAAAGAATGCAATGAGAGTCCACAACTATATCTCTCCTGGTGCCAAATGGCTTCCAGTGAATGAGAGAGAGCAGGCCAAGCTATGTACTCACACTTATTAAAATCAGCCTATAGGGCAGACGAGCTGGTCAGGAGTGCACGACTGAGGTGTTAGTGCACTCCTGAACAGCTCGTCTGCCCTATAGCTTGGCCTGCTCTCCCTTGGATATAATGGAGGCCATTTTGGCACCAAAGATGACAGAAATTAAAGCAGGCCCAGCATGCATGTGGAACCTACACTCCCTGAATTGTATGGTAGCCGTCATGGCACATAACAGGTAGAATTTAGTGTTAGGAACCCGTCTTACAGAGATCGCCTTGACGTGCGGGCAGACGGGCTCAAATAATTTTGTACAAAATGATTTGCCAAGCATCTCTAATTTATAAGTATAGCACTAGCAATTATTATGCATTTTTGTACTTTATTTGGTTTGCAGAGAGCTGTTACATTGCATCTTTTGTTTTACAGTGTTGTTCTCAGCCATAGCAACGTGCCCCTGCGCATTGGGATGTGCTGACTGACCCCCTTTTTCTTTGCAGTTTGTACTGGAGGTGTGGCTGACACCTTAGTCGTGCACTCCTGACCAGCTCGTCTGCCCTATAGGCTGATTTTAATCTCAGATATACCTCTCAGAGAGATCATAAAGTGCTTAAATAACTTAAAGCGAGAGTACAGATACTCAAGAGAGAAATATATCCACCATTTTATGTTGAATGACAAGATTGAACAGTTGAACCACCATCTTATGCATACCGCCATTTTGTGATATCTTTTCAACACATGTTTTGTACATGGACTATCTGCTGCGGACGTGGCAGTGTTATATATGAAGAAAATTTTAAGTTAATAAAGAAGTTATTTGAAGCATTTGGTGTGCTCTTTAAACCTACTGTTTCCATAGAACGGCGCTAGAGGAATTACAGAGTAACAGAAAGTCTGGTTAGACTAAAAGTCAGAGATATCAAAATTGATATCAAAAACTGATCTAGGATGGGGTGTTGTTGGAGGAAAACAGCAGATCGCAAACTCAAGACAGGTGACAGGATTGTGTCATTGAATATCTGTCCGAGAGTTACCAACTGTAAGTCCAGCAAAAGTAATCAAGATCCTTGAATCCGACTTTGCAAATATAAGTTCTAAAGAAAAGAGTGTATCCCACGAAGACATAAAGTTCGTACACACTCTAGAAGAAAATATTCAGCAGAATCAACAAGGTCATCTTGAAATGCCCTCGTCTGCCAAATAACAGAAATCTTGCCCTAACAAGATTGAAATGTTTGAAGAAAAGGATGGAAAGAGATCCTAAACTCAAAAATGATTATTTGAAATTCATGGAATGCATCCTCGAAGAAGGACATGCAGAGAAAGTTAATAACAAACCTAAAGAAGAAGTGTGGTACATCCCACATTAAGGTGTTTACCACTCAAAGAAACCAGATAAGATTAGAGTAGTATTTGACTGCTCAGCAAAGTACAATGGTGTTGCATTGAATGATCATCTACTAAAAGGACCAGATCTTACAAACACTCTGCCTGGAGTACTCTGTAGATTCAGAAAGTATCCCATAGCGGTCATGTGTGACGTTGAAAAGATGTTCCACCAGTTTCATGTGAATAATGAAGATAGAGACTTCCTGAGGTTTCTATGGTGGGAGGATGGAGATACAGATACAGAGCCAGCAGAATACAGAATGAAAGTACACTTGTTTGGAGCAGCAGCATCTCCAGGTTGCGCCAATTATGGTATGAAGTACCTAGGCTAATCAGAATGAAAAGGATTGCCTATCAGCAGCAAATTTTCTGAAGAAAAACTTTTATGTAGATAATGGTCTCATAAGTCTAGAGTCCACAGAATCTGCAATCAAACTAGTGAAAGAAAGCCAAGAGTTATGCGCAAGAGGAAATCTGCACCTTCACAAATTACTCTCAAACAACAGAGAGGTACTGGAATCCATCAGTGACTCTGAACATGCAGCAACAATGAAGAATATAGATCTCAATTATGATCATCTTCCAGTTCAGAACGTATACTACCAGTATTCAGACAATACCAAGACTTGAACTGACAGCAGCTGTAGTTTCCGCAACAGTAAGCAAGTTTCTGAGAGAAGAATTGGAATTGAAAATAGATGAAGAATATTTTTGGACAGACACCCAAGTTGTCCTAGGATAAATAAACAACGAAGCTCGAAGATTCCCTATCTTTGTCGCCAACAGAGTTGAGAAAATGTGGGAAATAACAAATCCGGAACATTGGCATCACATTAACACAAAGCATAACCCAGCAGATCATGCTTCAAGAGGCCTGAATGTAACTGAATTGAAAAATTCTAATTGGTTCACAAGTCCAGAGTTCCTTTGGGAAAAGGAAATCACACCCAGTAAAGGTTACACAGAATTGTCTATGGGTGATCCAGAAGTAAAAGTTGTACAAACATTGAGCACTGCTGCCAAGTGTCAAGATGACGTACTTGAAAGACTAGCCAGATGTTCGAAATGGAATACAGTCATAAACGTAGTAGCTCGAATTCAACGTTTGGCAAAGGGAATCAGAAAGAAGGAATTGTTGAATGTAAATGAAATGTTGAATGAAAGCTGAAGAAACAGTCATAAGACTCATTCAACAGAGATTCTACAGTGAAGAGTTAAAAAGACTTAGTGAAGAACCTAAAAGGCCTCCAAACCACCCATTGTACAAGCTTAATCTTGTTCTGCAGGATGGTGTACTGAAGGTGGGAGGGAGACTTTAAAATGCATTGTTACCTAGCAGAGTGAAGCTACCTACCCAAAAATTCGACCATCACAAGATTGATTATTGATCACTACCACAACATATCCTTGCATCAAGGAAGAAGCTTTACCCAGAGCTATTTGAGAGAAGGTGGTTACTGGATTGTGAAAGGAAGCAAAGTTATAGCAAAGTATATAAGTAAATGTGTAGTCTGCAGAAAGGTACGTAGACCTACCGAAGAACAAAGAATGGCAGATTTACCGGCAGATCGTGTAAACCCATCACCACCATTTCTTTATAGCAGAATGGATTGTTTTGGCACATTAATCACCAAACAGAACCGCAAGGAGTACAAGAGATATGGACTAATATTTACATGTCTGAGCTCCAGAGCAATTCACCTGGAAATGTTAGAAGATATATCAACTGATGCATTTATCAACACCTTAAAAAGTTTCATAGCCATTAGAGGTACCGTCAGAAAGCTTAGATCTGACCAAGGATCTAATTTTGGCGGAGCAAAGAATGAATTGAAGAAAGCTCTAAAAGAGATCGATAAAGAAAAAGTAACAATTTGTTAGAAAAACAGTGTGATTTTCACATGAATGTTCTACATGCAAGCCATACAGCAGGAGTTTGGGAAAGACAAATCAGAACTGTGAGAAATGTGTTAAGTTCAGTTTTGAAAAAGAACGCCAGAAGAATAGATGATGCTTCACTTAGGACCCTATTCTATGAAGTAATGTCTATTGTTAACAGTCGTCCACTTGCAGTTGATAACATCAACGTTCCAACAAGTTTGGACCCTATAACTCCCAACCATCTACTTCATCTTAAAGGATAACTGTTGTATTATTATTTTTTTTGGAGTATTGGATTGTGGATTAATATCACCTTGGTGGCCCTATTTCAACTTTTCACTGTTTATTAAATTACCCCTTAATTCCACATTTTTTTTTCCTGTACTGCCTACTTTTACCTGGGCTTAAAATAGGGTTGCTAGGCATGGTCCGTCTATCTGTTGAAGGACGGAGCACGCAGAAGCAGGCTGCGTGCAAGGTCACATTACTGACAGCCAGGGACAGTAAGTAAATGATTAAAGCCAGGTCCTCCCCAGCAGCTGATAACAGTGCCTGGGCTGTGTGCACTTCTCCTTGTCCCTGCGCTTGGCAGACGCTCCCTCACTCAGCAGAGCAGGAGAATGCAGTGTGGAAGCAGCGCACAACAGGGAAGGGAGATCTGCCATCTGCTCAGTGTATAAGCAACATGTGGTAAGAGGACCCCTTTGTGCTGCAGGAGATTAACCCCTTAGGGGGGAGGGCTCTGGTTACTTTTGGGGGGCTATTGTTACTGTCTAGTGAGGGCAGGCGGGATTAGCCTCAGGGTAAGGGCAGTGGCGGCCATCTTAACTGAATAGTGAAATTGCAGTTTTATGCAGACTGGTTGCTAAGGGCTGAATCTTATTAAATATGGGGTAAGTCAGTCTAATAGTAACTGATTCTGGAATATCATGTTATTAGTAACTACATATATGAAAATTGAAATTAGGGTCTAAATGTGACAGTTATCCTTTAAGTCTGATTACATACAGCCACCCCCTGGCAAGTTCACCAAAGAGGATTTATATGCCAGAAGGAGGTGGCGAAGAGTTCAATATCTATCAGAACAGTTTTGGAATAGATGGAGGAAAGAGTACTTAGCCAATCTTATGCTAAGAAGTAAATGGCAAACACCCAGAAGAAATGTCCAAGTTGGTGACATGGTGTTAGTAAAGGAACAAGATTTACCTAGAAGTCAATGGAAATTGGCCAAAGTTCTAGAAGTTCAAAAGGATGAAGACAAACTAGTGTTGTTACAAATAGGAGACCCAAAACTTGACAAAAAAGGAAAACGTCTCACTACTCTACAGAAGTTAGCTGTTCTACTTGAGAGTGATAAAAGACACTTAGAAGTTGAGAACCTGATAGAAAATTCCTAAAATTCATGTTCAAGTCCTACCGAGAACATAGAATTATAGGTAATTTTGGTGGGAGTGTAAATGGTCAGCTAAGACCTATCCTAGGTTGCTAGTATAGCTTATATGTGTATACAGCTAAGCCTGCTAATAACCTTAATACAGTTCCTATGTTTATGTGTTAAAGACAAAAGCAGAGTTATTTACTGTGACATCATGTTTTGGATGTCATATAACTGTTATATTTTGTGTTCACAGAAGCAGAAAAAGATAATATGCCTTTAAAATTCATTTTGTAATGTAAGGTAAGCTCAGTGACACAGCAGAAACAACAGAAAGTATAATGTTAATCTGTTGTTGCTGGGCAGAAGTCTAGACCAATCACAGCCAGCTTCTCACACAGCAAGAGTTTTCACCAATTACAGCCAGCCTCACACACAGCCTGTCTGGGAATTCCCCCAGCTCCTGCTGCTAGAATCATTATTCACCAGAGACAGGAGCTGAAGAGACATTCACTCCATTGAGAGCTGAGTTTTATGGGAACAAGAGGCCAATATAGGTATTTAAAACAGTTATATAATGTTCATTTTGTTAGTATTGTGTTTATTTTGTGATATCTTTTCAAAATGTGTTTTGTACATGGACTATCTGCTGCGGAGATGGCAGTGTTATATATGAAGAAAAGTTGAAGTTAATAAAGAAGTTATTTGAGGCATTTGGTGTGCTCTTTAAACCTACTGTTTCCATAGAACAGCGCTAGAGGAATTACAGAGTAACAGACAGTCTGGTTAGACTGCCATACTATTACCTGTAAAGTGAATATCTGGGATTTTTTGGGTTACCTTCGTTGATGTTTGTATGTAAAAGGTTCTTGTTACCAGCAGTTCTATTTTTCATAAGTGTATAGTTATGCCCAGTCTTCTCCCTCCTTTCCTCACAAACCCCAGCCCCACTTAATCCCCACTGTCCCCTTCTATATCCCACTCTCTATCTACCCCCTTATTAGTATGACCCCCCACCCTTCCCCCAGACCCTAGTTTAAAAGCTCCTCCAGCCATCTAACCATTTTTTCCCCCAGGGCAGTTGCACCCTTCCCATTAAGGTACAGCCCCACTGTAGAGCCTGTAACCGACTGTCCCTACTGTAGAGCCTGTAACCGACCGAGAAGTCAGCCCAGTTCTCCATGAACCCAATCCCTTCCTTCCTGCACCAGCTTCTGAGCCACCTATTTAACTCCCTAAGCTCCAGTTGTCTCTCTGGTGACGCTCGTGGCACTGGTAGTATTTCTGAAAACACTACCTTGGAGGTCCTGGACTTGAGCTTCTCTCCTAGTTCCCTAAAATCATTTTTAAATACCTTCCATCCAGTGATGGCCAGTTCGCCCGTGAACACATGCGGGCTGCCATCTTAACTCACAAGTCTGGCGATGCACAGGTAAGCCCTTACCTGTGCCTGTGCAGCGAGCCGGTCTGAAATCAAATGCGGTCAGTGGGAGCAGGCAGTTCCGAGAACAGCCCAATAAGGGCACCCGGCGGCTGTTCTCGGAACTGCCTTCTCCCGGTGACCGCATTTGTTTCAGACTGGCTCGCGGCACAGGAACAGGTAAGGGCTTACCTGTGCATCGCCGGACTTGTGAGTTAAGATGGCAGCCCGCATGTGTTCGCGGGCGAACACGGCGAACTGGCCATCACTGCTTCCATCTTCCCCTGACTTTGTCATTGGTGCCAATGTGTACCATGACCGCCGCGTCTTCCCTAGCCCCACCCATCAATCTGTCAACCTGATTCGCAATATGCAGAACCCAAGCACCCGGAAGACAAGACACACTTTTGGCATTCACGGTCTCGGCGAAAGAGGACCTGTCTGTCCTCCTAATAATAGAGTCCCCTACCACCAGTACTTGTCTGACCTTTGCTGCACTCCTTTTCCCATCCTTTCTGCAGCGGTCATCCTCCTGGTTGCTAGAAGAAATGCCCTGCTGCAGTGTTGCTGGCCCTGGGCTTTTATCCCTAATATCAGCCAAACAGGCATATTTACTAGGGCGTTCCAGCTCAGGACTAGCCTCCCTGGCACTTTTCCCTTTACCCCTTCTTCCTACATTAACCCAACTGCTGACCTGATTGTCCTGATCTTGCCCTCCCCCTCCCACCTCCATTTCACTGACCCCAGTCAGTGCCTGCGCACACAGTGGCATAGCGTGAAGGCCGGGGGGGCATTGCCCCGGGTGCCAGACTGCAGGGGGGCGCTGGCTGGCCGCTGGCGCAAAAAACACTGACTTAATGTTTTCGCTCTGCTCTGCTGCACTGCACAGAGTGAACGAGGAGCGGTAAACTGTCAGCCGAAGGAGGGCGCGCCCTGATGAATCACCAGGGCGCGCACGGCAGTACGCACTGATATAGGCTCCGCCCACCGTCCAGACACTGCGGAGCAAGAAGAACTTAAGAAGAAGATGGCTGCCACTTCAGGACTGAGTGCAGCGGCAGCCTGTGTGTGAGTGAGCGACACGACACTGACAGACAGTGAGTGATGACAGTGTCAGCTGGCCAGATGAGGTCATAAATAAGGATCCTGGGACCTGGCTGTCACACACAAATGTGCAAAAAATCTTTATCAGACAGGCAGCAAGAGCACATTTAAAGGAAATGTTAAGGCGGTAAATGCCTTTCAAAGGAAGATGTGCTGTTCTTACTGGCACATTATTGGGGGCACTATGGGGGCATCTACTGAGACCACAAAAAAGGGGTATTTTATATGGGGGCACTATGGGGGAAGGGGGGAGAGGAACACTATGGGGGCTTCTACAGAGGCCACAAAGAAGGGGTATTTTATATGGGGGGCTCTGTATAGGGGCATTTTATACTGGGACACATTACTGTGGGTACTAGAGATGAGCGAATTTCATATTTTGAAATTCGTTCACACTTCATTTGGTGGTAAAAGGTGAATTGCGTTATGGATTCCGTTACCACGGACCATAACGCAATTCTATGACGGAATGCATAACGAAAACAGGACAGATCCATTTTGCAGCCCATAGACTTCTATTATGACGGAATGAATAACGGAATGGCTCTAAAGGAATTCCGTTATGCATTCCGTCATAGAATTGCGTTATGGTCTGTGGTACCGGAATCAATAACGCAATTCACCTTTTACCACCAAACGAAGTGTGAGCGAATTTCAAAATATTAAATTCGCTCATCTCTAGTGGGTACTATGGGGAAGGGGGGAGAGGAGTACTATGCGGTCATCTACGGGGGGCACTAAGAATGGGTATTTTATACTTGCAAATTATGGGGGACACTGAGGGCATCTACTGGGGCACTATATATGGGGCATTTTTTATTGGTACATTATGGTGGGCACTAGGAGGAAGGGGGGAGAGGAGCACTATGGGGGCATTTACTGGGGGCACTATATAGGGTATTTTATACTGGTACATTATGGGGGCAGTATGGGGACATTAGCTCAACTGGGGGCATTAAAAGGGGGTATTTTTTGCACTGACATTATAGGGGACATTTTTTGTACTGTGACATTATATGGAGAATTATTACTACTGGGGGTATTATGGTGGACTTTATTACTACTGGGAGTCTATGGGGAACATGGTTACTAGTATGGGCACTATGGGAGCAGTATTACTTCTGGGGCACAGTGGGGATATGTTGGGGGCACTGTAGGAACACTATTACTACCATGTGTGCTCTAGCAGAGAATTATTCCTATTGGTGGGATTTTTGGGAACACTATTACTGTGGGAGCACCTTGGCACAGTATCAGCTTACCACAATTATTTTCGGGGGACGTTATGTTTACACTATTAGTGTCAGGGGCACTATTTGCTCGGCGCAGTTATTTTAGGGCACTGTGTCCCAATAATTATTGAAGGGCACTATCTGCATGGTACTACTATTATCAGGGGGTTTATCTGTTTCTGCAGTATAGTATTGGGGAGCACAGTGGCACAGTATTGGGGGTGGTAGGATGATTTGTCCAGAAGATGGAAGGATGATGGAAAAGTAGTAAACTAAGATTATTTTTTTTTGTCACACTGCAGAGATGAGAAATAGCTGAAAAATGGTGGTCTGGTCTGAAAGCAGAAGATGAGGAAAGAAAACATCTACATCAAAGGAGACGTCACTGGATGTAAGAGGTATGGGGCGCTGTATTACCCTGTATGTTCTGTAGTGACGGCAGTGTGGATATAGAATTTGGCCCACCCTGCCGCATCCTGGCCCCAGACTTCAGGTCACACTGTGCGTGTTCTGAATTCTGGGGGCTCACACCCATCTACTACATTATCTTTACTCAGAGAGTTTTCACTGTGTTATCTGTTAACCCATGCTCCGCCACTGCCTGCACAGTGAGGTCTAAGCCTCTCTCCAGGTTTGCAATGCCCCTAAGTATTTCAAGCTGCCTATTTAGATCCAAGATCTGGGATTCCAAATATGCAACATGCTTGCATCTAGTGCAAATGTATTCACCCTCAAATGGCTCTTCAAGGCACGCATACATTACACAGGACACACACTTAGTAGCATTGTCCATGGAGCACGTGTTTAAATAGGAATGAACAGTAAAGAAGGAAAACAGGGAATACGAGTTTAGATTTAGACCCTGTCTGCTGTAGTTGGAGGACTAGCTAGAATCAAGCAACAATACACAAGGAAAATCTATCAAACCTTAGTTTCTTGCTCCTTGTCTTGCACTCCGGTTCTTTAACTTATTCACAAGCCCACTTAGTACAGCAAGCTTCAGGTAGAATGAGCTCAGGATGATTCCAGCAGTGCAATAATTAGTACCTGGAAGCACAAACCACTCCCCTTAACCAGGTACACAGCAGAGAAAAAAAATGGGTTTAAATGTCAGTACCAAAATGCAAGCACTTAACTCACAAGGACCTTTCCTATAAACTATATGCAGCTATTTGCAATCACTCCCACAAAATCACACTCAGCACCAGCACTCCGGTTCTTTAACCTCTTTCCGACTGCCATACGGCTATATACGTTCTATTTGCACATACCCCATGCAGATAGCACGTGTATAAACATCATGGCAGCTCTTTAATCCAAGCGCTGCAAAACGCCTCTTTGCTGGCCAGGCGCTCATCCTGCCGGCATCTGTCCCCGCATGCCCCCATCCATGTATCCTGCCCCCATCCATGTAGTCTGCCCCCTTTTGTGCCCCCTGCCCCTGATGCGATCCCCCTGCTGTATTTGATGGCAGAGGCTCCGTTACTGAGCCGCCGCCATCAGCAGCGAGTGTCAGCTGTATGTTGACACTCTGCTATAACCCCTTAGATGCCATGGTAGCGGCATCCATGGGGTTAATAGAGGGAGGGGGCTCCCTCTCTCAACCATCGGGCTGCCACGCTGCGATGGCAGCAGCCCAATGGTTGCCATAGCAACTGGACGCTTTGCTACCTATCAGGAAATCTGATAGTAGTATGCTTTTCAAGATCCAAGAGGGACTTGATAAAAAAGTGTGAAAATAAAAAAAGTTAAAAAATAAAAATGTAAATTAAAAATAAAATAAATTGCCTTTTCCTATATCCGCTCATTTATAAGAGATTAAAAAATGAAAAAATAAATAAATAAATAAACTACACATATTGGGTTTTACCGCGTCCATAACGACCGGCTCTATAAATATATCACATGATCCACCCCGTCCGATAAACACCATAAAAAATGTCATTTTTGTCACCTTAAATCACAAAAAGTGCAACTCCAAGCGATCAAAAAGGTGTATGTCCCACAAAATGGTACCAATAAAACCGTCACCTCATCCCGCAAAAAATGAGCCCCTACATAAGAAAATCGCTTAAAAAATAAAAAAAAACTATAGCTCTGGAGACATGGAGCATATAGTTTGGAGACACTAAAACATAATTTTTTTGTTTCAAATATGCTATTATTGTGTTAAAGTGAAATAAATTTTAAAAATTTAATTAAAAAGTATGCATATTAGGTATCGCCGCGTTCGTAACAACTAGCTCTATAAAAATATCACATGACCTAACCCCTCAGCTGAACACCATAAAAAAAAAACGGTGCCAAAAAAAGTCATTTTTTGTCACCTTACATCACAAAAATTGCAACACCAAGCGATCAAAAAGGCATATGCCCCCCAAAATAGTAACAATCAAACTGTCACCTCATCCCGAAAAAAATGAGACCCTAACTAAGACAATCAGTCAAAAAATTAAAAAGCTATGGCTCTCAGACTACAGAGACACTAAAACATCATTTTTTTGGTTTCAAAAATGCTATTATTGTGTAAAACTTAAATAAATAAGAAAAAGTATACATATTAGGCATTGCCACGTCCGTAACGATGTGCTCTATAAAAATGTCACATGACCTAACCCCTCAGGTGAACTCTGTAAAAATAAATAATTTAAAAATGTTCCAAAACAACCAATTTTTTGGTCACCTTGCCCCATAAAGTGTAATAATAAATGATCAAAAAATCATATGTACCCAAAAATGGTACCAATAAAAACGTCAACTCTTCCTGCAAAAAACGAGCCCCTATACGAGATGATCGGCAGAAAAATAAAAAAAATATGGCTTTCAGAAAATGAAGACAAAAACATAATTTTTTTTCAAAAATGCTTTTTTATGTAAAACTGAAACAAACAAACAAAGAAAGTAGACATATTTGATATCATTGCGTCCGTAACAACCTGCTCTATAAAAATAGCACATGATCTACCCTGTCAGATGAATATTATAAAAAATAAAAAACAGTGCCAAAACAGCCATTTTTTTCTTACCTTGCCTCACAAAAAACGTAATATAGAGCAATTAAAAATCATATGTACCCCCAAAGAGTACCAATAAAACTGGCACCTTATCCCCCTAGTTTCCAAAATGGGGTCACTTTTGGGGAGTTTCTACTGTAAGGGTGCATCAAGGGGGCCTTCAAATGGGACATGGCATCTAAAAACCAGTCCAGTAAAATCTGCCTTCCAAAAACCATATGGCACTCCTTTTCTGTGGGGTGTTTCTGTAAACGGCAGAATCAGGGTAATAAATATTGAGTTTTGTTTGGCTGTTAACCCTCAATGTGTTAAAGAAAAAAATCAATTAAAATGGGAAATATGCCAAAAAAGTGAAATTTAGAAATTTCATCTCCATTTTCCTTTATCTCTTGTGGAGCACCTAAGGGGTTAACAAAGTTTGTAAACTCAGTTTTGAGTAACTTGAGGGGTGTAGTTTCTGCAATGAAGTCATTTATGGGGAGTTTCCACTATGTAAAACCCCACAAAGTTACTTCAGACCTGAACTGGTCCTTAAAAAGTGGGTTTTGGAAATTTTTAAGAATTGCTTCTAAAATTCTAAGCCTTCTAACGTCCTAAAAAATTAATATGACATTTACAAAATGATGCCAACATAAAGTAGACATATGGGGAATGTCAAGTACTAAATATTTATGAGGTATCACTTTCTGTTTTAAAAGCAGAGAAATAAAAATTTTGAAAATTGCGAATTTTTCCAAATTTTTGGTCAATTTGGGATTTTTTCATAAATAAAGGTGAAATATATTGACTCAAATTTATGACTATAATGAAGTACAATGTGTCACGAGAAAACAATCCCAGAATGGCTTGGATAAATAAAAGCATTCCAAAGTTAAGAGCACATAAAGTGACACATGTCAGATTTGCAAAATTAGACGTAAACACGAAAGTGAAAAATGGCTTGGTCTTGAAAGGGTTAAACTCCACTTATTCACAAGCCCACTTAGTACAGAAAGCCCAGGTAAAGCGATCTCTTGTGACATCACCTACCAAATTAATAAAAGGTGGTCCCTGCCCCCACAGACATACCTGCCTGATCCCCTGAAGATGCCGGTTCACCGGCGAAACATGTCAGGAGGCAGTAAACGTGTTTGTGTATTTTAAACACAATAGTTAGGTACAGACAGCCCGTATCATGATCTTCTCTGGAGAGAAACAAACAGCAGCTGAATTAACGTTTCATATACTGGACAAAATATGGGGCATAAGTCTGCCAACTACTGAGATTTTTAATCAGTCTCACCTGAGAAATACAAAATAAAAGTTTTGTTTTGTTATTAGAGCACATGTAAATAGGCATTGTAGAGTCAGATGACTAAGTGTAATTAAATTATTAATATTATTGTGCAATCCTGACCTATCAACATTCTCTTTAGGGCTCATGCACACGAACATTGGATGTTTTGCGGTCTGCAAATTGTGGATCTGCAAAACATAGATACCGGCCGTGTGCATTCCGCATTTTGCAGATCGGAACAGCTGGTCCCTAATAGAACAGTCCTATCCTTGTCCATAATGTAGACAATAATAGAACATTTTCTATTTTTTGCAGAATGGCCATGTAGACATATGGACATGAAATGCACATGGAGTCATTTCCGTTTTTTTTTCCCGTGAATAGTTCCTCATATGGGCCGCAAAAAAAAAAAAAAAAAAATGGAAAAGACACATCCTTACACTTATATTAATCTCTTATGGACTAGTTTTTTTTTCAGTTTTTGTCTCTACTCGTTTAAGCAGCCCTAACTTTTTATTTTTTAATTGGCACTACATAGGGCCTAGTTTTATGCCAGAGAAATTTCACGGTACATGTAAATTACTTTGTAATTTATATACATTTTGTACATTGCAGATATAGAAAAAGAAATTTTTGACATTGCTTTTTTAATTTATTGTTTATGCTGTACAGATCATATCACACTGAATAACCGGTTGAATGAGTTGTTCAGGTTCATACCTGGTTCAGCTGAATACCTAATTAGTGTATTTTTTTTTTTTCTTTTACGTAAAGTATGAGCAATACAATAAAAAAGATTTGCTTACTTAATATTTTTGTGAGCTTTTTCTATTTAAAGAGAACCGATCACCATAAAAATGTAATATAAACTACAAGCACCATGTTATAGAGCAGGAGGAGCTGAGAGTATTGATGTATAGTTTTGAGGGAAAAATATTCAATATAATTTATTCATTCGTATCCTTGCTCATTCTGGACTTTGTAGTCAAGGAGGCGGTCCTATTAGTGATTGACAGCTATGTATGTATACACAGTTATAGAAGGAAGGCTGTCAATCACTAATAGGACCGCCTCCTGGACTTCAAAGTCCAGAATGAGCAGGAATTTAAATGTATAAATTACAGGAGTTACTGAATCCACCCTCCCCCCCCCCCCCCCAAAAAAAAAACAATTAAATACAGTACAGACCAAAAGTTTGGACACACCTTCTCATTCAAAGAGTTTTCTTTATTTTCATGACTATGAAAATTGTAGATTCACACTGAAGGCATTAAAACTATGAATTAACTCATGTGGAATTATATACATAACAAACAAGTGTGAAACAACTGAAAATATGTCATATTCTAGGTTCTTCAAAGTAGCCACTTTTTGCTTTGATTACTGCTTTGCACACTCTTGGCATTCTCTTGATGAGCTTCAAGAGGTAGTCCCCTGAAATGGTCTTCCAACAGTCTTGAAGGAGTTCCCAGAGATGCTTAGCACTTGTTGGCCCCTTTGCCTTCACTCTGCGGCAAAAGGGTGTGCAAAGCAGTAATCAAAGCAAAAGGTGGCTACTTTGAAGAACCTAGAATATTACATATTTTCAGTTGTTTCACACTTGTTTGTTATGTATATAATTCCACATGTGTTAATTCATAGTTTTGATGCCTTCATAGTCATGAAAATAAAGAAAACTCTTTGAATGAGAAGGTGTGTCCAAACTTTTGGTCTGTACTGTATATATATTTTAATATTCTCAGCTCCTCCTGCTCTATAACATGCTGCTTGTAGCTCAGTTCAATGTGACAGGTTCCCTTGAAAAAATGTTATTACATTTTATTACATTTTTTAAATAATCCCATTAAGGAATTACTGTCTTACAAACTTATTTTAAATTTATAATGTGTGCAGACTCCTGTATACTCATGTATACTAATACATTATGCTCTGTCTCTATGGCACAGGCTGTGATTAGGGCATCATTAGTATGCCCTAACAGCTGGATTACTGGGCTTACAGTCTAGGCCCTCTCTCTGCTCTGATCAGATCACTGGTACACAATCAGAGAGAGAAATCCCCTTTTATCATGTTGCAGTTACAGACTACATCAATCAAAGAGTTAACAGTTAGGATTGGAGCTACTTCCGATCCTGGCTGTAGAGCAAAATGTTTCTCTAAGAACTGGAGGCGTTAGTTACAGTTCATTACTAGATCAGGAGTGCTCACAGAAGCCTCTGCTCCCTCTAAAACAGCAATGATGAAAGACAGTGAATGGTCATTCATGGTTGTATAAATCACAAAACCATATACTTCCTACAGGCTATACAGCTACCATCAAACAAAAGAACAGAAAATATACAGCAAAACATAGCAACATTACCCACTAACTAAATATAGTATATGGTGGCTCACCCTACAGAGTTAGTGGACCTAGGTGCTCTTGTGCCAGGACTGCCCCACAGTTCTTTAAGGAAATAGTTCAAGTAAGTATATATAAGGTGGAACAGGCACTCTATCACCAGAAGCTGCGGAGAGGTGTTTCTATAGGTAAATATCGTGCTTGGATATAGTGTACACAGAGACAGTATATCGTATAAAAAATATATTTATTTATTGCATTTAGGACATCCAATTCATATAGTTAAAAAAGTAGATAAAAGATCAAATAGGTCGGTGAGGTGATCGGGTGAAAAAAGTGATCTGAAGGAGTGCAATAGGATCTTAGGAATAGTTCATGTAAGGTGGTAATGAAATCTAAAAAACTGGTACATATAGAAATAATAATAATAGTTTATGCAAAAATAGTATTGCAAAAATAGTATTTCATGCGAATGTGATAATAGTTCATGCAGAAGAAATAGTTCATGTGGAAAGATTCAAGGATAATATAATCGAGAGAATACTAAAAGTATATTCGATAAAATATTTGACAAAATATTAATATTCGATAAAATATTCGAAGAAATATTTGAAAAATAGGCATTGTAGAGTCAGATAACTAAGTGTAAATAAATTATTAATATTATTGTGCAATCCTGTCCGATCAACATTCTCTTTAGGCCTACAGCATTATCCCCACAAGAAAGTCGCACTATACCAGGTCATACCGCAGAGACTAGAAACACATCGGTATCTTACAAAGCTCCGGCCGTACTCCGGTCACGTGGGACGCCACGTGACCTGCCGGCAGTCACGTGATCTACCCGGAAGTAGCGCATACCAGCAAATCGCACGCCGGGAGACACGGTATTCAAACACGCCAGGGAGAGACGCTGAGAAGTCATCGAACTAACAAGGTGAACCATATTGACACCATTAGAATGACATCCCTCTCCCCACGAACTAGCACCGGTTGGTATACCCATCTTTTCGATATACTTTTCAGATTTTGTCGACTATCATTTTTTTTTTTTCTAATATTTTATCGAATATTATTATTTTTTCATCATTTAAAGTGCCTCTGATTAACCCCAAATAAAGTTCAGCTGCTCTAGTTGGTCTTTCCTGAAATTTTCTTAGTCGCATCCCACAGCAAAAGCCATGGTCCACAGAGAGCTTCCAAAGCATCAGAGGGATCTCATTGTTAAAAGGTATCAGTCAGGAGAAGGGTACAAAAGAATTTCCAAGGCATTAGATATATATGGAGAAAATATGGCACAACAGTAACATTACCAAGAACTGGACGTCCCTCCAAAATTGATGAAAAGACGAGAAGAAAACTGGTCTGGGAGACTACCAAGAGGCCTTCAGCAACATTAAAGGAGCTGCAGGAATATCTGGCAAGCACTGGCTGTGTGGTACATGTGACAACAATCTCCCGTATTCTTCATATGTCTGGGCTATGGGGTAGAGTGGCAAGACGAAAGCCTTTGCTTGCGAAGAAAAACATCTAAGCCAGGCTACATTTTGCAAAAACACATCTGAAGTCTCCCAAAAGCATGTGGGAAAAGGTGTTATGGTCTGATAAAAAACCAAGGTTGAACTTTTTTGCCATAATTCCAAAAGATATGTTTGCCGCAAAAACAACACTGCACATCACCAAAAGAACACCATACCCACAGTGAAGCATGGTGGTGGCAGCATCATGCTTTGGGGCTGTTTTTCTTCAGCTGGAACTGGGGCCTTAGTTAAGCTAGAGGGAATTATGAACAGTTCCAAATACCAGTCAATATTGGCACAAAACCTTCAGGCTTCTACTAGAAAGCTGAACATGAAGAGGAACTTCATCTTTCAGCATGACCACGACCCAAAGCATACATCCAAATCAACAAAGGAATGGTTTCACCAGAAGAAGATTAAAGTTTTGGAATGGCCCAGCCAGAGCCCAGACCTGAATCCGATTGAAAATCTGTGGGTTGATCTGAAGAGGGCTGTGCACAGGAGATGCCCTCGCAATCTGACAGATTTGGAGTGTTTTTGCAAAGAAGAGTGGGCAGATCTTGCCAAGTCAAAATGTGCCATGCTGAGAGACTCATACCCAAAAAGAATGAGTGCTGTAATAAAATCAAACGGTGCTTCAACAAAGTATTAGTTTAAGGGTGTGCACACTTATGCAACCATATTATTTTATTTTTATCTTTTTTCTTCCCTCTTCCTAAAAGATTTCAGTTTGTTTTTCAATTGAGTTGTACAGTTTATAGGTCACATTAAAGGTGGAAAAAGTTCTGAAATGATTTATCTTTGTCTCATGTTTTTACATCACAGAAACCTGACATTTTAACAGGGGTGTGTAGACTTTTTATATCCACTGTACCTATAATATAATTTCTCTATAGTGCATTTGTATTGTGAAGCATTTGTGTGTGGTTCTGCTGAGATACCGCAGCTATACAGAGGGACAAACGTCATTGGAACAACTAATTGCAACTGGTGTGATATATCAGTTGCCCCCAAAAAATCTGCTTGAGGCAGGGGTGTGATATACCTATAATATAATTTCTATATAGAGCATTTGTATTGTGCAGCATTTGTATGCGGTTCTGCTGAGATACTGCAGCTATACAGAGGGACAAATGTCATTGGAACAACTAATTGCAACTGGTGTGATATACCAGTTGCCCCGCCAAAAAACTGATTGAGGCAGGGGTGTGATATACCTATAATATAAATTCTATATAGTGCATTTGTATTGTGCAGCATTTGTGTGTGGTTCTGCTCAGATACCGTAGCTATACAAAGGGACAAACAATATTGGAACAACTAATTGCAACTGGTGTGATATACCAGTTGCCCCCCAAAAAAACTGATTGAGGCAGGGGTGTGATATACCTATAATATAAATTCTATATAGTGCATTTGTATTGTGCAGCATTTGTGTGTGGTTCTGCTCAGATACCGTAGCTATACAAAGGGACAAACAATATTGGAACAACTAATTACAACTGGTGTGATATACCAGTTGCCCCCCAAAAAATATGATTGAGGCAGGGGTGTGATATACCTATAATAAAATTTCTATAGAGTGCATTTGTATTGTGCAGCATTCGTGTGCAGTTCTGCTGAGATACCGCAGCTATACAGAGGGACAAACGTCATTGGAACAACTAATTGCAACTGGTGTGCTATAACAGTTGCCCCCCAAAAAATATAATTGAGGCAGGGGTGCGATATACCTAGAATATAATTTCTATATAGTGTATTTGTATTGTGCAGAGTTTGTGTGTGGTTCTGCTGAGATAACACAGCTATACAGACTGACAAATGCCATTGGAACAACTAATTGCAAATGGTGTGATATACCAGTTGCCCCCCAAAAAATCTGATTGAGGCAGGGGTTTGATATAACTACAATATAATTTCTATATAGTGCATTTGTATTGTGCAGCATTTGTGTGTGGTTCTGCTGAGATACCGCAGCTATATAGAGGGACAAACGTCACTGGAACAACTAATTGCAACTGGTGGGATATACTAGTTGCCCCCCAAAAAATCTGATTGCGGTAGGGGTGTGATATACCTAGAATATAATTTCTATATAGTGCATTTGTATTGTGCAGCATTGTGTGCGGTTCTGCTGAGATACCGCAGCTATACAGAGGGACAAACACCATTGGAACAACTAATTGCAACTGGTGTGATATACCATATGCCCCCCAAAAAAACTGATTAAGGGGTTCTATAAACCTGCTTCCACAAATACTGCTTTTCTATAGGGACTTTATCAGAGGGTCATTTTGAAAATGACAGGCAGAGGAAGAGGCAGGCCATACCGCAGGGGTGGTAGGGGTCGGGCAGGTGTACCAGGCTGGAGCCTAAGTGGGAAGTTGGTTAAGGTGTGTGCGATTACGTCAAAGGACGCACCAGAGTTGGTAGAGTGGCTCACTCAGCCTTCCGCTTCTGCACCGTCCTCATCCTCTGTTTCTGCACCCTCCTCACTCTCTGCTGTGTGCACCCCCAAAGACACCACCATAGCCCCTCCACTCGAGTTAGAGGAATAATTTTCCCATTAATTCCAAGACCTTACCGATGTGCAGCCATTCTTGTCATCGGATGAGAAAGAGGAGGTAGAAACGGCGGCCACCTAGCGGTCTGATGACAGTACCCAGATCAGCCCAAGGAGGGTGGTCCCCACTGTTGCTGCCTACTCCGAGATCTCTAATGTCAGTGGTGGTGAAGGTGACGATGATGATGTGTCGATGGACGTCACATAGGTGCCCACAAGAGAGGAAGAGGAGGGGAGTTCAGAGGGAGAGATGGAGCAGCAGATAGGGAGGAGAAGGAGGAGAAGCAGGCAGAACTCGCAGTGCACAGGAGGCAAAAAGCAGACGGCAAATGTATCTGGAGCGAGCTATCCACCATGCACGGTCAAATCTTGCGCTCCCAGGATGCCGGCACATGGCTCCGCAGTGTGGCCTTTTTTTAACTTGTCAGCTGTTGATAATAGTGTTGCCATCTGCAGCCTGTACTGTCAACGCATATGTCGCGGTAAGCCCAACACTCACCTATGGACGACCGCCTTAAGAAGGCACCTGGCCTCCCATCACCGAGCCCAGTGGGATCAATGCTGTCAGAACCCACAAAGCCACACTCCTGGCGCTCCACGTCCTGCCTCCTCTCCTCCTCCTCTCTCCTCCCAATTGTCCTCCACTCCACCTTCCACCGTGCCGTAGTCGCGTATATCTGGCACAAGGCAGGCTTCCGTGTTCGAGTGTAAAAAAAGTGATGACGCTAGATAATCCTCTTGCCTATTGGCTGACCGCTGGCTTGTCGGAACTGCTTGCCCGCCAACTACTGCCATATAAATTGGTGGACTCGGAGACCTTTAGAAAATTTGTGGCCATTGGCACACCGCAATGGAAGGCCACGTTCAGCGGCAAGTTAATATATCTCTGGCACACAGTGTCGGTGCTAAGATACATCTGACCACAGACACGTGGTCTAGCAAACACGGACTGGGAAGGTACATAACTTTTACTGCCCACTGGGTGAACCTTCTGACGGCCGTCAAGCATGTAAACTGTGGCGCCCGTGTGGATTTGGTGTTACCGCCACGGATTGCATGTAGACCTGCCTCTTCTTCTCCTCCTCCTACTCCATCCTCTGTCTCCTCCTCGGCTGACTCCTCTTTTTCCGCTGCTACCGCCTCTTCCACTGCACCCCCAAGCTCCCCAGAACCTATTCGACGTGCCAGGTGAGACGTTGCCATGCTGTGCTGCAGCTGTTTTGCCTGGAAGCCAAGAGCCACACCGGTTCTGCACTCCTTTCTGCTCTGCGGTCACAGGCCGATCAGTGGCTAACCCTGCTCAATTTGACAGTTAGAAAAAGTGGTGTGCGACAACGCTGCCAATCTGATGAGCACGCTGAAACAGGGCAAAATGACACACGTGCCGTGCATGGCACACGTCCTGAACTTAGTTGTGCAGCGATTCGTTGCCAAATACTCCGGGGTCCAGGACAACTTGCGGCAGGCCAGGAAAATCTCTGGCCATTTTAGAAGATCTTACATGGCTCGCCTTGCTGATGTTCAGCGGAGACACCACCTGCCCGTCAGACGTCTGTTTTGTGACTGCCCGACGCACTGGAACTCCACCTTGGATATGCTTGATAGGCTTCTCCAGCAAAAAAGTGCCGTTAACGACTACCTGTACGAACTTTTTTTTCACCGTGCCAGTTGCTGCTCATTCACGACGCATGCAGACTTCTGTAGCCATTTTATGAGATCACCAAACTGGTCAGTTGCAGCCAGGGCGCCATCAGTGACATCATAACTTACGCCTTCTTTCTGGAGCATGCATTGCGTCGTGTCATTGATCAAGCCATCAAGGATCAGGAGCAGGAAGACGAGGAAATCGCAATGCTAAATGAATTCCCAGGGGGGCGACTCCATCTGAGACAAGTCAGCAGGAGTCTGAAGAGGAGTCAGAGGAAGATTGTGCCTGGGGTGAGGAGGAGCAAGAAAAGCAGGCTTTAAACTTTTCTGGGATACATGGTGTTGTCCGTGGCTGGAGGGAGGAGACCGAGGACGACATTCTCCTGGGCGATGAGCAGGAGCGAGGCTGCTCCACCGCTTCCAATTTAGTGCAAATGGGGGCCTTCATGCTCCAGTGTTTGAAGAGGGTCCCCCGTATAAAAAGGACCAGTACTAGGTGGCAACGTACTTAGACCCCCGGTACAAACACAAAATGGCGGACATGTTACCAGCATCACAGAGGCTGGCCACTGAAGAAGAAACAAGTTGTTTAGAAACGCGTATGGTTTCCCCTGCAGCAGCGCATCGGATCACTGCCCCTTCCACAAGGACCGGACATCCACCCCTGAACCCACCTAATCCAAAGTGATAGGACCATCTATACCATCGCCATACGGGCCGGAACAGCGCCACTTCCGCCCGCCTTTTTTTCACATCAGCCCCTCTCCCGCCCTCGTGGGACGCCATGAGTGGACACGGTGAATACAAAGGGCGCTTCTTTACCCACCGCTACTTATCACCTATACCGCAACATCGGCAACATTGTAGCAAGACGGGTAAGGTTAAACTTTTTTCATATGGTTAAAACTTTTTTCATATGGTTACAACTTTTTTCATATGGTCACACTTCTTATGCTCGCAATTCCACGATTACATTTACACCAGTGTAATTCATTAACTAAATAGGACCACCACTGCTCAAAGGAGGACCCACATTGTGACAGCCACGCCGTACAACAGACACACTCCTGCAAAACAAATTACAAGTCTCAGTCAGTGTACTCCCCACTACAACACCTGCCCACAAGCAGGAGGATCCCTCACTGAACATTGGTACAAATAGACAAATAAGAGGAAACAAAAGTACCATTTCAGGCAATACCACAAGTCCCAGCAATTGCACGAACAGACTTTTGACTTTAAACCAGACCTCCCATAGACATTTGGAATATTTTCCTCTAAAGTCAACATCGGATACAACCTTGGACACCTGAACCCATCATTCTCAGGAACACATTTTTAATTTTTCTAATTTTTCTGATTTTTTATTTTTCGAATTTTCAATATTACATTTTCTTCTTTTATATTTTTATATTTTTTATACTTTCCACTTTTCTATGCACCCACTTTTAACATCCATCCCTACATATTTATTTTTTATTTTTGAAAGACTATAATAAACTTCCTATTTATAATAAATTACCTATTTATTAACTATACGGTCGTTACATTTGTATTTATTCTACATCTGTATCTATTTCACTCTACATATTACAAATATTCAACGCTAGATAATTGAGTGCTCTCCACCTTGATTTATTTCTCAATTACCCACTTCTAGTTTGCGGCATCGGGACTAGTCGCACGGAGTGAGCACCAAACCATTGGTCTCCAGGCAGGTGTAGCCACTTTACCGTACACAAGATGAGGAAATCGCAATGCTGAATGAATTCCCAGGGGGGCAACTCCATCTGAGACAAGTCAGCAGGAGTCTGAAGAGGAGTCAGAGGAGGATTGTGCCTGGGGGGAGGAGGAGGAGGAGCAAGAAAAGCAGGCTTTAAACTTTTCTGGGATACATGGTGTTGTCTGTGGCTGGGGGGAGGAGACCGAGGACGACATTCTCCTGGGCGAAGAGCAGGAGCCAGGCTGCTCCACCGCTTCCAATTTAGTGCAAATGGGGGCCTTCATGCTCCAGTGTTTGAAGAGGGTCCCCCGTATAAAAAGGACCAGTACTGGGTGGCAACGTACTTAGACCCCCGGTACAAACACAAAATGTCGGACATGTTACTAGCATCACAGAGGACTGTCATAATTCAGCATTTCCAGGCCTTGCTGCGAGAGATGCTGCATTCTGCTGTTGGGGGCGCTGGCAGAGGAATTTCCACCCTCAGAGAAACTGTTGCGAGTACCAATCCTACAGCGCATGCAAGAAGAGGGCGGTTTGAAGATGTGTTGGTCACTTCGGATATGAGATCATTCTTGCAGCCAACCCATCGAGAGCCGCCCTCCAGATCCAGCCTCAGGGAACACCTAGACCAACAGGAGTCCGACTACATCGGGTTAACGGCCGATGTGGACGCTCTGAGAGGAACCCCTTGACGACTGGGTGTGCAGGCTTGACCTGTGGCCAGAGCTGGCACAATTTGCCATGGAACTCTTGGCTTGCCCCTCGTCGAGGGTCCTGTCTGAAAGGACGTTCAGCGCAGCAGGGGGGATCGCGACTGATAAGTGCACTCGCCTAGCTCACGACAGTGTGGACTACCTCACATTTCTAAAAATGAATGAGGCATGGATCTCGGAGGAATTCAACACCTGTGACGACAATGTTTAATTGAATTTCCTCATGACAGCCCACAAATATCCGCCACCACCCAGAACAAATAATGATTCCTGTCTTAGGTAAATACAGCGGCATAAAAGGCCTTTTCTGTCCGGTGAATGCCTATTGTTTGGGACCTTGGAGCAATTCAACACCTGTGACGACCACGTGTTATCGAATTTCAACTATTATCATTTGATTTTTTTCAAGGGGAGGGATTTCGTTAGCCATGTTTTTAATACAATTTTATATTTTTTGTTCTTTTAAACATACCGTATTTTTTGCCCCATAAGACGCACCTTTTCTCCCCCCAAAATAGGGGGAAATGCCCCTGCGTCTTATCGGGCGAATGCTTGCAGTTTTACATCGCAAGCTGCGATGTACGAGCGAGCGGGGACTCAGGGAGGGACTGGGAGGAGGAGCTGGGGGCCGGCAATAGCGGCAGGGCGGTGCAGTCAGTGTACTATACCCCCGGCCCCGCCGCTCCGGTATACTAATATAAGATGTCTTATTCAATTAATAGTTATTAAACATGCCCCCTCACTCCTAATAGTACCTTACATTCTAACCGCTTCTGTAGAATGCCGGCAGGCAGGCCGGGCGGGCGGCAGCGTAACTCCCTGATGTCACGTGCCTGCGCCGCCTACCTTATGAATGAAGCAGGCGGCGCAGGCAGGTGACGTCAGTGAGTGACGAGCCGGCCGCCCGGCCTGCCTGCCTGGGTTCTACTGAAGCGGTTAGGATGTAAGGTACTATTAGGAGTGAGGGGGCATGTTTAACTTTAATAGATATTGATTAAATGAGACATCTTATATTTCTATACTGGAGCGGCGGCGGGGGGATCTGTGGATGACATTTTTATGGGGGACATCTGTGGATGGCACAGTTATAGGCTGGGGGGGTCTTTAGATGGCACTGTTATGGGCTGGGGGGTCTGTGGATGGCACTGTTATGGGCTGGGGGAGGGTCTGTGGATGGCACTGTTATGGGCTGGGGGGGGGGTCTGTGGATGGCACTGTTATGGGCTGGGGGGTCTGTGGATGGCACATATATAACAGTGCCATCCACAGATCCCCCTGTAACAGTGCAAGCCACAGATCCCCCCCCATAACAGTGTCCGTCACAGATCCCCCCCATAACAGTGTCCGTCACAGATCCCCCCCATAAGTGTCCGTCACAGATTCCCCCCCATAACAGTGTCCGTCATCCACAGATCCCCCCCATAACAGTGTCCGTCATCCACAGATCCCCCCATAACAGTGTCCGTCATCCACAGATCCCCCCCATAACAGTGTCCGTCATTCACAGATCCCCCCCATAACAGTGTCCGTCAGCCACAGATCCCCCTGTAACAGTGCAAGCCACAGATCCCCCCATAACAGTGTCCGTCACAGATCCCCCCCATAACAGTGTCCGTCACAGATCCCCCCCCATAACAGTGTCCGTCACAGATCCCCCCCCATAAGTGTCCGTCACAGATCCCCCACATAACAGTGTCCGTCACAGATCCCCCCCATAACAGTGTCCGTCATCCACAGATCCTCCCATAACAGTGTCTGTCATCCACAGATCCCCAGTAATAGTGCCATCCACAGACCACCATTAGTTCCAAACCCACCAAACACACAGCACACCTTTTGGTTAAAAAATTTTTTTTTCTTATTTTCCTCCCCAAAAACATAGGTGCGTCTTATAGGGCGAAAAATACGGTATGTATTTGACATGTATTTGTACTGGCCTGCAGTAAAATTGATATCTAATGACCGTCTAATATACCTCCAGCTACATAATCACTTGATGTTTTCTGTCTGGTGAATGCCTAATGTTTGGGGCCTGTACTACACTGGCCTGCAGTAAAATTGATATTGAATGGCCATCTAATATACTTCCAGCCACATAATCACTTGATCATTTATGTACGGTGAATGATTAATTTTTGGGACCTGTAATCTAACTGGCTAACAGTAAAATTATTATACGGTGACCGCCAAATTTACCTCCAGCCACATTATCAATTGTGCTTTTCTGTACAGTGAATGAATAATTTTTGGGGCCTGTAGTCTACTGGCCTGTAGTAAAATTGATATCCATTGACCGTCTAATATACCTGCGGTCACATAATCACGTCATCTTTTATGTACGGTGAATGCATAATTTTTGGGGCCTGTAATCTAACTGGCGAACAGTAAAATTGTTATACGGTGACCGCTTAATGTACTGTACCTCCAGCCACATTATCAATTGTTCTTTTCTGTCTGGTGAATGCCTAATGTTTCGGGCCTTTACTACACTGGCCTGCAGTAAAATTGATATTGAATGAACTTCTAATATGCCTCCAGCCACATAATTACTTGTTCTTTTATGTCCGGTGAATGCCTAATGTTTGGGACCTCGGAGGAATTCAACACCTGTGACGACCACGTGTTATCGAATTTCAACTATTATCATTTGGGTTTTTTTCAAGAGGGGGGATTTCGTTAGCCATGTTTTTGATCCAATTTTATATATTTTGTTCTATTAAAACATATGTATTTGACATCTATTTCTACTGGCCTGCAGTAAAATTGATATCTAATGACCGTCTAAGTCTACCTCCAGCCACATAATCACTTGATGTTTTCTGTCAGATGAATGCCTAATTTTTGAGTCCTGTACTCCCGTGGCCTAAAATAAACATTTTCTAGGCTCCAGCAGGGCACATTTCTGAGAATTTCCCTTTAAGATGCATAAAAATGGCCCCTGATTAAAATACATATTTTTGGGGGGAGTTTTTGCCATTGATCCCCCTCTGGTATGTCACTGTCCATGTTGTGGGATGATTTGTATACTTCTTGTAAGTATTTGGTGGCTGAAAATATGACCTGAAGGTTTTTCAGGTTCGCCTGCCATTAAAGTGAATGGGGCCCACCGCGAACTTGCGGTTCGTGAACATTTGATCGCGTTTGCGCATCGTCCCGGCCGATGTTCATCCATCACTACTGTTTTCCTCCCACACTCCAAAGACATACTGACCTTAGATTGTGAGCCCCATTGAGGACAGCTTGATGCTAATGCATAAAATAATAATAAATAAATAAATAAATAAATAAACCTTCCCATTTATTTAATTAATTTATTGCTCACATGACATCCTGTTTTTGGGAAGATCCTAAAGGAGAACTAGGAGCCTTTATGAAGAGATTGAATAAGAATAACATCAATGTAAATCTAACCTATAAAGTAGGTAAAGAATTTGATTTTTTAGGACATTAAAGTAAAGAAAGGGCAAAAGAAAGGACTGGACTTAAGGGTACTTTCACACTTGCGTTGCTGTACGCAAATGGATGATATTTGTAGACGGATGCGGATCCGTCTCACAAATGCATTGCAATACCGGATCCGTCTCTCCAGTTGTTATCCGGAAAAACGGATCCGGTATTTATCTTTTTCACATCTTTAAAGGTCTGCGCATGTGCAGACCGTAAAACCGGATTCGTTATTCCGGAACACTTGGGGCCAGATCCGGCATTAATGCATTTCAATGGAAAATAATGCCGGATCCGGAATTCCGGCAAGTGTTCCGGAATTTTTGACTGAGAAAATACTGCAGCATGCTGCAATATTTTCTTCATCCAAAAACCGTACAGTGACTGAACTGAAGACATCCTGATGCATACTGAACGGATTGCTCTCCATTCAGAATGCATTAGGATAAAACTGAGCAGTTTTTTTTCTGGTATTGAGCCCCTAGGACGGAACTCAATACCGGAAAATTTTAACGCAAGTGTGAAAGTACCCTAACTCTCTCCTTCATGAAGAATCAGCACATCTGAAATTAGCAACTAATGGAATTTCAGTGGACCAATTCCTTACTGTTAAGAAGGATATGTTCATCACAGTCCAAATTTGACAAGCAAGCCCAAGACATGAAGAAATGCTTTCAAGAGAAAAGCTATAGCAATAGGAATGTGTCATCAGAAAATGACCTATTGTTCAAATCACGTTTTTATGCTTAACAAATTTTTTAAAGAATTTTTGGTGGCTATTTTTAATTTTCCATGTCAATATCTATAATTTATGAAAAAACATAACATCCTGCAGTTTTCACACTGGCCACTAAGCCTAATAATTGGCACCACTCCTTGGTCTGTACAGATTACTTTACTGCTGTTAGCTGCTTATCTGTTATTTCTAATCCTGCCTGTAATGATATCACCTCTGTGTATAGATACGACAGGATCTACCATTCACAATAGTTGATTGTCAAAGCTTATCTATTCTTTCCTTGTACAATGACCTCTGCACAGGTCACAGAGCATGCCCAGAAAACTCTCCCATAGAAGTCAATGAGGTCCCCTCCATACAATTGTGTCTATGGACCATGTGGCCTCCATAAAACAATTTTCTTATTGATTTCTCTCATTAGCACCCCTGCCTTCTCTCAGCTCACTAAGCACAATGCCGTACATTGTATAATGTCTGTGCTTGGTGCCACAGCTCAGTCCCATTCACTATAGTGGGACTGAGCTGCGCCTAGGCCACATGACCGATGAACATGATGTCACTGGCCTAGCCAAAGCTGGACAAGGGTGTGGCGCTACTGCGGGCGCCGATGCCTTCTCAAGCAGCTGATTGGCGTGGGTCCTGGCTATCGGACCCCCACTGATCAGATACTGATGACGTATCCAGAGGATAGGTCATTAGTAAAAAACTGTCGGAAAACCCCTTTAATAAAAAGTAATTTTAATAAAAAAACTGCCTCCACAACATTACCAAGCAACAACTATAAATTTTGAGTTCTCCTTAATTTGCCCTAGTTTACTGGTTCAGTAACTACAGTACTCTAAAACAGCAAAAAGCTGGGGTACTCCTCTGTAAAGGGTGCTACAATTCAGGTACTTGGTCCTAGTTGGATTGACCCTAAAAAAAATGTTTGTTATCAATGTGCACATAGAGAATATATCATCAATAAAGTTTAGTGAGGTCAAATACGATATCTCTGAATTAACCCAAAGGAAATGGTGTCAAGTGATTGGCCACCTTTACTTTGAAGCTATATACATTTAATTAAAGTTGCCTGAACCTACTGATATTGGTGGGACTGGCCAACTATGCAATGTGTGTGGGAGTGCCCTGGCTAGAGATGAACAGTGATTCTAACAAATTGATTCATCTCAACAGCAAACTTTTTTCCCCAGTGAGGGGCTGTCCCTGCAGGTGAAGAAGCCACCCACCTGCTTCCTGACTCACAATCTTGCACCTCCAATGCTGAGTCTGATTCTGCTACTGAAGCAGCGACTGCACATGTGCTGCTGCACTTAAGGGTAACGATGCATGAACAGTCACTGCTGCAGGAACAGAGGTACGTTCTCTGTTCTTGGGCTGCTACTCAAAGCAGCAGTGCAGGCACGAGATTGTCAGGGGGTGGCCGAGATGTCTAGCCCTATCAATCAAGAGGCAGGTGGGCCTTCCTTCACCTGGGAGAACAGCCCTCCTCCACAAGTGAAGAACTTTTTCTGATGAGACAAATCAATTAGTTAGAATTGATTTGCTCATCTCTAGTCCTGACTCTCCCATGATGGTCAATATCAGGGGAAAGATAAATTTTGCATGTTGGCTTTTAAGCCAAGTGTGCATGTATATGGGGTAGTTCTGAGGAATAGCTGTTAGCCAAATGAACATTTGGCCAACAGCTATCTAAAATTTGTAAAGGTATTGTCAGCTTGAGCATGACGTCTTCTGCTAGACCTTTGTATCAAAGCCTGGGCCCACTGGTACTCTGGTGGGCCAGTCTGACCCTACTTACGTAACTTACAAAACCTACAAACAGTATCAACATCTCAAATATCTCTTGGGGTCAGAAACAAATTTACATTTGTCTATTATTTTCTCAATTTTATAATCACAGCGGCCAGAGATCCAGTGGCTCATTAGAAACAACCATTTGCTGTTTCAAAAATATAGATCTGAAGAAACTTTGAACAAAACATATTTTCAATAGTAAAAATACAAAATGTACTTTTCAAATCAACAATATCGTTGTACGATATAAAAAAAGTTTTTTTTCGGGAAACTGAAACTATCAGCAAACCTGACCTGAGAAGTCCCCTTGTTTATCATTGTAAAGTTGTGCAAGGGACATTCCATTATTTGTCAATACCTTATAGGAGCCAAAAAGATAATCATAAACTACAGGGATTTTTGCCTTGGTCAAATAAAGAACAAAGAAAGAAAAAATATATTACATAAATGTCAAAAGATTCTGAATTAAGGGAAAATAATAGCATTCTGAATACAGAATGCATAGTAAAATAGCGCTGGAGGGGTTAAAAAAAAAAGAAAAATAATTTAACTCACCTTAGTCCACTTGATCGCGCTGCCGGCATCTCCTTCTGTCTCCTTCTTTGCTGATTGTAGGAACAGGACCTGTGGTGACGTCATTCAGGTCGTCACATGGTCCATCACATGATCCATCACCATTGTAAAAGATCATGTGATGGATCATGTGATGACCGGAGTGACGTCACCACAGGTCCTGTTCCTCCACACAGCTAAGATGAAGACAGAAGGAGATGCCGGCTGCGCGAGCAAGTGGATTAAGGTGAGTTAAATTATTATTATTATTTTTTTAACCCCTCCAGCGCTATTTTACTATGCATTCTTTATTCAGAATGCTATTATTTTCCCTTATAACCATGTTATAAGGGGAAATAATAATGATCGGGTCTCCATCCCGATCGTCTCCTAGCAACCGTGCGTGAAAATCGCACCGCATCCGCACTTGCTTGCGGAATATAGAGCATGCTGCGATTTTCACGCAATGCACAAGTGATGCGTGAAAATCACCGCTCATGTGAACAGACCCATAGAAATGAATGGGTCGGTATTCAGTGCGGGTGCAATGCGTTCAACTCACGCGGAATACTTGCCCGTGTGAAAGGGGCCTTATAAAGGGAATACTAGTGAGTGCTTCCATTATGAAAGCACTTACTAGTATGCAGGAGGAGGGGGAGAGAAGCGCTGTGAGCACTGTACTTACCCCTCCTCCCTGCTCGCTCTTCTCAGGTCCCGCATCAGGACTTACAGAGCGCACTCTAACCTGACGCTGCAGGAAGTAAGGTGACTGTGCAGTGCGGGCCCCAAGAAGACAAGAGAACGGTCTGTAGGGCTGTATGTAATGTTTTCCAAGTATGTCTTTAAAGGGGTTGTCTGCTATTTTTTCGTACAAGCGCAGCCTTCTCTGCCCTGTTTACCTGCTAACCCACTGCAAATGCTGCGGTGAGCAGGTGAACAGGGCAGAATAAACAGCTCTCACAGCTGATTGGCGGGGTGTCGGGTATTGAACCCCCACCGATCTGGAGGGAATCAGTTAGGTTGAGAATTTGTCATGTGGGTGACATTTCAATTTTTCCCTCAGGCAGCGGAAAGGCTAACTATACACCTAATCCCACTCAGTCCTGTAAATGTCCCCACATAGTAAATATTCCCTGTTTATGCCACCACACAGTAGTTATGTGAGCATTGTGCCCCCTTCACAGATTATACCATTATGCGCCCCCTCACAGTAGTTACAGTATGACAGATATGTGCCCCCCTCACAGTAGTGATGCCCAGTTATGTGCTCCCTCACAAAAATATGCCTAGCTGTTTCCCCTCAGAAATATGCCCAGGACTGAGTCCCCTTTACAGAAAGTAAAAAAATATATACAAAATCCACATACTCACCTCCTTCAGAAGCATGATCCACATCGGCTGCTCTGGTCTGTGGAGGAGGAAGAGCAGAGGCTGACCTCCAGCAAGCCCCGCCCCCTGCACAGACTAGCAGTATGGAGACCCGGCCAGGGGAAGGAATGATGGAGCAGGGAGCCGATGGCTCTCTGCTTCATCATTACAGACAAACTGAAAAAAATTTGCGTGGTGTCAAACAGGCAGTAAGTGCTCAAACCCATATGCAGTTGTGCATATATACACTGCGTGCAGAATTATTAGGCAAATGAGTATTTTGACCACATCATCCTCTTTATGCATTTTGTCTTACTCCAAGCTGTATAGGCTCGAAAGCCTACTACCAATTAAGCATATTAGGTGATGTGCATCTCTGTAATGAGAAGGGGTGTGGTCTAATGACATCAACACCCTATATCAGGTGTGCATAATTATTAGGCAACTTCCTTTCCTTTGGCAAAATGGGTCAAAAGAAGGACTTGACAGGCTCAGAAAAGTCAAAAATAGTGAGATATCTTGCAGAGGGATGCAGCACTCTTAAAATTGCAAAGCTTCTGAAGCGTGATCATCGAACAATCAAGCGTTTCATTCAAAATAGTCAACAGGGTCGCAAGAAGCGTGTGGAAAAACCAAGGCGCAAAATAACTGCCCATGAACTGAGAAAAGTCAAGCGTGCAGCTGCCAAGATGCCACTTTCCACCAGTTTGGCCATATTTCAGAGCTGCAACATCACTGGAGTGCCCAAAAGCACAAGGTGTGCAATACTCAGAGACATGGCCAAGGTAAGAAAGGCTGAAAGACGACCACCACTGAACAAGACACACAAGCTGAAACGTCAAGACTGGGCCAAGAAATATCTCAAGACTGATTTTTCTAAGGTTTTATGGACTGATGAAATGAGAGTGAGTCTTGATGGGCCAGATGGATGGGCCCGTGGCTGGATTGGTAAAGGGCAGAGAGCTCCAGTCCGACTCAGACGCCAGCAAGGTGGAGGTGGAGTACTGGTTTGGGCTGGTATCATCAAAGATGAGCTTGTGGGGCCTTTTCGGGTTGAGGATGGAGTCAAGCTCAACTCCCAGTCCTACTGCCAGTTTCTGGAAGACACCTTCTTCAAGCAGTGGTACAGGAAGAAGTCTGCATCCTTCAAGAAAAACATGATTTTCATGCAGGACAATGCTCCATCACACGCGTCCAAGTACTTCACAGCGTGGCTGGCAAGAAAGGGTATAAAAGAAGAAAATCTAATGACATGGCCTCCTTGTTCACCTGATCTGAACCCCATTGAGAACCTGTGGTCCATCATCAAATGTGAGATTTACAAGGAGGGAAAACAGTACACCTCTCTGAACAGTGTCTGGGAGGCTGTGGTTGCTGCTGCACGCAATGTTGATGGTGAACAGATCAAAACACTGACAGAATCCATGGATGGCAGGCTTTTGAGTGTCCTTGCAAAGAAAGGTGGCTATATTGGTCACTGATTTGTTTTTGTTTTGTTTTTGAATGTCAGAAATGTATATTTGTGAATGTTGAGATGTTATATTGGTTTCACTGGTAAAAATAAATAATTGAAATGGGTATATATTTGTTTTTTTGTTAAGTTGCCTAATAATTATGCACAGTAATAGTCACCTGCACACACAGATATTCCCCTAAAATAGCTAAAACTAAAAACAAACTAAAAACTACTTCCAAAAATATTCAGCTTTGATATTAATGAGTTTTTTGGGTTCATTGAGAACATGGTTGTTGTTCAATAATAAAATTAATCCTCAAAAATACAACTTGCCTAATAATTCTGCACTCCCTGTATATAGGGGAGCAAATCCTGCACTTGCGGCCCGTTGCTAATGGCGATCCCCAGATAAAAATGCATACAGTGGAGGATGCCTGCAGCGGACCACAAGTACCACAATAGACATCCTACACAAGATAGGAATTATGTGGATGTGATAACCAATATAACAATATAATAATAACAAAGACAGGTGCACTCTGCGGTCTTACTAAACCCTCAAGCTGATGTTAAAATTGAGAGATTAGCCAACATATCCTACGGTGTAGGACATGTCTAAGCCCGAGCACCGTGCCAAGGTTTCTCAAGTAGCTCGGGTCCTAACACTCACCTACCTGAGCCG
Organism: Bufo bufo; assembly: GCF_905171765.1. NCBI lineage: Eukaryota > Metazoa > Chordata > Amphibia > Anura > Bufonidae > Bufo > Bufo bufo. Next base: position 148,342,252 of record NC_053392.1, on the reverse strand, counting down.
TATGGGCAATACCAGGGGCCAGTGGGCAAATCACAGGAGCGAGAGGTCCGACTCACAGAAAACTCCCCAGTTAACTCCAGCATGTAACCATGCTAGCAATGGGAGGGGGTAGGAGTCTGCGAGTCCCACTCAAGACTGGCTGATATGGGCCAGGCCTCGAAGATGCACCTAAATGTAGCCTTTGGATGGGAAACAGGCACATTTAAATTGGAGTTCATACACCTCCAGGCATCTCTATATACAAAAAAATATAAAATGGCGTGGTGTTAACCGCCTCAGGATTGCGTCCAGCGGGCGGTCGATCTGTTCCTCCTGGACGCATCGGCGCGTCCTCTCGCGAGACGCGAGATTTCCTGTGAACGCGCGCACACAGGAGCGCGCGTTCACAGGATCGGGAGGTAAACGAGTACATCTACAGCCTGCCAGCGGCGATCATTCGCTGGCAGGCTGTAGATGCGATTTTTTTAACCCCAAAAAGGTATATTAGACGCTGTTTTGTTAACAGTGTCTAATATACCTGCTACCTGGTCCTCTGGTGGTCCCTTTTGGTTGGATCGACCACCAGAGGACACAGGCAGCTCTGTAAGTAGCACCAAACACCACTACACTACACCCCCCCCCCCTGTCACTTATTAACCACTGATCACCCCATATTAGACTCCCTGATCACCCCTCTGTCATTGATCACCCCCCTGTAAGGCTCCATTCAGACGTCTGTATGTGTTTTGCGGATCCGCGGATCTGCGGATCTGCAAAACACGGACACCGCGGATCCGCAAAACACGGACACCGGCAATGTGCTTTCCGCATTTTGCGGATCCGCACATTTCCAGAACTATATAGAAAATGCCTTTTCTTGTCCGCAATTGCGGACAAGAATAGGACATGTTCTATAGGCTCTACAAAAAACGCAGTGTTCGCCCGATCAGGCCTGATCTTGTGCGCACACTTGCGTTCAGTCCGCCCCACCGCAGTGACAGAATTTTTTTTTTCTGATCACTGCAAAAACACCGTAAAATCGCTGCGGCGCTATAAAAAGATCACTTTTGAGGGGCATGGCGAGTTCATAGAAGATTTATTTATTTTTGGCACAAGTTAGCGGAAATTGTTTTTTTTTTTTTTTCTTACAAAGTCTCATATTTCACTAACTTGTGACAAAAAATAAAATCTCACATGAACTCACCATACCCCTCACGGAATCCAAATGCGTAAAATTTTTTTGACATTTATATTCCAGACTTCTTCTCACGCTTTAGGGCCCCTAAAATGCCAGGGCAGTATAAATACCCCACATGTGACCCCATTTTGGAAAGAAGACACCCCAAGGTATTTCGTGAGGGGCATGGCGAGTTCATGTAAAAAAAAAAATTGTCACAAGTTAGTGGAATATGAGACTTTGTAAGAGAAAAAAATATATATAATTTTCCGCTAACTCGTGCCAAAAAGAAAAAAATTCTAGGAACTCGCCATGCCCCTCACGGAATACCTTGGGGTGTCTTCTTTCCAAAATGGGGTCACTTGTGGGGTATTTATACTGCCCTGGCATTTTAGGGGACCTAAAGCGTGAGAAGTAGTTTGGAATCCAAATGCGTAGAAAATGCCCTGTGAAATCGTAAAGATACTCTTTGGAATTTGGGCCCCTTGCGCACCTAGGCTGCAAAAAAGTGTCACACATGTGGTATCGCCATACTCAGGAGAAGTAGGGCAATTTGTTTTGGGGTGTCTTTTTACATATTCCCATGCTGGGTGAGAGAAATATCTCTGTAAAATGACAACTTTGTATAAAAAAAATGGGAAAAGTTGTCTTTTACAGAGATATTTATCTCACCCAGCATGGGTATATGTAAAAAGACACCCCAAAACACATTGCCCTACTTCTCCTGAGTACGGCGATACCACATATGTGACTTTTTTGCAGCCTAGGTGCGCAAAGGGGCCCAAATTCCAAACAGTATCTTTACGATTTCACAGGGCATTTTTTACGCATTTGGATTCCAAACTACTTCTCACGCTTTAGGTCCCCTAAAATGCCAGGGCAGTATAAATACCCCACAAGTGACCCCATTTTGGAAAGAAGACACCCCAAGGTATTCCGTGAGGGGTATGGTGAGTTCATGTAAAATTTTATTTCACAAGTTAGTGGAATATGAGACTCTGTAAGAAAAAAATAAAAATAAAAAAAAAATAATAATTTTCCGCTAACTTGTAACAAAAAATAAAAACTTTAATGAACTCACTATGCCCATCAGCAAATACCTTAGGGTGTCTACTTTCCGAAATGGGGTCATTTGTGGGGTGTTTCTACTGTCTGGGCATTGTAGAACCTCAGGAAACATGACAGGTGCTCAGAAATTCACATTTTTGTACCATAGTTTGTAAACGCTATAACTTTTGCGCAAACCAATAAATATACACTTATTGCATTTTTTTTTTATCAAAGACATGTAGAACAATAAATTTAGAGAAAAATTTATATAGAAATGTAGTTTTGTTGGAAAAATTTTACAACAGAAAGTGAAAAATGTCATTTTTTTGCAAAAATTTCGGTCAATTTCGATTAATAACAAAAAAGTAAAAATGTCAGCAGCAATGAAATACCACCAAATGAAAGCTCTATTAGTGAGAAGAAAAGGAGGTTGAATTCATTTGGGTGGTAAGTTGTAGGACCGAGCAATAAACCGTGAAAGTAGTGTAGTGCAGAATTGTAAAAAGTGGTCTGGTCATTAAGGGGGTTTAAGCTAGGGGGGCTGAGGTGGTTAAACAGGCAGAAAGTGCTCAAACTCACATGCAGTTGTGCATATATATACACAGGGGAGCAAATCCTGCACTTGCGGCCTTTTGCTAATGGCGATCCCCAACAAAAATGCATACAGTGGAGGATGCCTGCAGCGGACCACAAGTACCACAATAAGCATCCTACACAAGATAGGAATTATGTGGATGTGATAACCAATATAATAATAGCAAAGACAGGTGCACTCTGCGGTCTTACTAAACCCTCAAACTGATGCTAAAATTGAGAGATTAGCCAACATATCCTACTGTGGAGGACATGTCTGAGCCTAGCTGTGTCCCCTCATAAATATGCCCAGGACTGTGCCCCCTCAGAAATATGCCCAGGACTGAGCCCCCTTCACAGTAAATAAAAAATAATAAAAAATCCACATACTCACCTCCTTCAGAAGCAGAATCCACATCGGCTGCTCTGGTCTGTGGAGGAGGAAGAGCAGAGGATGACTGCCAGCAAGCCCCGCCCCCTGCACAGACTAGCAGTATGGAGACCCGGCCAGGGGAAGGAATGATGGAGCAGGGAGCCGATGGCTATCTGCTTCGTCATTACAGGCAGCTGTCTCTGCTGAAGCAGGGACAGCTGCCTGAGAGTGGGACATACCTCCCCTTTACCGGGACAGTGGGACAGCCACTGCAATCCGGGACTGTCTAGCTGGATCCGGGAAGGTTGGGAGTTATGGAGTGGTAGTGGCTCTGGCTGTAGAAAGTCTAGCACAGTGGATTTCCTCACACAGTTGCTCCTTAGGGCCAGTGCAGTGTAAGGAGGGCGCACTCTTTCTTACCACAGGGTACTCCCCAGTGATAGGTCCCTGCCTGATGGTAGTTTGGGGGCTCCCTTGGTGTTAACATTTGTACGGGTGCAAAGCAGGGCATTTAGGGTGTGCAATGGCTGGCATATGGTGTAGGAGTCAGTAACCAAGCTAGATTTATTTATTTATTTTACTAACTTATACAGCTCTGACATTTTCTGCAGCATTTTACAGACATTAGCATCAAGCTGTCCCCAATGGGGCTCACAATCTTCCCTATCAGTATGTCTTTGGAGTGTGGGAGGAAACCAGAGTACCCGGGGGAAAATCACACAAACTCGGAGAGAACATACAAAGTCCATGCAGATGTTGTCCTTGGTTGGATTCAAACCCAGGACCCCAGGTAACAGTGTTAACCACTGAGCCACCTTGCCGCCCATAGATTTAACAGAATAAACAGAATAACAGAATAAACGTCTCTCTCTATTGTAGTGCTAAATGAGGGCTGTAGTACTCCCAACAGTCTCAGAACACAGGTCCAACAATGTACAGTTCAAATCTTCCCCAGATTTCCTGATGAAAGATGCCCACCACACAATGAAAGAGCGTTTGTTTGTTCATCGGGTCATTGGCTGCTCAATTAGACAAGCCAATTATCGGGAATGAGCTTTCGTATGAACACTTGTCCACGATAATTGGCCTGAAAATTGGTCAGTCTAGTAGGGCCATAACACACCAATTAAACTTGGTAGCTCCAGGGGAGTACCCTTCAGATTGCAGTAACAGTTACTGCTGGTGTGTATGAAAAAAGTTACAAAAATAAAAGTGTGAAATCTGGACTACATTAAGTGCATCAAAAAGGCAATTACTAAAAAGGCAGTTACAAACCACCTGAAAAAGTGAAAAGAAGAAAAAATAAATCCCATGGTTCAAAAAATAAATCTTCCTAAAGGTTGCCTTTGCATTACACTTAAGTCTTACCTTAGTGGTATTGGGTGAAATGATGAGACAGACTATAGTTAGATTTGGAATTGAATAATTGTGCCTGTGTGTGTTTAAAGAAGCCCGCATAGTTTGGATAGCACTACTAAGGGTACTTTCACACTAGCGTTTTTCTTTTCCGGCACTGAGTTCATGTCACAGGGGCTCAATACCGGAAAAAAACTGATTATCCTAATGCATTCTGAATGGAGAGCATTCCGTTCAGGATGCATCAGGATGCATCAGTTCAGTCCCTCTTACGTTTTTTGGCCGGAGAAAATACCGTAGCATGCTGCAGTTTTCTCTCCGGCCAAAAATCCTGAACACTTGCCGAAATGCCGGATCCGGCATTCATTTCCATTGAAATGAATTAATGCCGTCCCAAGTGTTCCAGCATAACGGATCCGGATTTCCGGTCTGTGGAACTTTAAAAAGGCAAAAAATATATAAATACCGGATCCGTTTTTCCGGATGACACCGGAGAGATGGATCCGGTATTTCAATGCATTTGTCAGACAGATCCGCATCCGGATCCGTCTGACAAATGCCATCCGTTTGCGTCCGGATTGCTGAATCCGGCAGGCAGTTCCGGCGATGGAACTGCCTGCCGGAATCCTCTGCCGCAAGTGTGAAAGTACCCTAACATACTGAATATCACAAGGGCATCTAAGGAGATAAATAGCAAAAGATGATCCACACAGTTACTGACCTTTTGGGGTGAACACCTCCCCATTCACTGTTGATTTGAATGATATTTTAGAAGCAAAGACCCATTTTTGGGCCCAGAATATTTTAAGCCTTAATCGATCAATAGCCAGAGGCTATGGAAATTCTATTTATGGCCTATTCTCGTTCTAAAAAATAACCTTTATTTTTTTAATTAAAAATAAAAATAAACAATAAAGAAAAATGTTATATTTATTTTTTCAAAAAGCCTTTTTAGTTATAATAAAAACATTCAAAGCACATGAGTGTAATTATTCCTTCTTTCGCTGACTTTTAGAGATTACGGTGTTTAGGATCAGTTCTGTGTCTAAATAGTAGATGTGTTATTCCTCACTCTATTTCTGTTAGGCTACATGCACACGACCGTGCCGTTTTTTGCGGTCCGCAAACCGCGGATCCGCAAAAAACGGAAGCTGCCCGTGTGCCTTCCGCAATTTGCGGAACGGAACGGGCGGCCATTGATATAACTGCCTATTCTTGTCCGTTTTGCGGACAAGAATAGGACATGTTATATTTTTGTTGCGGGGCCGCGGAACGGAGCAACAGATGCGGACAGCACACGGTGTGCTGTCCGCATCTTTTGCGGCCCCATTGAAGTAAATGGGTCCGCATCCGAGCCGCCGTGATCCGAGACCGTTTTTTCGTCCGTGAGTCTTCCTTGATTTTTAGAGGATCCACGGACATGAAAAAAAAGTGCAGAGCCAAACAGATCCGTCCTGAATTACAATGCAAGTCAATGGGGACGGATCCGTTTGACGTTGACACAATATGGTGCAATTGCAAACGGATCCGTCCCCCATTGACTTTCAATGTAAAGTCAGGAGTCCCTATTATACCATCGGATCAGAGTTTTCTCCAATCCGATGGTATATTTTAACTTGAAGCGTTCCCATCACCATGGGAACGCCTCTATGTTAGAATATACCATCGGATTTGAGTTAGATCGTGAAAACTCATATCCGACAGTATATTCTAACACAGAGGCGTTCCTATAGTGATGGGGACGCTTTAAGTTAGAATATACTTTGAACTGTGTACATGACTGCCCCCTGCTGCCTGGCAGCACCCGATCTCTTACAGGGGGCTATGATACGCACAATTAATCCCTCAGGTCCTGAGGGGTTAATTGTGCGTATCATAGCCCCCTGTAAGAGATCATGTGCTGCCAGGCAGGAGGGGGCACACCCCCCTCCCTCCCCAGTTTTAAATTCATTGGTGGCCAGTGGGCCCCCCTAACTCCCCTGTATTACTGTAGATTCATTGGTGTCCAGTGGGCTCCCCCTCCCTCCCCTGTAGTACTGTAGATTCATTGGTGGCCAGAGGGCCCCCCTCCCTCCTCTGTATTACTGTAGATTCATTGATGGCCAGTGGGCCCCCCCTCCCTCCCCTGTATTACTGTAGATTTATTGGTGGCCAGTGGGCCCCCCTCCCTCCCCTGTAGTACTGTAGATTCATTGGTGGCCAGTGGGCCCCCCTCCCCCTCCTAATTAAAATCTCCCCCCCCTATCATTGGTGGCAGCGGAGAGTTCCGATCAGAGTCCCAGTTTAATCGCTGGGGCTCCGATCGGTAACCATGGCAACCAGGACGCTACTGCAGTCCTGGTTGCCATGGTTACTTAGCAATTTTTAGAAGCATTATACTTACCTGCGAGCCGCGATGTCTGTGACCGGCCGGGCGCTCCTCCTACTGGTAAGTGAAAGGTTTGTGTGGCGCATTGCTTATAGCACAGACCTGTCACTTACCAGTAGGAGGAGCGCCCGGCCGGACACAGACATCGCAGCCTCGCAGGTAAGTATAATGCTTCTAAAAATTGCTAAGTAACCATGGCAACCAGGACTGCAGTAGCGTCCTGGTTGCCATGGTTACCGATCGGAGCCCCAGCGATTAAACTGGGACTCCGATCGGAACTCTCCGCTGCCACCAATGATAGGGGGGGGAGATTTTAATTAGGAGGGGGAGGGTGGGGGGCCCACTGGCCACCAATGAATCTACAGTACTACAGGGGAGGGAGGGGGGGCCCACTGGCCACCAATAAATCTACAGTAATACAGGGGAGGGAGGGGGGGCCCACTGGCCATCAATGAATCTACAGTAATACAGGGGAGGGAGGGGGGGCCCACTGGCCACCAATGAATCTACAGTACTACAGGGGAGGGAGGGGGAGCCCACTGGCCACCAATGAATCTACAGTAATACAGGGGAGTTAGGGGGGCCCACTGGCCACCAATGAATTTAAAACTGGGGAGGGAGGGGGGTGTGCCCCCTCCTGCCTGGCAGCACATGATCTTCTAAAAATTGCTAAGTAACCATGGCAACCAGGACTGCAGTAGCGTCCTGGTTGCCATGGTTACCGATCGGAGCCCCAGTGATTAAACTGGGACTCCGATCGGAACTCTCCGCTGCCACCAATGATAGGTGGGGAGATTTTAATTAGGAGGGGGAGGGAGGGGGGCCCACTGGCCACCAATGAATCTACAGTACTACAGGGGAGGGAGGGGGGGCCCACTGGCCACCAATGAATTTACAGTACTACACGGGAGGGAGGGGGGGGCCAGGGAGGGGGGGGCCCACTGGCCAGTGGCCACCAATGAATCTACAGTAGTACAGGGGAGGGAGGGGGTGCCCACTGGCCCCCAATGAATCTACAGTACTACAGGGGAGGGAGGGGGGGCCGCACTGGCCACCAATGAATTTAAAACTGGGGAGGGAGGGGGGTGTGCCCCCTCCTGCCTGGCAGCACATGATCTCTTACAGGGGGCTATGATACGCACAATTAACCCCTCAGGTGCAGCACCTGAGGGGTTAATTGTGCGGATCACAGCCCCCTGTAAGAGATCGGGTGCTGCCAGGCAGCAGGGGGCAGTCATGTACACAGTTCAAAGTATATTCTAACTAGAAGCGTCCCCATCACTATGGGAACGAACGCCTCTGTGTTAGAATATACTGTCGGCTCTGAGTTTTCACTAAGTGAAAACTCAGCTCTGAAAAAGCTTTTATGCAGACGGATCTGCAGATCCGTCTGTATGAAAGTAGCCTACGGCCACGGACCACGGACGCGGATGCCAATCTTGTGTGCATCCGTGTTTTTTCCCGGACCCATTGACTTAAATGGGTCCATGAACCGTTGTACGTCAAAAAAATAGGACAGGTCATATTTTTTTGACGGACAGGAAACACAGATCACGGATGCGGCTGCAAAACGGTGCATTTTCCGGAACAACGGCCGCGGATGCACACAACGGTCGTGTGCATGAGGCCTTAGTTAGAGACTCATTCCATTCTTTGAGTTAAAATAACTGTCAGTCACTCGAACAGTTTACACTGAGGCTGATGACCAGGCTGCAGCAGTGATAAGGTTAAGGGACAGAGGGCAGTCAGCAGAGAGATAAGAGAAGTGACAGGACAGAGTTTAGATTACAGGTTGAATTAACCCTTTAGGGTAAAATTGGCTTCTCAAGGAGATATATATGTTAAAGGCATCCCTTCTTCTGTCTCATTCAGTAGCTACAGTGGGATGCGAAAGTTTGGGCAACCTTGTTAATCGTCATGATTTTCCTGTATAAATCGTTGGTTGTTACGATAAAAAATGTCAGTTAAATATATCATATAGGAGACACACAGTGATATTTGAGAAGTGAAATGAAGTTTATTGGATTTACAGAAAGTGTGCTATAATTGTTTAAACAAAATTAGGCAGGTGCATAAATTTGGGCACTCTTGTCATTTTATTGATTCCAAAACCTTTAGAACTAATTATTGGAACTCAAATTGGCTTGGTAAGCTCAGTGACCCCTGACCTACATACACAGGTGAATCCAATTATGAGAAAGAGTATTTAAGGGGGTCAATTGTAAGTTTCCCTCCTCTTTTAATTTTCTCTGAAGAGTAGCAACATGGGGGTCTCAAAACAACTCTCAAATGACCTGAAGACAAAGATTGTTCACTATCATGGTTTAGGGCAGTGGTCGGCAAGCCACGGCTCGCGAGCCACATGCGGCTCTTTTGATCCTTCACTGCGGCTCTTAAGTTCGGGCTGGCGGGTGGGCGGCCGCGCAGCCATATCGCGCCGCTCAAGCTGCTTGTAAATTGTCCGTCATGCGCCTGCTGCCCCGTCTGTCTGCTCCTTCCACTTTATGAATGAAGCAGGCAGGCGGGGCAGGAGGCGCATGACGGAGGGAGAGATGTCACGCTGCGCACAGCAGCAGAAGGGCGGGCAGCGCGGCTCTAGTTCGGCTGCCCACTGTGAGGAGGGGTGGAGTGGTGAAGAGGCCGCCGCTCAGGAGGAACGAAATGTCCTGCAGCAGAAAGGTAGGAGCTGCCCCCCGTGTGTGCACTGCACCGGCCCCGCCGCAAGTGTCCCTGCCCCCTTCCTTCCCCCCACTAATACATTACTTACTGGAAGGCACTTATGGGGGATATCTGTGGATGGCTCACTTATGGGGGATATCTGTGGAGGGCACTTATGGGGGATATCTGTGGAGGGCACTTATGGGGGATATCTGTGGAGGGCACTTATGGGGGATATCTGTGGAGGGCACTTATGGGGGATATCTGTGGATGACACATATATAGCATCTTATGATATATATGTGTCATCCACAGATATCCCCCATAAGTGCATCATCCACAGATATCCCCCATAAGTGCGTCATCCACAGATATCCCCCATAAGTGCGTCATCCACAGATATCCCCCATAAGTGCGTCATCCACAGATATCCCCCATAAGTGTGTCATCCACAGATATCCCCCATAAGTGCGTCATCCACAGATATCCCCCATAAGTGCGTCATCCACAGATATCCCCCATAAGTGCGTCATCCACAGATATCCCCCATAAGTGCGTCATCCACAGATATCCCCCATAAGTGCGTCATCCACAGATATCCCCCATAAGTGCGTCATCCACATTACATCCACATCTGCAGACAAGTTTAAGAAAAATAAAAAATGATAAAGATAAAATGAAATCATAATCAAGATCCAAATAAAAGAAAGTACATATAAAAGTATTCAAAAACACACTCTGGGCTCATGCCCACGAATGTAAGGGCGCCGTGCCTGTGCTGCGGACCGCAAATAGCGGTCCGCAATGCACGGACACAGACCATGGGGCAGCTGCATGAGGATCGCGGACCCATTCACTTGAATGGGGTTCGCGATCCGCATCCGACTGCCCGCACCGCAAAAAAGTAGCACATGCTGAAGTGAATGAATCCATGATGCGGGCTGCACACGGCCGTCTGCAGCCCGCATCATGGAACCATTCACTTCAATGGGTCCAGGATCCGGGATATGAGTGCTACAGTGTGCTTCCGTGGTGCTTCTGGCTGTGCCTCCGCACCGCAAAAAAGTAGTGCATGTGCCCGGATCCTGGACCCATTGAAGTGAATAGATCCATGATGCGGGCTGCACAAGGCCGTGTGCAGCACGCATCATGGACCCATTCACTTTAGCATGCGCTACTTTTTTGCGGGCACACGATCGTGTGCATGAGCCTAATAGTCCTCACTGGTACTGTTGATGCAATATTTTAGGTTTTAAAAATGTGGCTCTCGAAAGAAATTCCAATCGTGGTTTTGGCGATATTTGGCTCAGTTGACAAAAAAGGTTGCCCACCGCTGGTTTAGGGGAAGGATACAGAAAGTTGTCTCAGAGATTTCAGCTGTCTGTTTTCACAGTTAGGAACATATTGAGGAAATGGAAGACCACAGGCTCAGTTCAAGTTAAGGCTCGAAGTGGCAGACCAGGAAAAATCTAGGATAGACAGAAGCGACGAATGGTGAGAACAGAAGAGTCAACCCACAGACCAGCACCAAAGACCTACAACATCATCTTGCTGCAGATGGAGTTACTGTGCATCGTTCAACCATTCGGCGCACTTTACACAAGGAGATGCTGTATGCGAGAGTGATGCAGAGGAAGCCTTTTCTCCGCCCACAGCACAAAAAGTGCCGCTTGAGGTCGGCTAAAGCACATTTGGACAAGCCAGCTTCATTTTGGAATAAGGTGCTGTGGACTGATAAAACTAAAATTGAGTTATTTGGCCATAACAAGGGGCGTTATGCATGGAGGAAAAAGAACATAGCATTCCAAGAAAAACACCTGCTACCTACAGTAAAATATGGTGGTGGTTCCATCATGCTGTGGGGCTGTGTGGCCAGTGCAGGGACTGGGAATCTTGTCAAAGTTGAGGGATGCATGGATTCCACTCAGTATCAGCAGATTCTGGAGACCAATGTCCAGGAATCAGTGACAAAGCTGAAGCTGCGCCGGGGCTGGATCTTTCAACAAGACAACGACCCTAAACACTGCTCAAAATCCACTAAGGCATTTATGCAGAGGAACAAGTACAATGTTCTGGAATGGCCATCTCAGTCCCCAGACCTGAATATAATTGAAAATCTGTGGTGTGACTGAAAGAGAGCTGTCCATGCTCTGAAGCCATCAAACCTGAATGAACTAAAGATGTTTTGTAAAGAGCAATGGTCCAAAATACCTTCAACCAGAATCCAGACTCTCATTGGAACCTACAGGAAGCGTTTAGAGGCTGTCATTTCTGCAAAAGGAGGATCTACTAAATATTGATTTCATTTCTTTTTTGTGGTGCCCAAATTTATGCACCTGCCTAATTTTGTTTAAACAATTATAGCACACTTTCTGTAAATCCAATAATCTTAATTTCACTTCTCAAATATCACTGTGTGTGTCTCCTATATGATATATTTAACTGACATTTTTTAGCGTAACAACCAACGATTTATACAGGAAAATCATGACGATTAACAAGGTTGCCCAAACTTTCGCATCCCACTGTATATAACTATTGAGAGAGATGTATTTTTTTTAAATACATTTACACATTTAACCCTCCATTTTAATTCTATTATTTACCCCAGTGTTAAATTCACACCCCCTGGATGCTTGTTTTTTTCCTACAGTGGGGTAGATAATTACACACAGGGTTTTAAAGAATAAACTTCCTGACTCAGACCAAGATCCGACTCAGCGAGTCAGCAAGTGAACCGAAGCATCCGCGCATGCGCATTGCGCAACCTAAGCTTCGGTTCACTTGCTTCTTGTCAGCACAGCGAATGAACCGAAGATTCAATTCATGAATCGGTTCATTTGAATGAACTGATTCAAATGAACCGATTCATGTGAAAGATCCGAACTTCCCATCTCTACCCCACACACATCCGCTTTCCCTCAATATGACTGCAGGAGCCCAGGAGCGCGAACGAAAGTCACGTGACTGTCAGAGCTTCCGGTGTGCAGAGCAACGGCTCTCAGCTAGAAGAGAAGGAAGATGGCGTCAGCGGCTGCCAAGCAGATAGCGGTGGAGCAGGTGCCTCATCCAGTGGCGTAGCTATAGGGGTCGCAGCGGTCGCAATTGCGACCGGGCCCCTAAGTCAGGGGGGCCCACGGGGCCCCCCAGGAGAGACAGAGTCCCAGACCCAGTAAACAATGAAAGCGCTGCTTCAGAACTGTCTGCAGGCAGCGCTAGTGATTTACATACAATTCCGGCTAAGTTCACATAGTGGTGGGGGCAGAGGCAGAGCGTGTGTACGTGCAGGCACATTCAGGAGAGGGCGTGGCTCCGCTCGGTAGAGTTGTGAGCCGGACATCGATGTGAAGCTGTGCATGCCAGCTGCAGGGAGTGAGTGAGGCGAGGCGGCGTGACCAGCAGAGCTCTACAGAGCAATGGTGCTGGGTGGGATGGAATGGGGACTGACTGGGAGATACCAGCACAGCAGCCAGCATGAGCAGAGGCTTGACTGATGTGGAAGGGTCAGCCACTCCTGCTACAGGCTGGTAGGGCTAGGGGCCCAGGACCTAGTTGCTAGTAGTCTGTGTATAAACTAGCCAGTTTCTACTGGTTTCCCCAGATTGTGATGGCTTGGGATGGGGCTGGGTTCTACTTGGACTGGGTGAGTGACACTGCTGTAATGTGGCTGTACAGCATGTCACCTCAGTTTGGGGGGTACACTGCCACTATCTTGCCTCCTGATGTATCCCCGTTTTAGACTTGACTTAAAGGGACTCTGTCACCTCTCCTAACTCAAAATCGGATTTTAAAGCAGTCATGCTGCACAGCTTACTTTGAATCGGCTGTGCTCTTCTATCTTGTAATCCGTCCAGTAGTTTAGGAGAAAAACGACTTTTAAGATTATTCAAATTAGCCCTGAAGGTGCCCAGAGGGGCGTTATGTTCCCCTTTGTGTGCCCAGTAACGCCCCTCTTACAGTGCCCAAAACGCCTTCCTTCAGAATGCCTAGCCGCCCACAGCCTCTCATCCCTCTCCTCCCCCTCCCTCACATCCGAGCGAAGTCTCGCGCAGACGCAGTACCCACTGAGGGCTGCGCCAGTGCGATTTGCTGGAGACTGAGGGCAGGAGCTTCATCCTCGTCACTGGGCATGCGCCGAGCCCAGTGACGTCCGATGCTCGCTCTTCCCTCAGTCTCCTGCAGATCGCACTGGCGCAGCCCTCAGTGGGTACTGCGTCTGCGGCATGACTGCTTTAAAATCCGATTTTGAGTTAGGAGAGGTGACAGAGTCCCTTTAAAGTGTCAACTACTGTACATTCACATAGCTGTGGTGCCACAGACACGGCAGCGCCATAGCCATGTGAACGTAGCAGCCTAACCTTAAGTCAATTATCACTTTAAAGGGGTTGTCTCATCATAGACAATGGGGGCATATTGCTAGGCTATGCCCCCATTGTCTTATAGGTGCGGGTCCCACCACTGGGACCCGCACCTATATCGAGAACGGAGCCTCGCAAGGTGGTGGCTGGAGGACTCCAGTCCGGCCATCACCAAGCCGGCTCCCCATAGAAGTGAATGGGAGCGTACCGCGCATGACCGGCCACCGCTTCCATTCACTTCTACGGGCTCGACGGAAATAGATGAGCCAGCACTCGGCTATTTTCACCGGCCCCATAGAAAATGAATGGAGAGCAGCTGTACATGCACTTATTGCATTAAAATGTATTTTCTCGGTGAGATTTTAGTTCTGCCATTGGGCATGGTGGGCGTGCAGGGGTCTGGTGGTGTTAGGAAACGGTATTGAGGTAAGGGGGGGCCCAAACTGAACTCTTGCACCAGGGCCCATGAGCCTATAGCTACGCCCCTGGCCTCATCCCTTGTACATATAGATATATATTCTGTATGGAGACCAACCCTGCCGCCCGCTCATTTTACAGTGCTGTAATATGCCTCTTATATGTGGAGAGCGGTGATGTCACAGATGTAATATATCACCTATATGTGGACAGCGGTGATGTCACTGATGTAATATATTACTTATATGTGGAGAGTGGTGATGTCACTGATGCAATATATCACTTATAAGTAATATATTACATCAGTGACATCACCACTCTCCACATATAAGTAATATATTACATCAGTGACATCACCGCTGTCCACATAAGTAATATATTACATCAGTGACATCACTGCTGTCCACATATACCGGTGATGTCACTGATGTAATATATCACTTATATGTGGAGAGTGGTGATGTCACTGATGTAATATATCACTTATATGTGGAGAGCAGTGATGTCACTGATGTAATATATCATTATATGTGGAGAGTGGTCATGTCACTGGTGCAATACAGCGCTACAGATGGCGACCAAAATGGTCGCCAATGCGCCTTAAAATTTGCAGATGGCGACAAGACTTGTCATAGGCTACAGGCCTGAGGTCTATTTGGTAGTGAAATCCCAGCGCAGGCAGGCGTGATGATGTCATCACGCCTGCCTGTGCCAGGACGCGGTGTGCGCGTCTGCGTTGCACCAGGTGACACAGGTGAGTATAAGATTTTATCCTTTTTTTAGGGTGTGGGAAGGCAGGATCCAGGGGGCCCAAGTAAATTCTTGCCCAGGTTCCAATCAATATTAAAGACGGCCCTGATCATATACATTCAAACTGATACCAGTCTAATGACAGTGTATGTGCGCAAGCTGCTTTTATAGCCTCTGCAAACAGTGGCTAGAACTGCCTATACATTTCCAGACGTGCCTAATCTTCAGCAATTCCATTGAAGTTTGGCAACTTCAAACAAAGCCAAGGACTGCATGCCTGTACAAAACAAAATAACTCATCTGTTGTATACGGACACACTGAAAATATGACAATATCACTGAAAGCAGATTTTTTTTTAAAGAAGTACATAATAGGAAAATTTCAAGATGATTTTGGTTACCAGAAGCTCAAAATAAGATATAGCCAAAAGTGTTCAAGGAGCAAAATCCCTGTTGCCCAGTGCAATAGCAATTACAATATTAGTAGGTTTGATCCAGAGTTTAAGAAAGATGCATTTTCCCAGGGCCAAGAAGCAATTGTTTCCTGTAGGGCTAGGGTTCTAATCATTAATCATGGAATAATACTTAAAGCAAAGTATAATATATAAATGTATAATGTATAAAAAATACTGCTAGTCATAACAATAATAGGTTTAATCCAGGGTTCAAGAAAAAATTAGATTTTTCCCAGGTTAGGAAAATATTTTTTTCCCTGTCATACAAATTTGCTCAATATGTCCTGGTTGTTTCCCTTCTTCTGGTTCAACAGCTTTAGAGCTAGGGATTGATAATAGTATATATATATAAAGGGGTTAATAAATGAAAAAATGAAAATCAGACATAATATTAGAACATGGCAATCTCTTTCTAACAAAGCCAGAACCAGCCCTGTATCTCACATGGATCCAGAGATCTCCCCATTCATTGCTCTGCTAGATTTATATCAAGCTGACAGCTCAAGGGGAGTGTCTTTTCTGCTGCAGCTCAGGGGGTGTATCCATGCTCTGCCTATCACAGCTCAGAAAGTTGAAGGATAAAACTGAGCATGTGCGGCCTTCTCAGTGAGCAGGACAAAGAAATAAGAAAAAGACAGCAGGTGGCGCTATACAGATATATTTTATTGAATAACTCAGTGGCTATGCTAATTTTTTAATTACACTCAATTACAAAAGTTTTCAGATCCAGGTGCTGGTTTGAAAACTGTAGATTATTTTTCATGGGAGAACCTTTTTAAAGGGGTTATCTAGATAGAAAAAAAGATCATTCAATGCGTTTCAACTGGAATATATAGCACTTACTAATTGTATTAATAAAAGTGCCCTGTTCTCCCACTGTCAGCCTCTGTCACCTCAGGTCCACTTCTGTGCTTGACACTGGAGAGCATTTCCTGATGATTTGCCAAAACGAAAGCGCTGTCCTGTGTCAAGCAAAAGCCAGAAATGGATTTCCAAGGACCTGAGACAATAGCTCACAGTGGGAGGCTGGGACACCCTTATCAATTAATTAGCAAGTAATGTGAAGATAATGTATCATTCCACTTGGGCCAGAATTTTGACATAAAAAATTTGCACAATTTGCTATTTTTGTTGTTCTATGTCTCTTTTGAAAGGTGGGTTGGAAAGTGGGTATGGTTAGATATGGTAATTAGTTTTCTTCCAGACTTGTCACTGCAACTTAAAAAAACTAAAGTTTCATAAAAACTCGCAATCTCACTACAGTCGGGAAGGGGGGGGGGGGGAAGCTGGAGTAGCATTTCTAGCCAAAAGTATTAGGAGTAAAGAAGAACCAAATTCACAGCGTACAACATTAGATAGGTTTAGCTCGAAGTACGCCAACACAGACCCGAGGAAAACCGACCTCAAATATTGTTCCTATGATAAATTCCCCCTGTATGTTCTAGTCTAAACATGTTGGACAATCCCTTTATTAGTGTCTGCATCATTAAAATAATAGTGTGATGGTAGTCATAGAAAAAATAATCTTACAGTATGTTAAAATTAAATAAGAGATAATTCATACAGTTACTGTATAAAGAATGATTAGCAACTGGTTAACAGTTTCCATGGCTTTGATCCAGGGTCAAGAAAATGTTTTCCTTCTGTTACAAAATTGGGTAAATGTGTTCAGGTTTTTTCCAGTCTTCTGTATCAACAGCATAGGCTGGGGGTAAGGCAACAACTTTGATCATGATAAGATTTGTGTCTCATACAGCAGTTTCACAACATAATGGAAGCAACGGGGGTTGTATTGCGACCTGCAAGTTGCTGCAACTGTGTTCCAACATGTGACCTGAAACCAGACGTTGTATTTTTTTTGCGACTTTCAGGTCCTAATGTAACACCCCAGAGTTGTGTTACTAAATTCTTCTACCCCGCTACTATCTGTTAAGAGCCTTTACCTTGTAATCTGATATGATTTTACACAGGGCCGTCTTTAATATTGATTGGAACCTGGGCAAGAATTTACTTGGGCCCCCTGGATCCCGCCTTCCCACACCCTAAAAAAAAGGCTAAAATCTTATACTCACCTGTGTCCTTTCACTGGCGCTCAATAGCTGCTGGTACGGCGAGGGATGGTGCAACGCAGACGCGCACACCGCGTCCTGGCACAGGCAGGCGTGATGACATCATCACGCCTGCCTGTGCTGGGATTTCACTACCAAATAGACCTCAGGCCTGTAGCCTATGACAAGTCTTGTCGCCATCTGCAAATTTTAAGGCGCATTGGCGACCATTTTGGTCGCCATCTGTAGCGCTGTATTGCATCAGTGACATGACCACTCTCCACATATAATGATATATTACATCAGTGACATCACTGCTCTCCACATATAATGTTATATTGCATCAGTGACATCACTGCTCTCCACATACTGTATAAGTGATATATTACATCAGTGACATCACCGGTATATGTGGACAGCAGTGATGTCACTGATGTAATATATTACTTATGTGGACAGCGGTGATGTCACTGATGTAATATATTACTTATATGTGGAGAGTGGTGATGTCACTGATGTAATATATTACTTATATGTGGAGAGTGGTGATGTCTCTGATGTAATATATTACTTATAAGTGATATATTACATCAGTGACATCACCACTCTCCACATATAAGTAATATATTACATCAGTGACATCACCGCTGTCCACATATAAGAGGCATATTACAGCACTGTAAAATGAGCGGGCGGGGGGTTGGTCTCCATACAGTATATATATCTATAGGGATGAGGCACCTGCTCCACCGCTATCTGCTTGGCAGCCGCTGACGCCATCTTCCTTCTCTTCTAGCTGAGAGCCGTTGCTCTGCACACCGGAAGCTCTGACAGTCACATGACTTTCGGTCGCTCTCCTGGGCTCCTGCAGTCATATTGAGGGAAAGCGCCGGATGTGTGTGGGGTAGAGATGGGAAGTTCGGATCTTTCATATGAATCGGTTCATTTGAATCAGTTCATTCAAATGAACCGATTCATTAATCAAATCTTCGGTTCATTCGCTGAGCTGACAAGAAGCAAGTGAACCGAAGCTTAGGTTGCGCAATGCGCATGCGCGGATGCTTCGATTCACTTGCTGGCTCGCTGAGTCGGCTCTTGGTCTGAGTCAGGAAGTTTATTCTTTAAAACCCTGTGTGTAATTATCTACCCCACTGTAGGAAAAAAACAAGCATCCAGGGGGGGTGAATTTAACACTGGGGTAAATAATATAATTAAAATGGAGGGTTAAATGTGTAAATGTATTTTAAAAAAATACATCTCTCTCAATAGTTATATAGCTACTGAATGAGACAGAAAAGGGGGTGCCTTTAACATATATATCTCCTTGAGAAGCCAATTTGACCCTAAAGGGTTAATTCAACCTGTAATCTAAACTCTGTCCTGTCACTTCTCTTATCTCTCTGCTGACTCCCCCTGTCCCTTAACCTTATCACTGCTGCAGCCTGGGTCATTAGCCTCAGTGTAAACTGTTCTGGTGACTCACGGTTCTTTTAACTCAAAGAATCGAATGAGTCTCTAAGTCGGATCTTTAGATTCTTTTAACCTGTAGACTCATTCGATTCTTAGACTCCCTCCTGTACAGTGTGTGACTCAGAGCTGCTTGCCTGAGCTCTGATTGGTTGCAGGCCTGGATGGGCGGGGAGGGGAGGGGCTGGCTTCCACTCTAGGATCAGATTACACTCCTCCCTCCCTGCTGCCAGCGTCTCTCTGCTCTGCTATCTGACTGAGCGGCTTCACACGGATCAGCGCAGTCAGAGGAATCGACTTCTCCGGTTCAGTGAACTGAATCGATTCAAAAGAACGATTCCTTCATGAACCGGACATCACTAGTGGAGGGGGGGGGGGCCTTAGCTGGGGTGCGCAGAGCACAGCTCCCATGCCCCGCCGCAATATTCGGCTACAGTGCGGTAGCTAAGGCTAAAAAGTCTAGTTGGTCACTGAGTGCTGCTTGGGCCCCCCAGGAGCAACTGGGCCCAGGGCAGCTGCCCCTTTTGCCCTGCAGTAAAGACGGCCCTAATTTTACATTATATCTTCACAGATGTGAATAAAACCTTGTTAACTCTAATAATTGCTGTAATTTCTATGTTCACCAGCAGGTGGCAGCAATGTGTTAGTAAGGACTTAGGTTCAGTTTAGTACATCTAAGCTGGAATAGTTCGTTCCAGCTTAGCTCCCCCTCTGTGAGCAGAGTGGCCTGTGCCCACAACCTGCATCATGGGGAGAGAAGGAAGTTAGAGTAGTGTAGCCCACCCCCTGCTAGGGGTAGGGTGTGCATGTTAGGAGCTCCCATATATAGGGAACCAAGCCAGGATGTTGTTTCGGCTGAGACATTGATTACCATCCCCAGCCTGAGCCCTGCAGCCTCAGCTGGATGAAGCAAGCAGACAAACTCCAGTTCCAGGAAGAAAGCATTACCTGAGAAGATAACTGTGAGTAAATTCCAGAGACCCAGGAGAAGCCATATTGCTCCTCAGCTAGTCAGTCCCCATACAGCAGAAGATAGAAAGTGCAGAAGACAAATTCCTGCCACAGTATAGAGCTACAAAGCAGATGTTCTTCCCTGCAAGCTCCAGGTTGATAGAGCAGAAGATAAATTCCTGGCAACCATTGCTGAAAGCCTGCTGGGACCTAAGACTAAAGCTGTATCTTGATTGGATGAAAGTTACCCTCAGTAAAGACGAGTTTGAACTTTATCAAAGGACTGGATCTCAATTTCTGTTGTTAAATCCCTCTATTACTCCTCCTATCACTACACTCAATTTATTGCTAGTGAGCCAGGAGCCAGGAGTCCAGCTGTACCCAGGTAGGAGACATCGTTGACACAATTACCACTACCATACAGAGACATTACACCACTCTGGCATTCCTAACCTGGGACGTGAGTAATAACATCCTTAAAGGGCCCTGTGATAGTACCCTGCACACGCTGCAATTGCCGTCACGAACAAACTACAAACTATTATTTACCTATATCTTGACCCACTGCTTAAGTGGCGTCAGCGTACCCGTTCCTGCTCATTGCACGAGCAAGTTAAAGGTTGCAAGGCGACCCTATTTACTTCCATTATGTTTAGGCTGCAGTGATACAAAGTGAACAATTGAACATGATACTTGTTGAATCCAAAGTCACAGCACAGTCCTTAGGTTTAGGGGCCTTATAATTATTAATAATACAAAAAGAACTATAGTAAATTAGTAATGCTTAACATCATTAGCATAATGATAGTGATAGATAATACAGCTACAGATAGTGCACAATATATTCACTTTAATCACTTTATACTGTACAAAATAATCCACAAATGAGGCTTCGTTCACATCACCGTTCAGCCTTTCCGTTCTCCTGCTCTGTTTAGTACAGAACGGAACAGAAAGGACGGATTCGGCACATATCTCAGCCGAACGGAACCTAAGGACCCCATAGACTATATTGGGGTCCATTAGGTTTCCGCTCAGAAGAAGGTTTTTGAAGCGGAGACAAAGTCCTGTATGCACTACTTTTGTCTCCGTAAACCTAACGGACCCCATAATAGTCGATGGGTTCCTTAGGTTCTGTTCGGCTGAGTTATGTGCCGAATCCGTCCTTTCCGTTCTGTACTAAACAGAGCAGGAGAACAGAAAGGCTGAACAGTGATGTGAACAAGCCTTAACAATAAAAAAAAAACCTCAATGACAAGAATGTGCAATAAACAGAAGTAACCACTAGAGGGAGCAAATATAGCACCACTCAAGGACACTGGCAGTAACACTTTATTTCTTTGCTTATTATTTAGGATGAAGTCCATTTGGTCCAGTTAAGCACATAGGAGTCTGGGTATTGCTGACTTCATACTTTCTATTAAATCTAATGCAAATCTTCCAAGTATATGTATTTTCTTTGCATTGTATCATATGTGATCCGGCTGAAATAGAAACATCATTGTTATTATTACTACCTCGCATTTTAGTGATTCTTGTTCTACCAGATAAATTACATAGTTGACACAGCTTATACACTACTCACAGAAAGTTAGGGGTATTTGGTTTGTGGGTGAAATTTCAGGATGATCCTATAATGCACTCTAACCTTTACAGGTGAATTTAATGTGACCTCTCTATACTTTTGAATACACATGTCCAACTGTTGAGACTTTCAGTCCTCCTCATCATGCTGTTCACATTTTGACATCATGAGACCAAGACGACACCTAACAATTCATCAACAGTACCGTTCCCATTAAGAGGCTTCAAGCAGGATGTTCTCAGATGGAAGTGGCCACTAAGCTTAGAGTGTCACATAGTGTCATCAGCAGTTTGCAACAGAGATACAGAGAGACTAGAAGAGTCACAGAAAGGCATAGAAGTGGACGTCCTTTGGCCACATCCCACACTGGTGACTGATTGTGAACAATGCCCTGTGGAACCTGGATAATGAATACCACAAAACTCCAGGCACATTTAAGGGAGGTGAGAAGCAAGTGTCATGTCAGACCATTCTAAACCATTTACATCAGAGTGGTTTGCAGGCTAGACAACCTGGAAGGGTACAACCAGGCACAGGCATCATCGTCTTGCATGGGCCAGGGAGCATCTACGCTGGACGAGGGACCAGTGGGCCTCAGTGCTGTTCACTGATGAAAGTCGAATCACGCTGAGCAGAAATGATGTCTCCGCCAACGATGTTGGAGACATACACTTTGTGAATGGCATAGTGACACGCCCATACTACTTGAATAACATCATTAATCCAGTCATTGTGCCTCAACACGAACAACACAGGCCTAATTTAATCTTTATGGATGACAATGCGCCAGTTTATCAAGGTTGCATCATTAGAGCACGACTGCTGGAGACTGGGGTACCTCAAATGGAGTGGCCTGCACTTTCTCCAGACCTGAATCCAATTAAAAACCTATAAGATCAGCTGAATCGCCATGTAGAGGCTCATAACTCTGTACCCCAGAACCTCAATGACCTGAGGGCCGCCCTTCAAGAAGAGTGGGATGCCATGCCTCAGCAGACAATAAGTCGACTTGTGAACAGCATGAGACATCATTGTCAAGATGTAATTGATGCTCAAGGCCACATGAAAAGTTATTGAGACATTGATATTTTTTGTGGGGGTATACCCACCATTATTGTTGGCTTTTGTATCAATAAATTGTTTGATTGATTGCCTGCTTCTACTTACATGATATAATATCACTGTAGTGTGAACTTTTTACTTTTTCCATAAATTTCACCCGAAAATAAAATATCCCTGACTTTTTGTGAGTAGTGTATATAGAAATGCTACAAATTATGTGAATTGTATTACCTGCGCTAAAATCTTGTGTGTCCCACACAGTACCTTTACAAGATCATATATGACTTTACAGAGGCAAATTATCACTTGAAGGGCACTAAGGGCAATTAAAATGGAGAATAAAATGATGTTCCACTCCACAACATTGCCTGGTTCTAGACACTGAGACCAGGAGGAAGACTGCACAAGATACCTAGAATAAGCAAATGAATATGTCAGTCACAGCCCAGAAACATACATATATACAAACATTGGGTTACAAATAAAAGACTGATGTTCATGAACGTAAAATGGAGTATACAGAAGCCTGTGACTTGGCCTGATCCAGCAATTTTATGTAAATTTTCAGATATGAAAAGCAGACTAGAGGCCATGACCCTGTGTATTTACAATGGGCTGCAGATAATGCCCTGAATGCTCTTTTGATAGGGTTATCACAATGCAAAGTCAGATCTGCAACTTCTGACTGCATATATATTGAGTATTTACACGCAGCAGATTTGTTGCAGAAATTTCTGTGACTGAAAAAATCAACCCGATTCATCTGAAATGGGTGGTTTAAGAAGTAAACACATCCTGCCCAATCCCCTGAAGACGTTCCGGCAAAACATGTCGGGAGGCAGCGTTTGAATGTGTTTTTTAGTTCAGTATAGGGGCACAGTATTCTTGAATACATAAGGGAAAGAGAGGTGAGAACAGCTAGTGATATTGTAGTCTGGTCGCTGGACTTTACGGCTGTTCTGGTACCTCGCAACACTCTGTTGGTTAATCTCTAAGGAGTCAGGGTGATTCTCATCTCCTCCCAACTCTAGACTAGACTAAGACTCCAGACCGTCAACTTCCTGCAGCCTCTCCCTTGGTAGGAAACGGACCCTGCCCACCTCTGCCCAAAAGGGGGAGAATGGAATGGTAAGTTCCATTCTATCTAAAGATCTCTCTGCTATATACGATGCCACCTGCTGGTGAACCAGGCATATAACATGTAATACAACAAACAGAACAATTAATGCACAGTGTAAGATGACCTGGAATAAATACAAAGATGACATTATTGGTAGGTTATAAAAGACCGTAACAGGGTATAGTAATGATAAAACCACTCTGGGGTATTGCACATGTGACCAGGCAAGTCACTTCCATGCGATGTCTCCTCCTTCTACCTGCCATTTGCACTTGTTCTTTTGGGAGTTTAGTGCAGGTGCAGTGTATTTGAATGGAGGAGATGTCACATGTAGGTGATTTGCCTGGTTCACATGACCCTCCATCAGCGACCATCTTATGGACAGGACCTCTGTGTGGACAGCACAAAAGACTCTGTAAACAAGGGGGCATACCTTATAAAATATAGAAAATGGTGCAGAATTTCAACAAAGGATATATTAGTAAGTGCCATATAATCATCTTACAAAACACATTGCTCATCTGTAACTAGAAAGTGGCCAAACTCTTTAAAGATATGATTAGAAAAGTCACTTCTTATGTATCATTTGAACAGTCAACTGTGTTTGGACTAGTACAGGTCAAAACATAAAATTTCTTAGAGTGTTGTCCAAGTTAAAAATAAATGATGAAAGGCAGAGAAAGTTTGAAAATAAAATAATTTATACTCACCTTTTAGCCGCACGCGACAGTTGCATTCAATCACTGTCCTCAGTGGTCTAGAGCCATATAACACTGAGGCCAATGATTGGCTGCAGTAATTACCTATGGTATACAGGCACAACCAAGAACATGACATCATGGCCGCATCAGAAGGGAGGATCAGAGCGGTGGTGCTGCAGCAGATGAGTTTAAACCAGTTAAGTATAACTTGCGAACACCTTCCCCTTTTTTTAACACCTTAAAGACCGATGACGAGAATGCTCGTCCTAAATGGCTGGTACTTTGTGCCCCAGGACGAGTATTCTCGTCCTCCGGTCCTTCTGTTCCCCCATGTGCGGGGCTGTGATCAGCGGCAGGGATCCAGCTGTTACTGAAATCCGGATCCTTGCTGCATCCACGAGCACTGGTTATAACAGTGGAGTCGGTGGATTAACCCCTCATATGCCGCGGTCAGCGCTGACTGCGGCATATGGCAGGTTTGCACTCCCTCTCCACGCTGCGGTGGCGGGGACCCGATGGTTGCCATGGCAGCCCCAAGCCTTTCAAAGGCCTTGGGGCCCGGCAGCTACAGGGTCTCATAGGCAAACTATCAGTGTATTACACTGTGTAATACACTGATAGTCAATGCAGTACAATACTGTCTGGTGATCACCGTAAAAAAAAAAAAAAAAAAACTGTTCCAAAAAAGCCATTTTATATCACCTTACATCAAAGTGTAATACCAAGCGATCAAAATGTCATATGTACCCAAAAATAATATCAATCAAGTCATCTCATCACGCAAAAAATGAGACCCAACATAAGACAATAGGTCAAAAAATAAAAAAGATATGGCTTTCAGAAAATGGAGACATAAAAACATGATTGTTTTTCTTTCAAAAATGCTTTTATTGTGTAAAACCAAAATAAATATAAAAAAAATAGACAAATTAGGTTTCACCGCATCCGTAACAACCTGCTCTATAAAAATATCACATGATTTATTTACCCTGTCAGGTGAAAACCGTAAAAAAATAAAAACTGTGCCAAAAAATCTATTTTTTGTCACCATACATCACAAAAAGTGGAATAACAAATAATCAAAAAGTAGTATTTACCCCAAAATAGTACCAATCAAACCGTCACCTGATGCCACAAAAACTGAGCCCCTACATAAGATAATCGCTTGAAAAATAATATGGCTTTCAGAAAAAGGAGACACAAAAGCATGATTTTTTTTCAAAAATGCTTTATTATGTAAAACTGAAACAAAATAAAAATAAAAGTAGGCATATTTGATATTTTCGCCTCCATAACAACATGCTGTATAAAAATAGCACATGATCTAACTTGTCAGAAGAACACCATAAAAAAAAATATTTTTTTGTTGCCTTGCCTCACAAAAAGCATAATATAGAGCAATCAAAAGTCATATATACCACAAAATACCGGTAGTACCAATAAAAGTGTCACCTTATAATGGGGTCACTTTTTTTTTAGTTTCTACTCTAGGAGTGCATCAGGGGGTCTTTAAATGCCATATGGCAACTTAAAATTTTCCCAGTGAAATCTGCCCTCCAAAAACCTTATGGCGCTCCTTTCCTTCTGCGCCCTGCTGTTTGCCCATACAGCAGTTTACTACCACATATGGGGTCTTTCTGTAAACTGCATAATCGGGGAAATAAATATTGAGTTTTATTTGCCAGTTATCTTCCTCCCAACATCGCGGGCATTTGGAATCCAACCGGAGTCCAATATTAAACATAAACGAAAGAGTTCTATAAAACCTATGAATTAAATATAGGTGCGACAGCCTGTGGGCCTCGCTGAGAGAGAGCTGCGGAATCCTCTCCAATATCTCCTGCCACTGAGTTTCCTCTAACGGCCCCATCTCCGTTTCCCAATTTGTCCTACTATTCACCGGATGGTCCTGCAAAAATAGGTCCAGCAGGGTCTGATAGAGCAGAGAGATAACTCCAAAGGAGGAATCCCTCCTCTCTATAAGCGCAATAATCTTGTTTTGAAGTACCGTGCTCAACATACCGCCGTCATGGTCAGCCCAGAAGGCATGACGCAGCTGCAAAAACCTATAAAAATCGGAGGACGTTAATCCAGTTTCTGTCTGAAGTTGCTCATAAGATTTGAGACCAGTATTATCAATAAGTTGGTGAACTCTAATAATGCCCCTGTTGCGCCAACCCCCCATTCCCTGCAAAGAGCCCAAATGAGGCAACCACGGAGTGTCCCATATAGAAGTATACTGTGTGACGCTTTTGATGCCCTGCATGTCCCTCACTTTCCACCAAGTCTTATGTAGGAGACGCAGCGTAGGGAACGCCAGACCTGACAGTTTTAGCTTATCTGCCTCTAACGCTTCATAGAGATTTGGTACCGCCAAAAAGTCTCTCAATAGCCTATGTTGGGTATCTCCCTCTCCCCTTTCCCAGTCCCTCATATGCTGAAGTTGGGCAGCTAGGAAGTATACCCACGGGTTTGAAAGAGCCAATCCCCCATCAGTTTTACCTCTCTGCAGTGTCTCCAGCCGCAATCGTGCTGAGCCCCCCTCCATATAAGCTCCCTAAACAGCCTATTAATTGAGTGAAAAAGCCTGAGCTGTAACCATATGGGGGAATTATGTAGTAAATAAAGCAGCTGTGGCATCCAGATCATCTTGATAAGATTAATCCGTTCTACTACTGACAGCGGCAGCTTAGACCAGACATGGAATTTTTTTTGAATCTGCCTATGAGGGGAGACAAATTCAGTTTCTCATAATCAGTAAGCTTCCTAGAACCACAACCCCCAGATACTTAAATTCACTCAACACCTGTAATCCTGACTGAGAAAATTCCGTAGAGTGATCTACACGATCTATAGGGAGGAGGGACGAGTTACTCCAATTAATAACCAGGCCAGAGTACCGCCCAAAAGTGCCAATCACATCCATAACTACTGGTAGGGATTCTCTAGCCTCGGCCAGGAACAGTAAGGCATCGTTCGCATACAATGCTATTTTCTCCTGAGACCCACCTCGGTTAAACCCTATGATGCCAACATGACTCCGAACAATAGCCGCTAATGGCTCGATAGCCAGGGCAAATAGCAACGGAGATAGGGGGAAGCCCTGCCTGGTTCCCCTATATAGCCGGAATCCTAAAAATATCTTTATATCTGTGGGTAACAATGAGATAGGGCGGTAGGAATCCGAAAGTAGCGGATTTTTCCCCGGTTTAGGGAGAACCACAATAATAGCCTCTTGCATTGAGGCAGGAAGCGACCCTGTCTCTGAGGCCTCCTTGTAAACCTTCAGCAGCTGGGGCAGTAAGATGTCTCCAAACTTCTTATAGATTTCTACCGGCAGCCCATCAGTACCTGGTGATTTATTATTTGCCATAGAGGCCACCGCCTCCTCAATTTCCAGTAATTGTAGCGGGCCATTGAGATACGCACTGAATCTCTGAATCTGACAACTTAGGCAAGGATACCCCATGCAAATACGCTGATATATCTTCCCTATTATAACCTAGACGTGATTGATACAAATCAGCATAAAAGGCACGAAACACCGACACTATGGCCTGGCTATCCATTATTTCACTCCCATCCTCCCCCTGTAAAGCGGTAACATATGCTGACGCGGACTGTGCCCTAGCCTTCTCTCCCTTATCATAATACTTCTGTCGCTGAAAGGATTGTTTTGTGCGTGCAAGTTCCACAACGTGTGAGTTATATGAATCCTGTGCCTCCTTCCAGATGGATAGAGATAACTGGTCACCCTTCTCTACATATTGCGCCTCCGTCACCCCCACCCGATCCCTCAAAAATTCTCCAAATTGTCTGCTTTTAAGCTTGGCCCTACTAATCCCTTGAATAAGCGTTCCCCTTAGACAGGCCTTCATGGCGTCCCATACCACCCCGTTTGCGGCTGAGCCTACATTTAGAGTAAAATACTCCTGTATAGTGGACCACGGGTGTGGTGGACAGACGAAAAAGCAGAGGGTAATGGTCAGACAGAGCCCTAGCCAAGTATTTCACCTCCTCCACCTGCCTACACACCAACTCAGATCCCAGCGCCTGATCGATGCGTGATAAGGCTTCGTGTGATCTGGTATAGCAAGAAAACTGACGCACCTTGGGATGACAGACACGCCACAAATCTATCAGGGCCACTTCCTCCAGCAATCTACCAAAGGATGAAACAGGACCCTCAGCATCCACCTGCGCCCCCCCATATCTATCCCAGTAGGGGTGAATAGTGTTATTGAAGTCCCCCACCATAATAACTGGAATGTCAGGGTTACTATTAATAAATGTCAGGGCGCTTCTTAACGCCACACTGCTATAAGGTGGAGGTATATATAGTGATACCAGCAGGTACTCCTGTGTGTAGATAGTGCAGTGTATACATACAAAGCGGCCTTCAGGGTCGGCACTGGACGACTGGACCTGGAAAGGAATTGACTTATGAACTAGGATACTAACCCCGCAGGAATGGCTAATGTACGCTGAGTGAAATGTATGGCTCATCCATGACCTATGGAATGCCTGTGCCCCTTCCTGCAGAAAATGGGTTTCCTGCAAACATATAATACCGGGAAAATGCGGGCGTAGATAATCCAGCACGGCAAATCGCTTTGACGGATCACCCAGGCCACGCACATTCCAGCTCACAATATTAAATACATTAGCCATATTTAAATATTAGGAACATGACCCAGCTGACAACATAACGTAACATGGGTATTGTAGGTTCAAACAATACTATGGCAGTAGTGCATTGACAAACAGGCATGATATCACAGATACAGAGCATCAACACAGATATACTGTAAAAAATCCCCAGAACAAGAAAATAGCAAAAACAAAAAACTGGAATCAAAAAATCGTGCCTGTATTGCGTCTCCTAACAGGCTGAGGCACAAGTCCTCCAAGAAACCGGGTATAACAGTAATGTTACAACCTCTCTACTTCTGCTGAGCGAGATTGTCCCCCCGCCATAAAAGGATACACGTGCTCCGTGGGCAGTTCAGTAGTGGAACAGTAGAGGGATAACCTTCCAACAGGTCACCCAGTAAGAACTAAGGATAAAAACTTGAAATAAACGGATGGCCATCATCTCTCCTCCTGTCGCAGCTGACGTTCATGCTGGTCGATCCACGTGGCAGCATCTTTCGGTATATTGAAGAAATGAACAGATCCCAGAGCAGCCACTCGCAGACGTGCCGGGTACATCATAGAGTAGCACACTTGTAAGGAACGAAGTCGCCGCTTGACATCTAGGAACTGGCTCCACTTCTTTTTGACCTCTGAGGAAAAATCCTGAAAAAACGCAACCTTTTGCCCATTGATAGCAATGTCAGGACGGTTTCTGGCTGCCTGTAATATGGGATCTCGGTCCCAGTAGTGAAGTAGTTTAATCAAAACAGGACGCCGGGGCGCTCCCGGCGGCAGCTGTCTGGTGGGAACTCGATGCGCCCGCTCTACCGCATACAACGGTGAGAGCACCTCAGTGCCAAATACTTCTTTAAGCCAATTTTCAAAGTATGACGTAGGGTCTTGCCCCTCAGCTTTTTCAGGTATCCCCAGAAGCCGCACATTATTGCGTCTAAGACGAATTCATCAGATGCGGGACGCCCTGGTTAGAGGGGGTAACTTATATTCCACCTCACTGACACGACCCTCCACCTCCACCATTCTTTCATTAACTTTCTGTAGGTCATGACGTATATAGGACAGTTCTTGCTTTAGGGACCCTACTTGCTGTTATAATGCAGTCAGGGTCACTCCACACTGAGTAACAGCCTGGAAAACGTCTTTCAATGTGGGCTCTGCATTGTGGGTAGACAAGTCCCCCTCCTCCTCTGCCACCACTGCCGTCACAACTCCCGCTGCACCAACCTCCATATCAGCATGATCTCCTCCTGCAGAAGCTGTCTCCAGGTCAGGGATCCTCTCCTCCTCCTCTATATACGGCCCCTTCAGCTCCGGCATTTGTTGTGGAGCCCTGGAGGTCATCGCACTCCGTGCTGCAGCCGGCATACCTCCCGCCCTGCTGTACCTCTTTACTGAGAGAAGTGTGCCGGCGCCATCTTGTGTCTCCCGTTCGGCACCTCCAGCCGCCTCCTTGTGCTTTTTACCAGTGCCTCCGGCCATGGGACTTCCTTCAGATGCTCACCGGGGTAAGTATCCTTGCAGAGGACACCTTCAGATAAGCTCGTGCCGCCAACAAAGCCCACGGAGCAGGCTATTTGAGCAGTATTGGCGGGAGCAGACACACACTGCAGCCTCTCACATCCCCGGTCAGGCCACACCCCCGTAAAATCTGTTTTGAATAACTTGATGGTTGTAGTTTCTATAATGGGGTCATTTATGGGTGATTTCTATTATGTAAGACCCACAAAGTGACTTCGTAACTGAAGTGGTCCTTAAAAAAGTGGGTTTCAGATTTTTTTTTTTACATTTTAAAATTTGCTTCTAAATATCTAAGCCTTATAAGATCCCATAAAATAACATTACATTTACAAAATGATGCAAACATGAAATTAGTCATATGGGAAATGTAAAGTAATAACTATCAATATCTTCCTTAAAGAGGACCTTTCATGGTCCAGACATTATAAAATAAGTAGCACGTTATGTAAGGTATAAAGCAGGGATCTTATAGCGCATACTATTTTTCCTGGGCGCCGCTCCGTTCGCCCGATGTACCCCTGTTAAATTCTCCTGCCTGGTATGCTAATTAATAGCATCGGAACAAGGAGGAGGAGACAAAAGGGTTTCTCAATTGGCGTCTCCTTCTCCTTGTTCCGATGCTATTAATTAGCATACCAGGCTGGAGAATTTAACAGGGGTACAGCGGGCGAACGGAGCGGCGCCCAGGAAAGGAGAGCGTCACAGCCAGGGAGAAAAAAAATCACCTTCTCCGTGGCTGTGACGCTTTGTGATTTGTGCGCCAATGGTCTCTTGAGACCTTCAATCCCTATAGGGGTCCCTAACTGATAATAAAATATTTATCTTTATTAATTATTTTATTCACAATAACACACAACAAAAAAGATGAACTTTTAAAATTGTCAGTGTCCAGTGATCTATGGGATAATGTCCAATGGAGTGGTGTGCTTCCTTTGACACTCATCTGGTGAGGGCCCTCTTATTTGATATAGGGTAATATGCACACTATTTGTAGGTTGGTTAGTTGTTTGCATGTGTATACATATAGAGTTCTGGTAGAGGTATTGCTCCTGCTGAGATCCGCTACTTATTGGCAATACCTCTACCAGAACTCTATATGTATACACATGCAAACAACTAACCAACCTACAAATAGCGTGCATATTACCCTATATCAAATAAGAGGGCCCTCACCAGATGAGTGTCAAAGGAAGTACACCACTCCATTGGACATTATCCCATAGATCACTGGACACTGACAATTTAAAAAGTTCATCTTTTTTGTTGTGTGTTATTGTGAATAAAAAAACTTTTTAAAAAATAATTAATAAAGATAAATATTTTATTATCAGTTAGGGACCCCTATAGGGATTGAAGGTCTCAAGAGACCATTGGCGCATGAATATAAATATCCCGAGGGTCTCTAAAAGGGACTTTGTTTAAAAGCTTTGTGATTTGACTGCGCTACAGCCAGGAAGAAGGAGACGCCCATTCAGAAACCCTGGCGTCTCCTCCTCCCTGTTCCGATGCTATTAATTAGCATACCAGGCGGGAGAATTTAACAGGGGCACAGCGGGCGAACGGAGCGGCGCCCAGGAAAAATAGTAAGCGCTATTAGATCCCTGCTTTATACCTTACATAACGTGCAACTTATTTTATGTCTGGACCCATGAAACGTCCTCTTTAAAAGCAGATAAATTCAAATTATGAAAATAGCTTATTTTTCCAAATTTTCAGTAAATTTGGGATTTTTTTATAAATAAAGGTGAATTATATTGACTAAAATTTTTCACTATCATGAAATACAATGTATCGTGAGAAAACTGTCTCACAACGGCTTGGATAAGTATAAGCATTACAAAGTTATTACCACATAAAGTGACACATGTCAAGTTTTAAAAAAACGGCCTGGTCCTTAAGGTGAAACTGGCAAGGTCCTTAAGGTGTTAAATAACTTAAACAACCACTTTAAAGGCATCACTTTCTATTTTCCAAATATTTGATTAGAAAATGACAGTACCCTCCATTTGTGTTGGTAAAGGGGTAACTCCATCCAGTCTCCGTCCTGCAGTATGGGCCTTGAGACAATCCCAGGGAGGAGATAATCAGGGAATATCCAGAAAACAACACTCCCAGCAGAGCAAACAGTGCAGACCCCAGTCTCTGAAAATGAAAATAAATGAAAATGAAAATAAGTGCTTTATAATGAGGAAAATATGGCACAACAGTGACATTACCAAGAACTGGTCCAAAATTTATGAAAAGACGAGATGAAAACTGGTCTGGGAGGCTACCAAGAGGCCTACAGCAACATTAAAGGAGCTGCAGGAATATCTGGCAAGTACTGGCTGTGTGGTACATGTGACAACAATCTCCCGTATTCTTCATATGTCTGGGCTATGGGGTAGAGTGGCAAGATGAAAGCCTTTTCTTACGAAGGAAAACATCCAAGTCAGGCTACTGTCACTACCAGAGCTTTGGGACGTTCTCACAGCTCTGTTTCTCCACCAATGTGATGATGTCACTACTAGAGCTGGGAGGAGTTCTCACTACTCTGTTTACTTTTGGTTTCTTTCACCACAGCTGTTCTTCATGTGTTTGATTTCCCTCTCTTTATATCACCCCTCCTCCTATGATAGGATGTGGATTATAGTTCTCACTTCAGTTGTAGCTCTTGCTTTAGTTTCTTCACTTGTAGCTATCAGTTCACTGGACCTGTGTTCTGCTGCAGCTAGCACTCCGGATATTGCCAGCCTGTCCTTGGATCCGTCTTCTCTGTGGCTGCAACACCTTCAGCTAAGTCTGCAGACATTGTTGTGTTCCTGTTTGTTTTATGACTGGATCTGAGGTGGCCACGGTTCCCTCCATATACTGAGTAGGGCACTGGTGGCCGTGCCCCTTCCACTATTGTAGGGGTTACAGTGGTCATTAGTCTTAGGCACGTGGGCATGCCTCGTTCCGCCATTGGGATCCGGGCATGTGCTTTAGCAGAATAGGGAGAGCGTTGAGGGTCGGACAGGGGTCACCCTTTATCCTCCCTAGTTCTGGGTCCAGTCAGTTGCTCTGTACTGTGTATTTCTATTGTTGCTCACATACAGCCGTGACATTATAATCCACCAAAACCGTCCTTTTTTGACATGGATCCGCTTTCTGACCTGGTTGACCGCATGCAGGGTCTTTCTTTGGA
The DNA here is from genome assembly GCF_905171765.1 of Bufo bufo. Classification (NCBI taxonomy): domain Eukaryota; kingdom Metazoa; phylum Chordata; class Amphibia; order Anura; family Bufonidae; genus Bufo; species Bufo bufo. Next base: position 148,308,467 of record NC_053392.1, on the reverse strand, counting down.
AGTAGCGGATCTCCGTCAATCTATGACCCAGCTTCAAGCATTGGGCCCTGCTCCGGCTCATGGAGTCTGTTGCGAGCCAAAGGTCTCACTTCCGGAGACGTTCTCCGGGGGCAGTGAGAATTTAGTTCGTTTCAGAGAGGCATGCAAACTCCATTTTTGCTTGTGTTCTCACTCTTCTGGTAATCAGGAGCAGAGGGTGAGGATTGTCATTTCCCTGCTCAGGGGTAATGCTCAGACTTGGGCTTTTTCGCTGCCATCAGGGGATCCCTCCCTTCGATCCGTGGAGGGATTTTTTGTGGCCCTGGGGCAGATTTATGATGACCCGGATCGTGTTGCTCTGGCCGAATCTAACCTACGTGTTTTATGCCAGAACAAACGGTCTGCGGAGCTTTATTGTTCTGAATTTCGGAGATGGGCAGCTGATTCGGGTTGGAATGATGCTGCACTCCGGAGTCAGTTCTGTCATGGTCTCTCGGAGAGATTAAAAGATGCGTTTGCTTTCCATGAGAGACCAACGTCCTTAGAGTCTGCCATGTCATTGGCGGTACGCCTTGACAGGCGTCTAAGAGAAAGAAACGAGACCTCTCTGTCCAACCATTGTCAGTCTAGGGGCAGTGGTGCGGACTCATTCAGTGTGCAGGGGCCTCATCCTGTCTCGCTCCCCTCTGAGGAGGAGCCCATGCAGCTAGCTCGACTTGCCCCTGATAAAAGAGGATTTAGTCCTCAGAGTATGGTCTGTTTTTGTTGTGGGGGCATAGGTCATTTGGCAAATGTTTGTCCGTCTAGGAAATTCTTGAACCGTACTAAGAGCGATAATAAGAGACAAATCTCAAAAGGTAAATCATCGGGTTCTGCTTCATCTGCTACTTTGGGCAAAGTTGATGTAGGATTTGATGCTTTTCCTCTGACCTGCAGTTCCCGTTTTCTCCTGTCTGCCAGGGTGGCGCTAGAGAGCAAAGTCATTTCTTGTGAGATTTTTGTCGATAGTGGAGCGGCCGTCAATCTTATTGACACTCAATTTGTAGCCATGCATGGTTTTCAGGTTTGCACATTAGATAAAGATATACCTGTTTTTGCTATTGACTCTGCTCCACTCTCACAGAGATCTCTGAAGGGCATTGTTCACAATATCCGGCTAGCTGTAGGTGACACTCATGTGGAGGATATATCTTGTTTTGTCCTTAACGGATTGCCGTCTCCTCTAGTTTTGGGGTTACCCTGGCTCACTAGACATAACCCCACTATTGATTGGCAAGGAAGGCAAATAAATGAGTGGAGTGATTTTTGTAGAGAGAATTGTCTCACAGCGACTTTTGCAGAGGTGTCTACTAAAACGGTGCCATCATTTCTCTCTGATTTCTCGGACGTGTTTTCCGAGAGCGGTGTTCAGGAGCTACCTCCTCACCGGGAGTTTGACTGTCCCATTAACCTCATTCCCGGCGCCAAGCTGCCAAAAGCACGCCTCTACAATCTCTCACAACCGGAAAGAATCGCTATGCGAACTTACATCTCCGAGAGTCTCGAAAAGGGGCATATTCGTCCCTCAAAGTCACCTGTGGCCGCGGGTTTTTTTTTTGTTAAAAAGAAAGATGGCTCTCTGAGACCTTGCCTAGATTTTAGGGAGCTGAACCGTATCACGATTCGCGATCCCTATCCCCTTCCTCTGATCCCGGACCTCTTCAATCAAATTGTTGGGGCCAAGGTGTTTTCCAAATTGGATTTGAGAGGCGCGTACAACCTGGTCAGGGTCAGAGAGGGGGATGAATGGAAAACGGCCTTTAATACCCCTGACGGGCATTTCGAGAATCTCGTTATGCCTTTCGGCCTGATGAATGCTCCGGCCGTCTTTCAGCATTTTGTTAATAGTATTTTCTATCATTTAATGGGGAAATTTGTATTGGTGTATCTTGATGATATTTTGATTTTTTCCCCTGATGTTCAGACCCATCAGGATCATCTTTTTCAGGTTCTGCAGATTCTGCGGGAAAATAAATTGTACGCCAAGCTGGAGAAATGTCTTTTTATGGTATCGGAGATTCAATTTCTGGGTTTTCTCCTCTCTGCTTCTGGTTTTCGCATGGATCCCGAGAAGGTCCGTGCTGTACTTGAGTGGGAGCTTCCTGAGAATCAGAAGGCATTGATGCGCTTTCTGGGTTTTGCGAACTATTACAGAAAGTTCATTTTGAATTATTCCTCTGTTGTCAAACCCCTCACTGACATGACAAAAAAGGGGGCGGATTTTTCCTCTTGGTCGGAGGAGGCGCTTACAGCCTTTTCTAAGATTAAAGAGAATTTTGCGTCTGCTCCCGTCTTGGTGCATCCCGATGTTTCCTTACCTTTTATTGTTGAGGTGGATGCTTCCGAGGTGGGTGTGGGTGCGGTTTTGTCCCAGGGCCCTTCCCCTGCCAAGTGGTGACCCTGTGCCTTTTTCTCTAAAAAACTCTCCCCGGCAGAGAGAAACTATGATGTGGGAGATAGGGAGTTGTTGGCCATCAAGTTGGCTTTCGAGGAATGGCGCCATTGGTTGGAGGGGGCCAGGCACCCTATCACCGTTTTTACCGACTATAAGAATCTGGCATACTTAGAGTTGGCCAGGCGTATGAATCCGAGACAGGCCAGATGGTCTCTGTTCTTCTCCAGATTCAATTTTGTTGTTACATTCCGACCTCGGATAAAAAATGTGAAGGCTGATGCTCTCTCTCGCTGTTTTCCGGGAGGAGGAAACTCCGAGGACCCGGGTCCCATTTTGGCGGAGGGGGTAGTTGTTTCTGCTCTTTATTCCGATTTGGAGGCCGAGGTCCAGGCTGCCCAGACTGAGACACCTGCCCGTTGTCCTTCTGGGAAGTTGTTCGTGCCTCCTGAGCTACGTCACAAACTCTTTAAGGAGCATCATGATACGGTTCTTGCTGGTCACCCCGGGAGTAGAGCCACGGTAGATCTCATTGCTCGGAGATTTTGGTGGCCGGCTCTTCGTAAGTCGGTGGAGGGTTTTGTGGCTGCTTGTGAGACGTGCGCTCGCGCTAAGGTCCCTCGTTCACGGCCTTCAGGTTCCCTTCTCCCGTTACCCATTCCTTCCCGTCCTTGGACACACCTGTCCATGGACTTTATCACGGATCTTCCTCGTTCCTCGGGGAAGTCGGTGATCCTGGTGGTGGTGGACCGTTTTAGCAAGATGGCTCATTTCGTACCTTTCCCTGGTTTACCCAATGCTAAAACGTTGGCGCAAGCTTTTGTCGACCATATTGTTAAATTGCATGGCATTCCCTCTGATATTGTTTCCGATAGAGGCACGCAGTTTGTGTCCAGGTTCTGGAAGGCTTTCTGTTCTCGCCTGGGGGTTCGGCTGTCCTTCTCTTCTGCTTTTCATCCGCAGTCGAATGGTCAGACTGAGCGCCTCAATCAGAATCTGGAGACATATTTGCGCTGTTTTGTGGCAGAGAACCAGGAGGATTGGTGTTCATTTCTCCCTCTTGCTGAGTTTGCTCTGAACAACCGTCGTCAGGAATCTTCTGATAAGTCACCATTCTTTGGTGCATATGGGTTCCATCCGCAGTTTGGGACATTCTCGGGAGGGGCTCTTTCTGGTTTACCTGAGGAGGAGAGATTTTCCTCGTCTTTGTCTACCATTTGGCAAAAGATTCAGAGTAATCTTAAAAAGATGAGTGAGAAGTATAAGCGTGTGGCTGATAAGAGACGTGTGCCTGGTCCGGACCTGAATGTGGGTGATCTGGTGTGGTTGTCTACTAGAAACATTAAGTTAAAGGTTCCCTCCTGGAAATTGGGTCCCAAGTTTATTGGGCCTTATAAAATCTTGTCAGTCATCAATCCTGTTGCCTTCCGTCTTGATCTTCCACGGGTTTGGAAGATACATAATGTATTTCACAGATCTCTCTTAAAACCATATGTCCAGCCCACGGTACCCTCCTCTTTGCCTCGTCCTCCGATTTTGGTTGATGGCAATCTGGAGTTTGAGGTTTCCAGAATTGTGGACTCTCGCATTGTCCGCGGTTCTCTTCAGTACCTCGTTCATTGGAAGGGTTATGGTCCTGAGGAGAGGATGTGGTTTCCGGTGTCGGACATTAAAGCCACTCGCCTCATCAGGGCATTTCATAGGGCTCATCCTGAGAAGGTGGGTCCTGGGTGTCCGGAGTCCACCCGTAGAGGGGGGGGGGGTACTGTCACTACCAGAGCTTTGGGACGTTCTCACAGCTCTGTTTCTCCACCCCTGTGATGATGTCACTACTAGAGCTGGGAGGAGTTCTCACTACTCTGTTTACTTTTGGTTTCTTTCACCACAGCTGTTCTTCATGTGTTTGATTTCCCTCTCTTTATATCACCCCTCCTCCTATGATAGGATGTGGATTATAGTTCTCACTTCAGTTGTAGCTCTTGCTTTAGTTTCTTCACTTGTAGCTATCAGTTCACTGGACCTGTGTTCTGCTGCAGCTAGCACTCCGGATATTGCCAGCCTGTCCTTGGATCCGTCTTCTCTGTGGCTGCAACACCTTCAGCTAAGTCTGCAGACATTGTTGTGTTCCTGTTTGTTTTATGACTGGATCTGAGGTGGCCACGGTTCCCTCCATATACTGAGTAGGGCACTGGTGGCCGTGCCCCTTCCACTATTGTAGGGGTTACAGTGGTCATTAGTCTTAGGCACGTGGGCATGCCTCGTTCCGCCATTGGGATCCGGGCATGTGCTTTAGCAGAATAGGGAGAGCGTTGAGGGTCGGACAGGGGTCACCCTTTATCCTCCCTAGTTCTGGGTCCAGTCAGTTGCTCTGTACTGTGTATTTCTATTGTTGCTCACATACAGCCGTGACAGCTACATTTTGCAAAAACACATCTGAAGTCTCTCAAAAGCATGTGGGAAAAGGTGTTATGGTCTGATGAAACCAAGGTTGAACTTTTTGGCCATAATTCCAAAAGATATGTTTGGTGCAAAAACAACACTGCACATCACCAAAAGAACACCATACCCACAGTGAAGAATGGTGGTGGCAGCATCATGCTTTGGGGCTGTTTTTCTTCAGCTGGAACTGGGGACTTAGTTAAGCTAGAGAGAATTATGAACAGTTCCAAATACCAGTCAATATTGGCACAAAACCTTCAGGCTTCTGCTAGAAAGCTGAACATGAAGAGGAACTTCATCTTTCAGCATGACAACGACCCAAAGCATACATCCAAATCAGCAAAGGAATGGCTTCACCAGAAGAAGATTAAAGTTTTGGAATGGCCCAGCCAGGGCCCAGACCTGAATTCGATTGAAAGTTTGTGGGGTGATCTGAAGAGGGCTGTGCACAGGAGATGCCCTCACAATCTGACAGATTTGGAGTGTTTTTGCAAAGAAGAGTGGGCAAATCTTGCCAAGTCCAAATGCGCCATGCTGATAGACTCATACCCAAAAAGACTGAGTGCTGTAATAAAATCAAAAGGTGCTTCAACAAAGTATTAGTTTAAGGGTGTGCACACCTATGCAACCATATAATTTTATTTTTATTTTTTTTCTTGCCACTACCTAAAGGATTTCAGTTTGTTTTTCAATTGAGTTGTACAGTTTATAGGTCACATTAAAGGTGGAAAAAGTTCTGAAATTATTTATCTTTGTCTCATTTTTATTACATCACATAAACCTGATATTTTAACAGGGGTGTGTAGACTTTTTATATCCACTGTATGTATAATGCAAGGCATAAAATAGATCAGGGTTTATACTCACAGAGCAATGTATCTGATACAGGTGTTTTCCAGCACAGCAGGCTGAGCTGCATTTATAGAAATCCACCAGCAGGAGGACAGTGGATAAAATGATCATCTGTAATGGGCATAAACCAGAAGACAATTATGATTTTTGTAAAAGATTATTAATATTACGTTAAAGACAAGTTGACCTGTCACCTGTTTATTCCTTATAAAAGCATTATAGGGCAGTGTAATAAAAATCTTTATTGACTTAATATATTCTTTCATGGGGATATTGAGCGAAACAAAAACATCACCGCCTCATATGTAAATCACTTTATTAGGCGTACCACGCAAGACACAGAGGACTAATCATTCTCAAGTGACATCCTCTGCAATCCTATGCTGATGACACCAATCATGTATATACATCCCCCCGACACATCTCTACTGCTTTCCTAAAAAGCTCTCTATAATCTCAACCTGGGCTCCTTCTGTTTCCTCCATCATCTTTCTTACATAAACCTGATGCCTTCATCAAACATGAAACACCTCCCTAGATATCAGGCCCTAAGTCTTGAAGTTATACTTGGTTCTAACCTGATCTTCATTCCTGAAGTTTATTCCATTTCCAAGTTCTGTATTATTCAACTAAAATACCGTTTTTATATCCATCCCTTTCACACTAATGCAGGTCCTAATCATTTCTTAATTAGCCTCTTAAAGCTCTGCAGCGTAATAATATGTCACGGTAACTACACTAGTTCCTAAGAGCCGCTATTATGGTGCAGTGATGTCCTGAGCAATGAAGCTGTGCCCATACCATTACTTGCAGGTGGTGCATATTACAGTTGACAAGCAGTGGCGACTCTAGGATCAATATATAGGGGGGGCACAGAAGATACACAGTCAAAAATAGGGGGGCACTAATAATTTTTACCAGCTAATTATACTTCTGAAAAATACTAAAGCAGCCACTTCCCCTGCAGCTACGCCCCTGACGCCGGGGTAATATAATTAAGGGGTATCAGGGTACATTAGGTGTAATATAACTGAGGAGGGCTATCAGACATTATAAATGGGTAATATAGCTTACATTATCCCTGTATTACGTCCCTGATAGGATAGAACTACTCAGTTATGTTACCCCTGTATAATGCACCCTGATACCCCTTAGTTATATTAAATAACTAACGGGATATCAGGGTACATTACACAGGGGTAATATAACTGAGGGGTATCAGGGTACATTATACAAGGGTAAATGTAATATAACTGAGGAGGGCTATCATGGGACATTATACAGGGGTAATTGCAACCGTATAATGCCTGATAGGCCTCCTGAGTTATATTATCCCTGTATAATAATGTACCCTGATACCCCTTATTTATATAACCCCGCCGGGATCATATAACTAAGGGGTATCCGGGTACATAATTATACAAGGGTAATATAACTCAGGAGGCCTATCAGGCATTATACGGGGGTAATATAAGTTATATTACCCCCTGTATAATGTACCCTGATACCCCTTGGTTATATTACCCCCTCTATAATGTACCCTGATTACCCTCAGTTATATAACTGAGGGGTATCAGTCAGGGGACATTATGGGTAATATTATAACTAAGGGGGTATCAGGGTACATTATACAAGGGTAATATAACTGAGGAGGACTCAGTGCTATCCGGGGAGTGGGGACATTATACAGGGGTCCTTAGTTATATTACCCCTGTATAATGTACCATGATACCCTAAGTTATAGGGGTAACCGAATCAGGGACAGGTTGAGCAGGGGCTGGGCGCAAACCAAGCAGGAGGGAGGGCAGGCCATGAGGCGAGGTAGTGGGGGTATAGGGGTACATACTTTTTTTAAAAACTTTTTATTCTTACTTTGTTTTCTTTTCTCTAGGGCCAGGCAGAGTTGGGAAGTTGCAATGCCACAGCAGCCACAGACACAGTCGACTGAGTCCACTCCTGTCTCCTGTCCTCCTCTCCTGACAGTCCAAGCTGGGGCGTGGCCCTAGACAGTGTGGGCACCCGTAGACAGGTCAGGCTCAGACAGCCGCTGGCTCACACTAGTCTAAGAAGAAGTCACAGTGTCACTAGACTAGCTAGCAGAGTGACGCAGCACGCAGGAGCGGAGAGAACATGAAGGCACTCACTGGCAGCAATTTGCAAAGTCTGTGTATACTTTAACTTTAATCACTGTGCGGGCGGCCGGCGCAGCAGCAGCGATTACTAATTAGCGTTAACGATTCAGCGAATCAGCAGGGGGGGCACCTGGGGGGGAGGAATGACCTGAGGGGGGGGGGGGGAATTGCCCCCCCTTGCCCCCCTGTAGCGACGCCACTGTTGACAAGTCACTTTAATGGTCTGAATGGGAAATAAATTCAGTCCTGGACGCTAAGCCCCTTAGATGCCGTGGACAATGCTGATTGCATCATCTCAATGGTTCAAAAGAAGGAGACAGCTTTCTCTGTCACCTCATCTTCCCCTGTCATGTGATCAAGGCATGCCAATAAGTTGCTGTCGCAGTCTGGGGCCCGACAATGGTCTCCAGATCTACCATGCATGAGACGGCTTTTAGGCCCTTCAAGGCACAGGTGTCGGTTTTACACTGACAAGCATACCACACTACGATACAGAAATATTGCAGTGTATTATAGAGGTGATCTGAAGATCAAAGTCCCATAGCAGGACTAAAATTAAGAAGTGAAAAAAGGCTTTAAAAAGGGATTCGAAAAAATTGTGCTATTCCTATAAAAACCCAAAAATATCAAAAACTACATAATTGGCATTGCCATGTTTGTAATGACCCATGTGATAAAATGAACACAAGGTACCATAGAAAACAACAAGTTGCACTACAAAAACAAGCCCTCACACAGCCATACTGACGGGAATCACTGCATTTAAAGACCCATAACAATTTATTTTCTTAATAAGAAAATATACAAAAAAAATATAGTTGGTACTGCTGAGTTGTCATGTAATTTATACCACCTGGTGAATGCCATAATAAAATTCAAACCACAATGTTAGAATTATTGTGGTTTTCCATTCTCCACAAAAAAAAAAAAAAAGTTAACACATTGGATGCACCCCAATCACAGGGATAGAGATCCCGTGTACAGCATTTTAAATGGAAAAGCAGTCTAACGCTACTTTCACACCTGCGTTTAGGTCGGATCCGTCTGGTATGTGCCCAGACGGATCCGCACCTATAATGCAAACGCTTAGATCCGTTCAGAACGGATCCGTTTGCATTACCATGAACAAAAATAAAATAAAAAATGGGGACGGATCCGTTTGAAGTTGACACAGTATGGCTCAATTTTCAAATGGCTCCGTCCCCCATTGACTTTCAATGTAAAGTCAAAACGGATCCGTTTGCATTATCATGAACAAAAAAGTTCATGATAATGCAAACGGATCCGTTTTGACTTTACATTGAAAGTCAATGGGGGACGGAGCCATTTGAAAATTGAGCCATACTGTGTCAACTTCAAACGGATCCGTCCCCATTGACTTCCATTGTAAGTCTGGACGGATCCGTTTGCCTCCGCACGGCCAGGCGGACACCTGAACGCTGCAAGCTGCGTTCAGGTGTCCGCCTGCTGAGCGGAGCGGAGGACAAACGGAGCCAGACTGATGCATTCTGAGCGGATCCGCATCCATTCAGAATGCATTAGGGCTGGACGGATCCGTTCGGGGCCGCTTGTGAGCCCCTTCAAACGGAACTCACAAGCGGAGCCCCGAACGCTAGTGTGAAAGTAACTTGCACGATGCTGCTCCATTCACTCTCTACTGGATTGACAAAAATAGTTGAGTACAATTCTCAGCTATCTCCATCAGTCATAATAGAGACTAAATAAGAAGCAGCACCCAAACCTGACTGCACACCATTAAAGTGGGGGCACAGGACACCTGTTCTCATGATAACTGGGGGTTCCAGTTTTCAGGCCTCCCATGAATACAAGGGGCACAGCCCCTTTAACCGCTTGCCGTCACTGTAACGCCGATAGGCGTCCGGGCGGCAGCGCTCTCAGGTCTCAGCAACGCCTATTGGCGTCATCTCGTGAGACCTGAGATTTCCTGTGAACGCGCGCTCACAGGATCGCACAGTAAATAAGTTGAACTACAGCCTGCCAGCGCTGATCATTGGCTGGCAGGCTGTAGATTTTTTAAATAACCAATGAAATCGGTATGTCAGACGCTATTTTGTAAATAGCGTCTGATATAACTGCTACCTGCTCCTCTGGTGGTCCCTTTTGCTTGGATCGACCACCAGAGGACACAGGCAGCTCTGTAAGTAGCACCAAACACCACACACACACATTACACCCCCCCCCGTCACTTATTAACCCCTTATTAACCCCTGATCACCCCATATTAGACTCCCTGATCACCCCCCTGTCACCCCCCTGCCATTCATCACCCCCCTGTAAGGGTCCCTTATCACCGCCAGTTAGTTAGCCACTTGTTAGGTATTTAGCGCCCAGCCCACCGCACCGCAGTCACTGATTAGTCGCTGATTAGCGTCATCTCTGTTGCTAATCAACACTAGTACTATATAGTATCTGTAAGTGATCAAGACTGATCACAATCAGATCTATATCAGTAGATTAGGGTCACCTTAGGCTGTACAAAAAACGCAGTGTTCGCCCGATCAGGCCTGATCTTGTGCCCACACTTGCGTTCAGTCCGCCCCACCGCAGTGACAGAATTTTTTTCTTCTGATCACTGCAAAAACACCGTAAAATCGCTGCGGCGCTATAAAGATCACTTTTGAGCTTTCTGGATCTTTATTACCGATCGCAGCTTTACTTCGCAAGCACTTCTTTTTACTAGGCAGGTGTGCTCTTTTTCCTGGGTAGTCTCAGAGGAATACCCCCTAAATTTAGTTAGCCCAAAATGTCAAACAAGGGGTATTCCGCTGAAGAGGCCTACAGGATTCTGGCCGTGATGGATGAAAGCGATGGGAACGCCTCACCCGCTGAATCCAGTGGTTCAGAATATGAACCTGTAGACAGCAGTGGCACTCTAACCGCTAGTGAAGATGACGAGGTTGAGGTCCCTGCTATGGTCAGGCGTACCCGACCCCATGTCAGTGTTCTGCATACCCCACGTGATGAGCCTCATTTGCAGAAGAGTGGTGCTAGCACTGATCTTTTTTATGATGCAGCATACACCAGCAGCGCAGCACATCCTGGACCTTCTACCAGCACTGCCGTATTCCCTGGTGAAGTGGCGAGCACCAGAAGGGCAGTTCAAGATGGTACGGTGGCACGTGCAGTAACTCCTCCATCGCAGCCACCACGTTTACAGGCCCGTAGAGCCCTTAGTCTCCCAGAGGTGCTGGCAAACCCAAATTGGCAATGCCCTGCTACCGCCGCACCCATTTTGTCCCCTTTCACCGCTCAGTCTGGAGTTCTCGTGGAGACAGCTCATTTAGGATCAGCCCTCGAGTTTTTTGAGCTGTTCTTCAACGCGGATCTCTATGACTTTGTTGTGGCAGAAACCAACCGCTACGCCACACAGTATATAACCGCCAATCCGGAAAGCTTCTATGTCCAGCCTTTCCGGTGGAAACCAGTCACAGTTTCCGAATTTAAAAAATTTGGGCCTTATCCTCAGCATGGGTCTAACTAAAAAAAATGTATTGAGGTCCTATTGGTCTAAAGACCCAATACATTACATGCCCATGTTCTCTGCTGCTATGTCCAGGGCACGTTTTGAGGGCATCATGCGCTTTATGCATTTTACTGACAATAAAACCTGTCATCCAAGAGGCCACCCTGCTTATGACCGGCTCCACAAAATTCGGCCCCTCATAGACCGTTTGTCATCCAGGTTTGCAGATGTGTATACCCCCAATCAGAACATCTGCATAGACGAGTCCCTTGTACATTTTACCGGGCGCCTTGGCATCAAACAGTACATCCCCAGCAAGCGCGCCCGGTATGGGGTCAAACTGTATAAGCTCTGTGAAAGGGCCACAGGCTATACATATCGTTTTAGGGTCTATGAGGGAAAAGACTCAAAACTGGAGCCGGTCGGATGCCCTGACTACCTGGGGAGCAGTGGCAAGATTGTCTGGGATTTGGTGTCACCCTTACTCCACAAGGGGTACCACTTATACGTGGACAATTTTTACACAAGCATGGCCCTCTTTCGGCACTTACATATAGTCGGAATTCAATGCTGTGGCACCGCGCGACCTAGTCGCCGGGGCTTCCCCCAACGGCTCGTTAATACCCGACTTGCACGGGGGGAGAGGGCTGCCTTGTGTGACCAAGAACTGCTCGCGGTGAAGTGGAGGGACGTTTACCTTCTGTCCACCATTCACGCAGACACGACTGTCCAAATTGAAAGGGCAACTGGAGTCATTGAGAAACCCCTCTCTGTCCACGACTATAACCTTCACATGGGAGGGGTGGACTTCAATGACCAGATGTTGGCTCCCTATTTAGTGTCCCGCCGCACCAGACGCTGGTATAAGAAGGTGTCTGTTTATTTAATTCAATTGGCTGTCTATAATAGTTTTGTTCTCTACAGTAAGGCTGGGAGAACGGGATCCTTCCTAAAATTCCAGAAAGAGATCATTTCGGAACTCCTGTATCCAGGAGGGTCCGTGCCCCAAGTCCCTGATGTAGTTAGCCGGCTACATGACAGACACTTCCCGAGTGTCTATCCTGGTACCCCAACTCAGCGTTCCCCAAGAAAAAGATGTGTCTGTAGCAGGGCTGGAATAAGGCGTGACACCACCGTTTTTTGTCCTGACTGTCCTGACCAGCCTGCCCTATGCATAGGGGAGTGTTTCCGCAAGTACCACACACAGGTACACTATTAGTGTAGGGATCGCGTGACACAGGACAGGCACACAGGGGTCTTAGGGCCTTTCACACAGTGCTGCTACAAACCTCTCCTTTCACCTGGGACAAAGTGCATAATGTACTTCGCCACATCTCTGGGGGATTTGCGCTTTGCACATTGTCCCATGGAGAAGGAGAGGTTTGTCCTCTAAAGGTAAAAAAAAAAAAAATCACAGGTAAGGAAAAAAGTTAATGTTCTGTTTAAAATGTTATATAAAGTTTATAAAAGTTAATGTTAATAAATTTATTGCGTTGCTGCCTGTTTTTTTTTTTTTTTTAGCTTCTAGGTGGACCAAGCGATCAACCAGCTGCAGCACTGATGTGCATTCTGACAGAAGCATTGCGCTGCTGTCAGATTACACAAAGTCGGTGTATGCGGTGCTGCAAGACGAGATTTCTCCTCTGCAGGCCATCGATTGATGTGAATGGAGAAATCGGGTTTGCCAGGGCATACGAGCTGAAGTGGGTTTGGATGTTGGGCGGAGCTCCTATGTCCTGGCAGACGCCTTTCCCCTCTTTTTTTTTTATTGCACATTTTTTGGCAGAGATTTTTTCATCCACATTGATCGATGCGAATGAAGAAATCTGTGCCGTTCATTTTTTCTTTCAGCCCAGAGGCTGAACGGAAAAAAATAATCTCATTACCTGTATGCTCAATATAAGGAGAATAGCAGAAACTCCTAATGCTGGCCATACATGTAATGATTGTGGAGACCCTCAAATGCCAGGGCAGTACAAACACCCCACAAATGACCCCATTTTGAGAAAAAAATAAAAATAATCAATTTCCGCTAACTTGTGCCAAAAAAAAAAACTTCTATGAACTCGCCATGCCCCTCACGGAATACCTTGGGGTGTCTTCTTTCCAGAATGGGGTCACATGGGGGGTATTTATACTGCCCTGGCATTTTAGGGGCCCTAAAGTGTGAGAAGAAGTCTGGAATCCAAATGTCTAAAAATGCCCTCCTAAAAGGTACTCATTGGAATTTGGGCCCCTTTGCGCACCTAGGCTGCAAAAAAGTGTCACAATGTGGTATCGCCATACTCAAGAGAAGTAGGGCAATGTGTTTTGGGGTGTCTTTTCACACATACCCATCCTGTGTGTGAGAAATATCTCTGTAAATGACAACTTTTTAAAAAAAATTATACAAAGTTGTCAATTTACAGAGATATTTCACTCACCCAGCATGGGTATATGTAAAAATACACCCCAAAACACATTGCCCTATTTCTTCTGAGTACGGCGATTCCACATGTGTGACACTTTTTTGCAGCCTAGGTGGGCAAAGGGGCCGAAAGTCCAACGAGTACCTTTAGGCTTTACAGGGTTGCTCACAGTATAGCCCTGCCCAAAATGCCAGAACAGTAAACACACCCCACAAATGACCCCATTTCGGAAAGTGGACACCCCAAGGTATTCACTGAGGGGCATAGTGAGTCTGTGGGAGATTTTTATTTTTTTTGCCAGAAGTTAGCAGGAATGGAAACTTAATTATTATTTTTTTTCCTCAGAAAGTGTCATTTTCCGCTAACTTGTGAATTTTTTTTTAATCATACATAAACTCACCATGCCCCTCCGCGAATACTTTGGGGTGTCTTCTTTCTAAAATAGAGTCATTTGGGGGGTATTTATACTATCCTGGCATTCTAGCACCTCAAGAAACATGACAGGTGCTCAGAAAGTCAGAGCTGCTTCAAAATGCGGAAATTCACATTTTTGTACCATAGTTTGTAAACGCTATAACTTTTGCGCAAACCAATAAATATACACTTATTGGATTTTTTTTTATAAGACATGTAGCACAATACATTCTGACACAAACTTGTATAGAAATGTAATTATATTTGAACAATTTAACCAGAGAAAGTTAAAAATACACTTTTTAGAAAATTGCGGTCTATTTTGATTAATATCAGAAAAACGAAAAATGTCAGCAGCAATCAAATACGACCAAAAGAAAGCTGTATTTGTGAGAAGAAAAGTAGGCAAAATTAATTTGGGTGCCAAGTTGCATGACCGAGCAATAAACCGTTAAAGTTGTGAAGTGCCGATTTGTAAAAAAGGGCCTGGTCACTAGGGGGGTATAAACCTGTGGTCCTTAAGTGGTTAAATAAAATCAGTGAGTTACTAAACTCACTATAAATAATTCCAAGCAAATTCCAAGCTAAAACAAATCAGATTTTTCTCCTTTTCCCTTCAATAACTTATAGTCTTCCATTTTCCTAATTACAGTACTAAAAATGACCGCTAGGAGGTGCTGAAATATCTTTATATGAATGTACAATAAAAAGCCTGAAAAACCTACAGTATATGATGTAAAATACTTTTACGCAAAAAAAAAAGTAAAAGTGTGATTGCGTCTTTGGCTATGAGCTGTTGGAGCAGAGGCCCCATTGCCAGTTCAGGTTTGGGATCGGTGTTGTGTAGATTGTATTATTTTCCCTTATAACATGGTTATAAGGGAAAATAATAGCATTCTTAAAGGGATTCTGTCATCAGATTTTACCCCGATAACCTAAAGATATCCTCATGTCCGGACTAATAAGAAGAATCTTAAGCTGGCCTTATTAAACCTCACTGTAGCTCTATTTGTCCAAAAAACTGGTTTTTATAACCTGCCAATCACTTACTTAAGGTGCCCAAGGGGAGGTCCGTTAATACAGGGTGCCCGGCCGCACCCTTCGCCATCCGGTGCCCAGCGCCGCCTTCCGTCTTCATCGCCGCCTTCCCTGTCTTCAGCGCCGCCTTCTACAGCTCAGCACCGCCTCCGCAATCCTCCCGTCCCTCTGCCAGATCCCGCGCCTGCGCACTAAGCTCAGCCAATCTGCAGGTCATATTAGAGTTGAGCGAAGTGCGCATCAGGCCGGCACATGCGCACTTCGCTCAATGAAGCCGCTGCCAGGAGTCCGCACAGGCGCATCAGGCCGAGCCTAGTGCGCAGGCGCGGGATCTGGCAAAGGGACAGGAGGATTGCGGATGCGGTGCTGAGTTGTAGAAGGCGGCGCTGAAGACAGGGAAGGTGGCGATAAAGACGGAAGGCGGCGCTGGGCACCGGACTGCGAGGGGTGCGGCCAGGCACCCTGTATTAACGGACCTCCCCTTGGGCACCTTAAGTAAGTGATTGGCAGGTTATAAAAACCAGTTTTTTGGACAAATAGAGCTACAGTGAGGTTTAATAAGGCCAGCTTAGGATTCTTCTTATTAGTCCGGACATGAGGATATCTTTAGGTTATAGGGGTAAAATCTCATGACAGAATCCCTTTAATACAGAATGCATAGTACAATAGTTATATGCAGTTATATGTTCTAAAGCACTTTTTGGCGTGTATTAGTGGCACAAAAAAAGTATTTGCTGTTGTGTGGTGAAGTGAGAAAATTACAGACTTTTTGGGGGGTCTTTTAATTTCCTTTTTATTTATTTATTTGATCTAACAGTAAGTCAGACAGAGAAGTGCCAGGCCCTGCACAGAGGAGGGGCAGAGGCCTTAATGTTTCTGGTGCAGGCACAGGTCGCCGCAGAGTAAGGGGCCGTGGCAGCAGGAGTCGCAGCAAGAGGCCTGATCTCCCGGTGTCATCTAGCGGTCGTGTCTTGACCAGGAACCCAGCGGTTCTTGAATGGTTGACTCAGTCATCTCTGTTTTGGATCCACTCCTGTTTTTTTTGGTATTAGCAATACTGATGATTACTGACCAAATGCTGAACGAGTGAAGGCAGATAGGATTCGTTTTCTGGGGGTTATTCTTCTGACGGATCAGAGGACGGGCAAAATAATCAGTGACGTCAACACAAACTTACTGCTGACACCCTCTCCACTCTATTGGGGGGCTCCATTTGTATAAGCATTTAATAGAACAGGTTCTGTAGACATCTATGTGGAATCAGCTGACTACGGTGTAAAAGGAGTGCACTTATTCTTGGCGCTAACATCGACCTGTAAGGCTGAGTTCATACTTGAGTTATTCGGTCAGTTTAGGCCCCGTGACTGCCCTAATAAGTGAATTGTGCAGTGATTCTAAAAGTGACGCCTGTCATCTGCATGTCATACTGACTCACAGTATTATTTCACTACCACAGCAGACTCCCTATGCGTGTTACTGCAAGGCACAGTGTTCTACACCACTATAAAGGCTCTCTGCAGCCAGGAAATAGACATTTTTTTTGCTCATCTCTAATTCTTATCGATATTAGATGATGTGGAAAAGGAAAAAAAACTGATGGCAGAAGAAGGGCTCCCACCTCTAGGACACGATAGTTCTAGGGTCGGAAAAGTGGGTAAGCCAGAATATTGTGTTTCAACCTAACCAGCCATTTCCAGCAACAACCCCTGTTTAAAGGTGCCCTTAACAACGAAGAAGGATTATACAGTGCGGTCTTTAATAAATGAAAGGCAGCTGTGGGCTAATTGGCCGTGCAGTTCTTTAATACAGCATGGCCGCAACCCACCCGCAGCACGGCCGCTCCGTGTGGACATACCCTAAGGCAGAGTGGCCTGGGTATACCTGATTTATAGTGATTAGTGGCAAATTAATTCAGAACAAAACAAATTTCTTGGCTAACTTCGGCGAAGTTGTCGAATCAAATTTTTCAAAACTTCGCTCATCTCTAATCAGGACATTCACTGATAAACTAGACACATTGCCTTGTAGGGCTAGCTCAGCTGAATGTAATGATAACTTTACCTTAGTGATCTGTTGCTTCATTATGGAGAAAAAGTAATCTTAATCCATATGTAAATGAGCAGTTAAGTGCGATGAGGGAGGGCCCAAGCTACTCTGTCCACCATTGCTCCTTTTGCTTCCTCTGCCAGCCCCTCCCTCTACTTGATTGACAGGGCCAGGCTCCTGCATAGTCATCTCTCCTGGATTAGTAGAACTACAGGTAACAGCACTCTGCTAGTCAAATGCACAAAGATATAAGCAAACACTGAAAGAATAATTGCTTGGTGGTCATACTTACTGCAAATGCAGCTAGAAGCTCTTTGCGAATATAATTGATCAAAAATATTTCGGGCCCATCTACCAGTCGACAAGGTAGCTTCTAATCAGATGGGTCCTACTCTAACATGCCTCTCCTGGGCTTACAGCCTACAATCTGGGCAAAGTAGTACCAAGCTGTATCCTACGCATGCCTCTCCCAGGCTGTGAGCCTGCAGTATGGGCTGAGTAAAATACAGCTGTACAAGCTATCTGAATAAAAGCACATGGTAAAAGGGCTGGTGGTGCACGGTTCAATCTCACCACCAGGGGGAGCCACCCTGGGAGAGGCATGCGTAGGATACAGCTTGGTACTACTTTGCCCAGATTGTAGGCTGTAAGCCCAGGAGAGGCATCTTAGAGTAGGACCCATCTGATTAGAAGCTACCTTGTCGACTGGTAGATGGGCCCGAAATATTTTTAATTAATTATATTCGCAAAGAGCTTCTAGCTGCATTTGCAGTAAGTATGACCACCAAGCAATTATTCTTTCAGTGTTTGCTTATATCTTTGTGCAATTGACTAGCAGAGTGCTGTTACCTCTAGTTCTACTAATCCAAGTGTGTTTCAGCCAAGGTAGCGTGCACCTGCGTTCTCATATTCACTTATTGTGGAGGTGCTGGTTTGTTAATTTTTTCCCCATAGTCATCTCTCCTGTCCCTGTCAAGGAGCTTAAATCCCTCCTCATACTGTCTAATATAACAAATGGGTGCAAGCAGCAAATAGTACCGATTCACTAAACAAAATCACTTTTCTTCTTGAAAACTGCTTGGGGACATGTCAATGCTGAGGCTAGGGATGAGCAAATCAACTTCGGATGAAACATTCGAAGTCGATAAGCATAAAGCTTAGAATGTATTGACTCCGATGAGTAATAACTTCATAAAAAAGATTTTTACCGTAAAAAAAACATTTCCCGAACTTGGGTTCGGTTCCAAGGTACCACTTGGCTCAGTACAGTATTGAAACAAAGTTTTATGCGAATCTACTTCGGATGTTTCATCCAAAGTCGATTCGCTCATCCGTAGCTGAGGCCCATGACTGGCGCATGTGACCCCCAGAAGTAAACAAGCCAGAGACCTGAAGAACCTGAAGATGGGTGCTGGATGGAGCAGTGGGGCACAGGTGAGTATAATTATTTCCTTACATAAAGGGGGCTGAATCCTGGAATACCTGCCTGGTCATTAAGGGGGTTAAAGAAAAAGGTTGTGGAAATGTTCATAGCACTGCTTCTATGTACCTTATTTTTGCCTGTTGTTACTCTGTCCATTATTGTCAAGTCAAATGAGAAAAATTGCTTTAAAGTCATGAGAGATAAAATGTGAAGTTTCGGAGTGCCTTCAAACATGGCAAATTTTGTTGCAGAAATTTTTGAAACTAAAATCTTCTCTTAGTCCAAAGTCCAAATAGAATTATTCCAGTAAGGCCTCATGCACACGACCGTTGTGTGCATCCGTAGCCGTTGTGCCGTTTTCAGTTTTTTTTTGGCGGACCTATTGACTTTCAATGGGTCCGTGGAAAAATCGGATAAAAAACCGTTTAGCAGCCGCATCCGTGATCCGTGTTTCCTGTCCATCAAAAAAATATGACCTGTCCTATTTTTTTGACGGACAACGGTTCACGGACCCATTCAAGTCAATGAAAGAACACGGATGCACACAAGATTGGCATCCGCGTCCGTGATCCGTGGCCGTAGGTTACTTTCATACAGACGGATCCGAAGATCCGTCTGCATAAAAGCTTTTTCAGTATATTCTAACACAGAGGCGTTCCCCTAGTGATGGGGACGCTTCTAGTTAGAATATACTACGAACTGTGTACATGACTGCCCCCTGCTGCCTGGCAGCACCCGATCTCTTACAGGGGGCTGTGATCCGCACAATTAACCCCTCAGGTGCTGCACCTGAGGGGTTAATTGTGCATATCATAGCCCCCTATAAGAGATCAGGGGCTGCCAGGCAGCAGGGGGCAGACCACCCTCCCTCCCCAGTTTGAATATCATTGGTGGCCAGTGTGCGCCCCACCCCCCCTCCCTCCCTCTATTGTATCATCATTGGTGGCACAGTGTGCGGCCTTCCCCGGCCCCCCCTCTATTGTATTAATATCATTGGTGGCCAGTGTGCGGCCTCTCCCGGCCCCCCCTCCCTCTATTGTAATATCATTGGTGGCCAGTGTGCGGCCTCCGTCGGCCCCCCCCTTCCCTTTATTGTAATATCATTGGTGGCCAGCGTGCGGCCCCCCCTCCCTCTATTGTAATATCATTGGTGGCCAGTGTGCGGCCCCCCCTCTATTGTATTAATATCATTGGTGGCCAGTGTGCGGCCTCCCCTCTCCCCCCCCCGATCATTGGTGGCAGCGGAGAGTTCCGATCGGAGTCCCAGTTTATTCGATGGGGCTCCGATCGGTAACAATGGCAACCAGGACGCTACTGCAGGCCTTGTTGCCATGGTTACTTAGCAATATTACAATATTAGAAGCATCATACTTACCTGCTGTGCTGTCTGTGACCGGCCGGGAGCTCCTCCTACTGGTAAGTGACAGATCATTAAGCAATGCGCCGCACAGACCTGTCACTTACCAGTAGAAGGAGCTCCCGGCCGGTCACAGACAGCGCAGCAGGTAAGTATGATGCTTCTAATATTGTAATATTGCTAAGTAACCATGGCAACCAGGCCTGCAGTAGCGTCCTGGTTGCCATGGTTACCGATCGGAGCCCCAGCGATTAAACTGGGACTCTGATCGGAACTCTCTGCTGCCACCAATAATCGGGCAGGGGGGGGGGGGAGGGGAGGCCGCACACTGGCCACCAATGATATTACAATAGAGGGAGGGGGGGAGGCGACGGAGGCCGCACACTGGCCACCAATGATATTACAATAGAGGGAGGGGGGGAGGCGACGGAGGCCGCACACTGGCCACCAATGATATTACAATAAAGGGAGGAAGGGGGGGCCGACGGAGGCCGCACACTGGCCACCAATGATATTACAATAAAGGGAGGGAGGGGGGGCCGACGGAGGCCGCACACTGGCCACCAATTATATTACAATAGAGGGGGGCCCTGGGGGGGCCGCACACTGGCCACCAATGATATTCAAACTGGGGAGGGAGGGGGATCTGCCCCCTGCTGCCTGGCAGCCCCTGATCTCTTACAGGGGGCTATGATACGCACAATTAACCCCTTCAGGTGTGGCACCTGAAGGGTTAATTGTGCTGATCACAGCGCCCTGTAAAAGATCGGGTGCTGCCAGGCAGCAGGGGGCAGTCATGTACACAGTTCGTAGTATATTCTAACTAGAAGCGTCCCCATCACTATGGGAACGCCTCTGTGTTAGAATATACTGTCGGATCTGAGTTTCACGATGTAACTCAAATCCGATGGTATATTCTAACATAGAAGCGTTCCCATGGTGATGGGGACGCTTTAAGTTAAAATTTACCATCGGATTGGAGAAAACTCTGATCCTATGGTATATTAACTCCTGATTTTACATTGAAAGTCAATGGGGGACGGATCCGTTTGCAATTGCACCATATTGTGTCAACGTCAAACGGATCCGTCCCCATTGACTTGCATTTTAAGTCAGGACAGATCCGTTTGGCTCCGCACGGCCAGGCGGATACCAAAACGACTTTTTTTTCATGTCCGTGGATCCTCCAAAAATCAAGGATGACCCACGGACGAAAAAACGGTCACGGATCACGGAAAAACGGTCGTGTGCATGAGGCCTAATGTGATGAAGCAGAAGCTTCCAAGAATTCCAACTGCAGTGGATTGCATGTGTTGAAATAATATATGCAATCCACGAATATGAGGTACTAAGCAAATACATTTTGATCTTTTGATGGTGGCGAAGAACTGAGGATCTAATAATGACTGCTACTAACAGAGCTTGTGAACAATGAACACATGACGCCTGTGGATTTAGGGAAGAAGGGATGCAAATGAGCTCTTAACAAACTCTGCTTCTGATGCCACTACCTGTAGATGTAAGGTACCGATAAGTCAATGTTTGTGACAATTTCATTACATTTATTGATTTAATTATCTGTTTCTATTCTTTCTTCATTGAAAACCAGATTCACACCAGAAAACCATCAAGACAACTGGACTTCTGTATGATAATGCTGGAGGTGAGTGATCATATTGGCCAACAAATTGTCGTATTAAGATTCATTAATGTTCTATCCATAGTTCTATAAGGTCACCTGAATAAGCAGTTAACTTGTCATGTCTTCTTAGCACCTAAAGGATACCAATTCTGAAGCCCAAAATAATTCCTACTGGAAGAACCCAGACCAAGTGATAAGAACAAGGCCCGGAAAGCAAGAGCCACCATTGTAAGAGATGTGAAGTGCTAGATCAAGACAATGAATGTGAAGAAGTCAGTAAAGAGGAAGAATAGGAAAAGAAAAAATAAATTGTGGACTAAGACATTGAAGACCCCAAAGAGACACAAGGAGGAGGGAGAATAGAGGACTTTGATATTGCCAAGTGGAATTTAGTATCACACATTAATGGGGTTCAGGAATATATACAAATAAATCATTGGAAACTTTCCAGAATAAATAAAGTCATAAATACCTTTAGTTAGAGACCATTTTTCTAAGGGGGATACTCACACTTTCAGCCTGACAGAGTTTGAAGGCACAGGCCCCGGCGGCAGCATCATCAGCTCCTCAGGTATTCCACAATCAGTTGACTAGCCTACCCTGTCTGACTGGTTTGTCCTGTGTGCATACAGCCAACAGCTATCTCTTCCAACTCCACACTCATTTAGTCAGTATTCATAAAGTTCACACATTTCCTTATTTATTAATTACACTACCAAAATGTAGCTAATTTTACCAAATTATTTCCCCTCCCCATTACTTCCTTGCAGACAGTTTTAATAAATCTCCCAGGTTGTAGTGTTAGGCTACTTTCACACTGCTGTTCAGAGCGGGTCCGTCTGATGTCTGCACAGACGGATCCGCTCCTATAATGCAGATGTTTGTATCCGTTCAGAACGGATCCGTCTGCATTATAGTTTGTAAAATAAACTAAGTCTGAAAGTAGCCTGAACGGATCCGTCCAGACTTTACATTGAAAGTCAATGGGGGACGGATCCGTTTGAAGATTGAGCCATATAGTGTCATCTTCAAACGGATCCGTCCCCATTGACTAAGGGGTTGTGCAGCGGGTTTATACTGATCATCAATATCAGATTGAGGGGGGTCCGACTCCCAGCTTGTGTGAGTGCCGCTTCCTTTTCAAGATTACACTGCTCGTCGTCTCGCTTGTAGAGACAGCACAGAGTTAATTACAGCTGCTCGTCTCATTCACTTGAACTGGATCAGCACTTGTAGTTACACTGCGGGACCGCTGCAAGCAAGACAACTCGCAGGTAGAGGAAACAGCGCTCACATCAGCGCCACCTCCTCTTCAAACAACTGATCTGCGGGGTGCCAAGATATTGATGACCTATTCTGTGGATAGGTCAGGAGTATAAACCAGCTGCTCAATCCCTTCAAGCAATCCAAATACAACACAACATACAGTAGAATACCTACCATAATGCCCGCAAAACAGATCCCTTGGAAATACCAGACATAATTGGTCAGCTGATTGTTGGCAGCATAAGTGTTATCCCCATTAGGAAAGTACAGCAGGATATTCACCGCAATACTCCATACAGCCAGGGGAATAAGAGCAAGAATAGAATATTCTGAGCAATTCTTCAGAAACATCTTTAGACGGCAGCTAACTTCTTGAGAGCTTGTATAGAAAATCACTATGGGATCTGTAAGTGGTTCAGTGTGGACAGAGCTGCAGCTGAACTGGCCGGTTGCTGGGATATCAGCAAACAATACACACACTTGTTTCAGTACGTCTGCCGGGCTAAAGACTGCTAGATGAAATGGCAACTTTGCTGAAATGTTTATTTCTAGGGTGGGTTCAGCAATCATGCAGTTTTCAAAGATTTGCCTAAAAAAACCTGTACAAAACTCCACCTGAGGCTACTTTCACAATAGTGTTAAAGCAATCAAGCAGGCTGTTCTGGCAGGGGACATGTGGTTTAGATTAATTTATTTATTAATTTAATCAAAGATTGGAGTGTGCTAAAGCTGGCCGTGATATCCCCTGTGCCATGGGAGGATGCACTTCATTTCGGACTTTCAGTCCTCTTACAATTGATGAACCTACATTGAAATCTAGGCCAGCTCATAGCTCACGTACCAAACTGGCGTAATGCAATGCTGTTCTAAAAAATCTGATTGTTCAGGGACAATAACTGGCCCGAAGAACGTCCCTTTCCCATAGATGTTGATACATTAACAACTACAAGGTGAGGTATGGAATGGATCTTTACAATGGCATTTTCCTCCATTTGCTTCTCATTACAACTTGACTATACCAAATTGGCACAAAATAAAACACAAAAATATCAACTTTTTAGCTAATATCTGGAGACAGTGTTTTACCAAAAGAAAGTGCAGAACACTGTGTGAAACTAGGGTAACCTAGCTATTAGGGGTGGGCGATATAAACGATTTACGATATTATCGTCATGAATTCCGGCCACAATATAGATTTTAGTTATATCGCCATATCCCGATAGATGACCACGGAGCGGTAGTGAATTGAAGAAGCTTCTCACTCACCGCTCCGTGGCCTCCTGACTCTGCACCGCACTGCAGGGCCTTGGGTTCACACATCGTCAGCGCGCTGGCTGACGCTGTGTGTGACGTCAGGTCCCTCCCAGTGCATGCTGAGAAGAAGACGCGGTCCGTCTCCTGCGGACTCCATCAGCCAGCCGCGCACCCTGCAGGAAAGGTAAGTATATTAGCAGGGGCCCGAATCTACGGGGGGAAGGGGGTGGATGACTATGGCATGGGGCTGATGGCGCTGGCTGGGGGACATGATGATGGTGGCAATGGCATGGGGCTAATGGAGCTGGCTGGGGGACATGGATGATGATGGCCAAGTAATTTGTATACATACAGAAGAAAAAAATATATAGCGATATATCGTTATATCACACGTGCTTTAAATTATATTGCGATATAGATTTTAGGTCATATGGCCCAGTCCTACTAGCTATACCCATTAGATTGATCTCCATGGATCCTGGGAATTTCCCACCCAACATTCTACTGTGCATGGACACATATCTACCATCAGAGTACAAAGATCAGGCATATTGGATTTCAACATGGTCAATCCTTTTTTTTTTTTTCCCATAAGAGGTGTCATTCAGCGGTTTAGCGCCTGCATTAGACATGCATGCTTGATCAAGAATGCATGTGAGAAAAATGCGGAGTAGTGATGCATTTGATAATCTCAAGTCTATTCTTCTATGTTATATACACATGATGAATAGATCTCAATTGTATCATATTAAGCCAAGTATTCAGACCCATCATTGTATTTAACCATCCACACCTTGTATTCTGTGAGCCTTGGTACAGACCTTACATGACTGGAGTAAGTAAGTAAGTAAATGCAACTCAGAAACTTATCAACTGTCACATAAATATTCAATAAAACTGAAACGCGGCATGCCATTTTCAGCAGTAATGATCAGTGCTGTCCATAATGTGAGAAGTAAAGATGTCCCCAGCAAAACAGTTTTTAAAATAATTCACATGCACCCTTCTACTGAATCCCACATTGATAGATTAGTGAGCCTCGGGATGTCACTGAACAAGGTTTCCTTAGGAGAGGGCGCAGCGATCCTCAGACTTGGAGTCGGAGTGCTCCTGGGTGAGAGGACTGCCTCGTGTGGTTAGGTCCACTCTGGGACAGCAACCTAAGACAAGAAATCAAAGAACAATTGATCCAGCACAAACAGGTCGTAGCTTTAGTCTATAATATTTACAAACCGGATTCCAAAAAAGTTGGGACACTATAAAAATCGTGAATAAAAACTGAATGCAATGCTGTGGAGGTGCCAACTTTCTTACAACACTCAACAGACGTCTGGGGACCGAGGAGACCAGTTTCTCAAGTTTAGAAATAGGAATGCTCTCCCTCTCTTGTCTAATACAGGCCTCTAACTGTTCAATCGTCTTGGGCCTTCTTTGTTGCACCTTCCTCTTTATGATGCGCCAAATGTTCTCTATAGGTGAAAGATCTGGACTGCAGACTGGCCATTTCAGTACCCGGATCCTTCTCCTACGCAGCCATGATGATGTGATTGATGCAGAATGTGGTCTGGCATTATCTTGTTGAAAAATGCAGGGTCTTCCCTGAAAGAGATGACGTCTGGATGGGAGCATATGTTGTTCTAGAACCTGAATATATTTTTCTGCATTGATGGTGCCTTTCCAGACATGCAAGCTGCCCATGCCACACGCACTCATGCAACCCCATACCATCAGAGATGCAGGCTTCTGAACTGAGCGTTGATAACAACTTGGGTTGTCCTTGTCCTCTTTGGTCCGGATGACATGGCGTCCCAAATTTCCAAAAAGAACTTCGAATCGTGACTCGTCTGACCACAGAACAGTCTTCCATTTTGCCACACTCCATTTTAAATGATCCCTGGCCCAGTGAAAACGCCTGAGCTTAGAAATGGCTTCTTCTTTGCACTGTAGAGTTTCAGCTGGCAACGGTGGATGGCACGGTGGATTGTGTTCACTGACAATGGTTTCTGGAAGTATTCCTGAGCCCATTCTGTGATTTCCTTTACAGTAGCATTCCTGTTTGTGGTGCAGTGTCGTTTAAGGGCCCGGAGATCACTGGCATCCAGTATGGTTTT
This sequence comes from Bufo bufo, assembly GCF_905171765.1. Classification (NCBI taxonomy): domain Eukaryota; kingdom Metazoa; phylum Chordata; class Amphibia; order Anura; family Bufonidae; genus Bufo; species Bufo bufo. The sequence continues at coordinate 148,282,191 of NC_053392.1, read as the reverse complement.
ACGACCTTGACCCTTACGCACAGAGATTGTTCCAGATTCTCTGAATCTTCGGATGATGTTATGCACAGTTGATGCACAGTTGATGATGATAGATGCAAAGTCTTTGCAATTTTTCGCTGGGTAACACCTTTCTGATATTGCTCCACTATCTTTCTGCGCAACATTGTGGGAATTGGTGATCCTCTACCCATCTTGGCTTCTGAGAGACACTGCCACTCTGAGAAGCTCTTTTTATACCCAATCCTGTTGCCAATTGACCTAATTAGTGTTAATTGGTCTTCCAGCTCTTCGTTATGCTCAAATTTACTTTTTCCAGCCTCTTATTGCTACTTGTCCCAACTTTTTGGGGATTTGTTGACACCGTGAAAATTGGAATCAACGTATTTTTCCTTTAAAATGATACATTTACTCGGATTAAACGTTTGATCTGTCATCTACGTTCTATTACAAATAAAATATTGACATTTGCCATCTCCACATCATTGCATTCAGTTTTTATTCACAATTTGTTTAGTATCCCAACTTTTTTGGAATCTGGTTTGTAAAATACAGTGTGAAAAGCAACTGTACAGCAGCCCCAAAGAATATTGCTTACGCATTTAGACGCAAGCCACGCTTTTAGCTATGGCTATGACTATGTGTCTGGCTTGAAGTCTGGCAGGTTCCATGCAAGGGAGGATGCTGGGCCATCAAAATGCTGGTGAGGTGATGTTTTCTGCTATCACAACTCTAAGGCCAGCTACACATATATATCCGGTTCAGTTCCCCTTCAGCGTGAAGTAGAAAACATCGGAGGAGAACTGAAGATAGAACTCATCCCGTCATTTTCTATGGTATCGTTCATATTCATCCGTCAAATCACTGATGACGCCTGATGTCAAAAAGCGCTGGACAGAAAAACGATGCATGCAGGCGCTATCAGTGTATACCGTAAATGCGTAGCTATACACTGAAGTGCGGGCACATATATCAGTTGTGTCAGGGTACTAGCCTGAAGTAGCTGGCCGGACACAGCTAATATATGTGAAGGGGCCTTAGCTAGCGTGTTCAGTGTCAAGTATCTTCCTGTGACGTGCCTGCTATAGAATTACTATCAACCCTTAGATTAAAAGGTAACTTTCACATTTATACACAAAATATTACATTTCTTGCCAAAAGTAGCATCTGATCCATTATGGAAAAAGCAAGAAAGGAGATATATTAAAAAGCACAAGGGGGGGGGGGGTGTACCCCATAATATATAATGGTTATTTACCAGAAGTGGCATTGAATAGTTGTCATTCAGGAATCTGTATGAAAGTTTGATGAGGTCAACATACCGTATAGCATTGTTATTTGGGAGTACAATGTAATGAAGGAAACAATCGTCTCACCTCCATGCAGGGCTTTTGTGCGAACACGTGTTGTGCAGAGTTGAGTCACGACAGGCCTTGTCCCGGGCACCATGATGGATGAACAAAGTTCTCCAGCACCAAGATGGTAGAATACAAACTGAAGCATGAATTTTAAACCATAAAAGATGTGCATCCATGTAAGAAGTCATCAGTGTTTGGATCTGTGAAGATTATTATTCATTGATAACTATGGATAAGGATTGTCCCTTCTGACTTTTGACACGGACGAGCATCTGTTATGGTTTTAAATTGTTGCTTCAATATCATTTGGATTTTAATGAATTGGTGCTGGAGATTCCTCTCAAACGTTTGTTTATCCATCATTATTTGGGCTCCATATAAATGTCAAATTTATAATGAGGTACTGTTTTTATAGGTGTGACACCCCCGACTATTAGTGTCAGTGGTCTTCAGTAGCTCAGTGCCTTCACCTGAGGCTTGGTAGGAGCTTGTGAGGTATGCAGGAGGATTTCTCTTCTGCCAGGGATTGACTCAGGAAACAGCCGCCCAGCTTGATACATACAGTAAACTATAAGATGATATGCTAACAAAGAAATGTTAAGGGAAACTACTGTATATACAATATGGTATAGGAAAACAATATGGGATTTTGGTAAAGCTACAAGTTGGTTATGAGTAAAAAAAAAACATCTTACAGTATGCAATTACAATAAGTGCTGATCAAAAAAAGTGATGAAATTGATGGTATGATCATAAGGGCGTTGTCTCATCATAGACAATAGGGCATATCGCTAGGATATTCCTCCATTGTCTTATAGGTGCGGGTCCCACCGCTGGGACCCGCACCTATATCGAGAACAGGGCCCCGCAAGTGATGGAGGGCACACTGCGCTCCCATTCTTTTCTATGGGGAGCCAGCTTAGTGGTGGCCGTACCGTAGTCCTCTAGCCACCACCTTGCTCCATTCTCGATATAGGTGCCCACACCCAGGGCCGGATTAACGTAGGGGCTAATGGAGCTGCAGCTCCAGGCCCCTACCATAAAATAGGCCCATCCGCCAGCCAAAAGGCCGTCGGGAGCGGCCCGCGCTAAAAGTCCTCTGTTGTCAGCTGTCACATAGAGCACAGACAATGCAGAGACGCTCACCTCACGCTGGCAGCAGGGAGGAGCCTGAGGGAGGGACTCGGGAGGAGCGTAATATGATCCTAGAGTGGAAGCTGCTTCTGCCAGCCCCTCCCCTCCCCGCCCACCAACCAATCAGAGCTGAGGCAAGGCAAGCACTAGCAGCTCTGAGTCGTCTGCGTAGTACAGGGAGTCTAAGAATATAAATGAATCGAATGAGTCGCAAGTTAAAAGAATCTAAAGATCCGATTAGTTAGAGACTCTTTCGATTATTTGAGTTAAAAGAGCCGTGAGTCAGAGTCTAGAACAGGTTACACTGAGGCTGTCGGCTGATGCTTTTCTTGCAGCAGTGATAAGATTAAGGGACAGGAGCAGAGAGATAAGAGAAGTGACAGATGACACAGAGTTTAGATTACAGGTTGAATTAACCCTTTAGGATCAAATTGGCTTCTCAGGAGATATATATGTTAAAGGCATCTCATTCAGTAGCTATATAACTAAGGGTGAGTTCACATCTCCTTTATGGATTCCGTTAAGTGGGGACTATTTTATTATCAGCCAGTGACTGTGTTAATGTAATACTGTTATCAATTCAGCACATAGTTTTCCCTGTGCGTACATTCACAAATTTACTTCACTTGGTTCGTTGTACTACTGTCAGTGTCAGACTGTTGTCACTGTGGGTAACAAAGCACAACAGACAACAATGCACACCACAGTGACAGCTCCTGAGTCCTCCTGTCCTGCGTCAGCCTCAGCTTCCCTTCACTATCACTATAATCAATCCCTCTTCCTGATCCTGACTCACTCATTAGAGAGCTGAAGAGCCGACTGAGTCAGCAGCAGCAAGTGAATCGAATGGATAGCATCTGCGCATGCGCACCGGCACCTAGAGTCTTCGGTTCACTTGCGAGTCAGCTCAGCAGTCAGTGACTCAGCGAGTGAACCGAAGATCCGATTCATGAATCGGTTCATTTGAATGAGCTGATTCAAATGAACTGATTCATCTGAAAGATCCGAACTTCCTATCACTACTGAGGTCATATCCGGCGGGCCGCGGCATTACAGGAACAGCACCAGCTGCTCTGACGTCCTGCCGCCGGATATACGTCACAGGATATCCGGCGGCAGGACGTCAGAGCAGCTGGTGCAGTTCCTGTAATGCCGGCCCGCCGGATATGACCTCAGTGCGCCCGCGGTTATCCCTCCTGCACGCTGCGCTGTGTACAACCTGCTCAGCAGTTTCGACCAGCACACGGCCCACAGTGCTCAGCCACACCAGCTCTCGAGACAGCAGGAGCTTCTGGAGCAGGGCAGGTATCAGATAAACTCATCCAGTTGGAAGGGAGGGCAATCATAGTGCTGTTATGATTTATGGACACAGCTCTCAGCATGCTTAGCCAGCCTTCTATCTGGCTTTGCATCTTGAGAGTCGCAGTCCACAGGCTGTTTCTGAGCCTGTGGACTGTGACTCTCAAGAAGCACAGCCAGATAGAAGGCTGGCTAAGCATGCTGAGAGCTGTGTCTATAAATCATAACAGCACTATGAAAATTACTGACTGGCTAAGCATGCTGAGAGCTCAGTCTAAATAACATAACACATAAAGAAATTACTGTTTCTAGCTGCTAGTCCACAGCAGCTAGAAACAGTAATTTTATAAAGGGATTCTGTCACCAGGTTTTACCCCTGTCAGCTAAAAATATGCTGATGTTCAGGGCGTCTTCACGATTCCTAATGTGGGCTTATAAATGTCATCTGTGGGCTTATTTAGCTAAAAAACAGCTATTACTAACCTGTCAGTCAAACAAATAAGGTGCCCAAGGGGATGTTAATGGATGCAAGGTGCCAGCCACACCCGCCGCCGTTCGTGCCTAGCGCCGCCTTTACGGACTTCTGCACTGCCTCCTAATCCTCTGTGCCTCCTCTCTCTCTCCCTCCCTCCCCCCTCCTTCTGCTGTAAGATCTCGCGCTTGCGCACAGGGCTCTGCCTGATGCGCCTGTGCGGACTTCTCCATTTGGCTTCTTACAGCGAAGTGCGCATGCGCCGGCACTTCGCTCAACCCCTGTATGCGCGAGATCTTACAGCAGGAGGAGGGGGGAGGGAGGGAGAGCGAGAGGCGGCACAGAGGATTAGGAGGCACAGAGGATTAGGAGGCGGCGCAGAAGTCTGGAAAGGCGGCGCTGGGCACGAACGGCGGCGGGTGCGGCCGGCACCTTGCATCCATTAACATCCCCTTGGGCACCTTATTTGTTTGACTGACAGGTTTGTAAAAGCTGTTTTTTAGCTAAATAAGCCCACAGATGACATTTATAAGCCCACATTAGGAATCGTGAAGACGCCCTGAACATCAGCATATTTTTAGCTGACAGGGGTGAAACCTGGTGACAGAATCCCTTTAATGTGTTATGTTATTTAGACACAGCTCTCAGCATGCTTAGCCAGCCTTCTATCTGACTGGCTAAGCATGCTGAGTGCTGTGTCCATAAATCATAACACAGCTCTATGAAAATGACTGTTTCTAGCTGCTGTTGTCCACAGTCCACAGCAGCTAGAAAACAGTAATCTTCATAGTCATGTTAAATGATCACTATAGTGTCAGGAAAATAAAGCGGTTTTCCTGACACTATAGTGCCCTGAGGGTGCCCCCACCCTCAGGGTCCCCCTCCCGTGGTCCCCCTCCATGTTGCCAAGATAGACGCCAAATGAAGGGGTAGTTGCAGGAACAAAATACTTTAATGGTATTGATAAAATATATATGTAATTAAGACACTGAGTGCAGTTCCATAAAAAGGCCCAGCAAAATCCTCAGCACCAGGCCCATGATGCTCTTAATCCGGCCCTGCCCGCACCTATAAGAGGCACCTGGCGATATGCCCCCATTGTCCATGATGAGACAACCCCTTTAAGGTGGAGGTGACTCAGTTTTTTCCACATACTGTTTATATCAGGGATGGCCAACCTGAGGCTCTCCAGCTGTTCCAAAACTACAACTCCCAGCGTGCCTAGACTACCTACAGCTATCAGCCCACAGCAGGGCATGGTGGGAGTTGTATTTTTACAAACCTGGAGAGCCGCAGGTTGACCATACCTGGTTTATATTATCACACATCTACTCACAATCCTCTGACAAATGCATGAATTCTAAATATATATGATATACAATGATTTAAACTACAGTCTGAATATCAAATATGAGGTCTATTCTACATGTTTGGGCCGAGTTGACGTGGAAGTTGGTGCACTTAACCGCCTCCGGACCGCCTAACGCAGGATCGCGTTCCGGAGGCGGCAGCTGCAGGCAGAGTCACGCATATACGCGTCATCTCGCGAGACGCGAGATTTCCTGTCAACGCGCGCACACAGGCGCGCGCGTTCACAGGATCGGAAGGTAAGCGAGTGGATCTGCAGCCTGCCAGCGGCGATCGTTCGATGGCAGGCTGCAGATGCGATTTTTTTTTTTAACCCCTAACAGGTATATTAGACGCTGTTTTGATAACAGCGTCTAATATACCTGCTACCTGGTCCTCTGGTGGTCCCTTTTGCTTGGATTGACCACCAGAGGACACAGGCAGCTCAGTAATAAGTAGCACCAAACACCACTACACTACACCCTCCCCTGTCACTTATTAACCCCTTATTAACCCCTGATCACCCCAAATAGACTCCCTGATCACCCCCCTGTCATTGATCACCCCCCTGTCATTGATCACCCCCCTGAAAGGCTCCATTCAGACGTCCATACGTTTTTTACGGATCCACGGATACATGGATCAGATCCGCAAAACACATACGGACGTCTGAATGGAGCCTTACAGGGGGGTGATCACCCCATATAGACTCCCTGATCACCCCCCTGTCATTGATCATCCCCTTGTAAGGCTGGCTCCATTCAGAGGTCCGTATGTGTTTTGCGGATCCACGGATCCATGGATCGGATCCGCAAAACACATACGGACGTCTGAATGGAGCCTTACAGGGGGGTGATCAATGACAGGCGGGTGATCACCCCATATAGACTCTCTGATCACCCCCCTGTCATTGATCACCCCCCTGAAAGGCTCCATTCAGACGTCCATATGTTTTTTACGGATCCACGGATACATGGATCGGATCCGCAAAACACATACGGACGTCTGAATGGAGCCTTACAGGGGGGTGATCAATGACAGGGGGGTGATCACCCCATATAGACTCCCTGATCACCCCCCTGTCATTGATCACCCCCCTGTAAGGCTCCATTCAGATGTCCGTATGTGTTTTGCGGATCCGTGGATCCGCAAAACACGGACACCGCGGATCCGCAAAACACATACGGACGTCTGAATGGAGCCTTACAGGGGGGTGATCAATGACAGGGGGGTGATAACCCCATATAGACTCCCTGATCACCCCCCTGTCATTGATATCACCCACCTGTCATTGATCACCCCCCTGAAAGGCTCCATTCAGACGTCCATATGTTTTTTACGGATCCACGGATACATGGATCGGATCCGCAAAACACATACGGACGTCTGAATGGAGCCTTACAGGGGGGTGATCAATGACAGGGGGGTGATCAATGACAGGGGGGTGATCACCCCATATACACTCCCTGATCACCCCCCTGTAAGGCTCCATTCAGACATTTTTTTGGCACAAGTTAGCGGAAATTGTTAATTTTTTTTTCTTACAAAGTCTCATATTCCACTAACTTGTGTCAAAAAATAAAATCTCACATGAACTCACCATACCCCTCACGGAATCCAAATGCGTAAAATTTTTTAGACATTTATATTCCAGACTTCTTCTCACGCTTTAGGGCCCCTAAAATGCCAGGGCCGTATAAATACCCCATTTCGCAAAGTAGACACCCCAAGGTATTCGCTGAGGGGCATATTGAGTCCATGAAAAATTTTAATTTTTGTCCCAAGTTAGCGGAAAGGGAGACTTTGTGAGAAAAAACTAAAAAAAATCAATTTCCGCTAACTTGCGGCAAAAAAAATAAATTCTATGAACTCGCCATGCCCCTCATTGAATACCTTGGGGTGTATTCTTTCCAAAATGGGGTCACATGTGGGATATTTATACTGCCCTGGCATTTTAGGGGCCCTAAAGCATGAGAAGAAGTCTGGGATCCAAATGTCTAAAAATGCCTTCCTAAAAGGAATTTGGGCCCCTTTGTGCATCTAGGCTGCAAAAAAGTGTCACACATGTGGTATCTCCGTACTCAGGAGAAGTTGGGCAATGTGTTTTGGGGTGTCATTTTACATATACCCATGCTGGGTGAGATAAATATCTTGGTCAAATGCCAACTTTGTATACAAAAAATGGGAAAAGTTGTCTTTTGCCGAGATATTTCTCTCACCCAGCATGGGTAAAATGACACCCCAAAACACATTTCCCAACTTCTCCTGAGTACGGCGATACCAGATGTGTGACACTTTTTTGCAGCCTAGGTGGGCAAAGGGGCCCACATTTCAAAGAGCACCTTTAGGATTTCACAGGTCATTTTTTACACATTTTGATTTCAAACTACTTCCCACACATTAGGGCCCCTAAATTGCCAGGGCAGTATAACTACCCCACAAGTGACCCCATTTTGGAAAGAAGACACCCCAAGGTATTCCGTGAGGGGCATGGCGAGTTCCTCGAATTTTTTATTTTTTGTCACAATTTAGCGGAAAATGATGATTTTTTTTTTTTTCTTACAAAGTATCATATTCCACTAACTTGCCAATCTGTGGCAAAATCGGATCAAGTCATAGGAGATGATTGTGTGATGCAGGGGCGTTGCTAGGGTCTCAGTTTTCTAAGTCGCCCCCCCTCCCCCTGCACACCGCATTTTGCTGTACTTGCTATACAGCAGCACATACCTCTCATATCCACTGCCTCCAGGTGACGTCTCTTCTGATATAGATCTTCTCTGTCATCATCTTCTCCATTTGGTCCGTATAACTTCTCTCAGCCGCCTCATCTCTACAGAGTGTGACACACAGACATCTTAGCTTCCTCACATTTCTATCATCATCCCCCAACCTCGAGTCCCCACAGTGTTATTCTGCTGCTCGCTGTGCCCCCCAATATCCCCAAATACTATTCTGAAGAAATATGAGTGCCCCCCATTGTAATAGTGCTCCTCATAGTCCCACCAATTGTAATTCCCTTCTAGAATGCCCCCATTAGTAATACTCCCCTCTACAGTGCCCCCAACAGTGATAATGCTCCCCAAGAATGCATCCATTTGTAATAATGCCCTCTACAGTGTCCCAACCGTGATAATGCTCCCCGAGAGTGCCCCCATTTGTAGAGCCTTCCAGTATTAATAATGCCCTCACAGAGTCCCCAGTAGAAATAAGGCCCCCTACAGTCCCATGTAAATAACATCACACCATCTCTCCTGCCCCCTCCACAATACAGTCCTATGTAAATAACATCACTCCCCTCCCTTCAGCCCCTCCAACATACAGTAAGTAACACTATTTCCCTCCCTCTACCATAGAGTCCCATGTAAATAACATCACACCATCTCTCCAGCCCCCTCCAATATACAGTCCCATGTAAATAACATCCCTTTCTCTCTACAGCCCCCTCCAAAATACAGTCCAACGTAAATAACATCACCTGCATCATGGCTGCAGTCTTGCATACTTTAGATATGCATACTTCAACATACCGCCTTCAACAACATCCCAAGTAAATAATATCACCCCTTCCCCAGCCGCCTCAAACATGTAATCCCATCTAAACATCACCCCCTCAACATTCAGTCCCATGAAAATAACATAATCCCCCCTCCACCAGCCACCTTCAACGTACAGTCCCATGTAAATAACATTGACCCCTCAACATTCAGTCCCATGTAAATAACATCACTCCCTCTCTCAGACCCCTGTAACATTCAGTCCCATGTAAATAACATCACTCCCTCCCACAGCCACCATCAACATACAGTCCCATGTAAATAACATCACTGCCTCCCCCAGCCCCCTCCGACACACAGTCCCATGTAAATAACATCACTTCATCCCACAGCCGACTCCAACATACAGTCCCATGTAAATAACATCACTCCCTCCTACAGCCACCATCAACATACAGTCCCATATAAATAACATAACCCCCTCCCCAGCCACCTCCAACACACAGTTCCATGTAAATAACATCCCTCTCCTCAGCCCTAACATAGTCCCAGTTAAATAACCACAACTCCCAGCATTGTTCTGCCTCTCCTTTCACTTACCTCTCCTCATGTAGCAGACATCACCACATCTTCTTCCCCCAGGTCTTCTCCTCTTCACTGCGGTCCTCTCGTCACATCATAATGACATCATTGCAGGTCCTTCTAAACCACTGCCTGTTTTACTGGTCACATGACCTGTGATGTCATCACAGGTCCTTCAGCTCTTCCAGTGCATTAGATTCAATTGTATTGCTGTCCTGAGGCCTGGAACAAAACATCAGGGGCCCAGGCCCCAAAATGTTTTAACCTAGCAATGCCCCTGGTGTGATGCCTCCAGTTCATCGACGTGCCAGTTATCACCACTTGTTGCAAACTGAGAGGAACAGAATCCTTAAACTGAGAGACCTTGGTTTATCACTCAGGCAGATCGCTATGCACCAAAGCCGTGATGTCAGCACTATTCAACACTTCATGCCCCGTGGTTTGAAGAACAATGATGAACTGGAATGACAGCAAGAAGTGCACAGAGGCGAACCTCTGCACGGATTAGAAGAATTGTATGCAGCAATCCATTCTGTACTACAAGTGAAATCAGAAATCATATCACAAGTATACATATCTAAAGTATGCAAGACTGCAGCCAAAGACAAAAAGGAGAAGGTGAGGACTGATAGTAAGCAGCTGTTGGTGGGTGATTCCATCATAAGAGGTGTGAAGTTTGAGGAAAATGGTGTTGTGAGATGTCTCCCTGGTGCTACCGCTAGCAGGGATAGACAACGGATCCTTAATATTGTTAGGCAAGCAAAGCAGGAAAGGGAGGTGGATGTCATTTTCCATCTTGGGACAAATGATCTGGCTTGCAATGAGGTTTCAAAGGTGAAGGAAGCTTTTCACACACTTGGAAATGCATCAACTGTTTCATTCTCTGCAGTTTTGCCTGTGCATAACCTTCAGCATGACAGGAAAATGCACATTAAGGAATTCAATGTATGGCTTGGTGAATGATGTCTGAACCAAGGGTTTGGCTTTGTGTCTCATGTTAGCTCTCGTTGGAATGGAAAAGAACTGTACAAGAAAGATGGTTTGCATCTTTCTCTCAAGGGAACGAATGTTCTCAGTGAACAGTTCAAAGTATTTGCTAAGGAGCATTTAAACTAGGAAAGGATTTAGGAAAACTAGAGGAATGGTCAAAAATCTGGCAACTAAAATTTAATGTTGATAAGTGCAAGATAATGCACCTGGGGCGTAAAAACCCAAGAGCAGAATATAAAATCAATGATACAGTCCTAACCTCAGTATCTGAGGAAAGGGATTTAGGGGTCATTATTTCAGAAGACTTAAAGGTAGGCAGACAATGTCATAGAGCAGCAGGAAATACTAGCAGACTGCTTGGGTGTATAGGGAGAGGCCTTACCAGTAGAAAGAGGGAGGTGCTCATGCCGCTCTACAGAGCACTAGTGAGACCTCATTTGGCGTATTGTGCTCAGTACTGGAGACCATATCTCCAGAAGGATATTGATACTTTGGAGAGAGTTCAGAGAAGAGCTACTAAACTAGTACATGGATTGCAGGATAAAACTTACCAGGAAAGATTAAAGGACCTTAACATGTATAGCTTGGAAGAAAGATGAGACAGAGGGGATATGATAGAAACTTTTAAATACATAAAGGGAATCAACAAGGTAAAAGAGGAGAGAATATTTAAAAGAAGAAAAACTGCTACAAGAGGACATAGTTTTAAATTAGAGGGGAAAAGGTTTAAAAGTAATATCAGGAAGTATTACTTTACTGAGAGAGTAGTGGATGCATGGAATAGCCTTCCTGCAGAAGTGGTAGCTGCAAATACAGTGAAGGAGTTTAAGCATGCATGGGATAGGCATAAGGACATCCTTCATATAAGATAGGGCCAGGGGCTATCCATAGTATTCAGTATATTGGGCAGACTAGATGGGCCAAATGGTTCTTATCTACCGACACATTCTATGTTTCTAAGCCTAGGGCAGCAAACAGTTTCTACACAAACAATCAGAATGTGCACTGCTTACACAATATTGGGATAGAACCCCTCCGCTTTCAAAGGCTATAATGATGCACAGCAAAATGGCAATGGAAGCTGGAAAGGAGGTCTATCCTCTTCGACAATGAGCTATGCTTTTTTCACAGTAATAGCCAGAGATTGTTCTGGAGACCACAAGGAGACCTTCACAAAGGAACGTCACATCGGTCCTACCCACAAGATTATGTTGTGGGGTGTCATAATGTACGGTAGCTGGACCCCTCTAGTCTTTATTTTAGGTTACATTTGGTTGTGGAACCAGTGATACAGCCATTTCTCCAAATTATTCCAGGAGCCATTTTCAACAGTTTTTTCAATTTTCAACTTTTTACAATGCCAAGCCACATGTTGCTTGTGTTACTGTGAGCAGCCTGCATAGCCTAATTGTGCTGCCATGGCCTGGACTTGTCTCCAATTGAGCACATCTGGTACAGTATGTCATTGGTCAGTAAATGCAAAGGGAGCAGGCAGCGGATCTTGATGATTTGCATCCCCAAGTGCGTTCAGCATGGCATGACATTCCTCAGACTACCATTAATAACCTAACTGGAAGGATGCCAAGGTGTGCAACTGCATGTATTTCTGCACCTGGCGCTCATACTTAGTACTTTGAGTATGAATAAATTGAGAGGTTTTCAATATTTTTTTGTTTCGTTTCCATTTTTTATTATTTGCATATTATTAGGCTGTCTATTGATTTCACGATTTTCTTGGTGTTCCAGTTTCCATATATTATTGGATATATATTTTCCAATCATGTGTTTATGGACCTTGCTTTATGCACTGGAGCACAGTCATGCTGGAACAGAAAAAGACCTTCCCTTCCCGCAAACTGTCGAAAGTGAATAAGTCTTGCTATACAGTCACCTAAATATGAGGAAAAGGGCAGGGCAAGATAAAGTTTTATTTACAGCTATGTACAATCTCTGAGTCAAATGTCTGACGTCACATTTTCTATAATATTCATTGTCATGTGTGTTTGCAGACTTACTAATGCTTCTGCAATGTATCCAGAGATGACAGATTCTAAGCTATTTTTACTCTTGTTATATCAATTTCATCTTAAGTGTCACATATTTTAATTCTCTAAAGGTACGTTATATGTAAATAAAACTTGCTTTGTTTGCAGCTTCAGGTGACAGAGTGCCTGTTAAATTTTTTAACCACATAATTTATGAATACTGTAGGACTCTGGGGTAGTCCAATAACAGGAGCACCTGGGTCCGGTTGATGAGGGGGTTCTAAGCTTTGTCTCTATTACTTGTCAGCTATGTTGACTATGGGTATTGATAAATAAGGACCTCCCGACATAATAATTTTTTGATGATTATTATGTTATGCAATTTATTTCACAAGATTGAGGATACCTGGCAATGAGCTTGAAGGATCAATAATATTGTTGTTACAACAGCATTACTAGTACAGGACATACATATTAGCCAAGCAGTCCAAGCATTACTAAGGCTGTTGGCAGATAATCTTCTCAAAACTAATTAACAAAGTGAGAGCTCTAAAATGTGTAGGCTCAATCAAACACTCCAATATTCAAACAAAACGGGACCCCAAGGAGAGAGTGTCTATATCTAAAACATAACTTTTAATTGATAATGAAATAAAACACACCACTGTGATGCAAAACTCTAAAAGTTATGTTTTATATATAGACACTCTCCCCTTGGGGGTCCCCTTTTGTTTGAGATAATCTTGTCAAAAACAAATGGATCTGGAAATTGAAATCCAAGTGTCTAATCCCTATCTGCTCCAATATCCGGCGGAGTGGTGGAAAATCCCAATACACATTAGAAAATTGGCCAGTCTATTTGAAATCTCTGAGTACTGTGGGTACTACTGGGTAGCGGCACATACAGTTGCTGCTCTGTAGAAGCAGCAGACCCTCTGTGCTTTTGCCACTGCTGAAAGCAGCGGCACAGGCACAAGATTTTCAGGGCTAGGTGAGATTTCTGACCCTGTCAATCAAAGATGGCCCCTCCCTGCATTAGGACTCTGATGAATGAATTGATTCACTAAGGCCACTTAACTCCAAAAATTCACTTTACTTTAACTCCAATATCACCCTTAGGCCTCATGCACATGAACGTATTTTGTTTCCATGTCCGTTCTGTTTTTTTTTCGGATAGGATAGGAACCCATTCATTTCAATGGGTCCGCAAAAAATGCGGACATTACAGCTATTCGCATCCGTATGTCCGTTCCGTAGCCCCGCAGAAAAGATAGAACATATCCTATTCTTGTCCGTTTTGCGGACAAGTATAGGCATTGCTACATCGTCCGTATTGCATCCGTTTTTTTGCGGACTGCAAAACACATACGGTCGTGTGCATGTAGCCTTATCCTGTAAACAGTAGTGAATTTTTGGAATGGAATTTGACCTTGGCCAAGTGTTTCAAGTGTTTTATAGCATTTGCAAGCTTTTTTTGTGGCGTATTTTACTTTCTAACATTGTGTGCTTGTGTTTTTCTGGTTTGTCAATTGCTGTAAAGAAACCTATGGGTAAAAATGCCAGAATAAAACACCTTAACCAAAGCATGCTGCATTTAGAAAAAAAAGGCACAAATACCAGAAAATATTAAAAATGCTATGTGTATACACTTTTAACCCTTTCCTGACGAGGCAAGATTCAGTTTTTGCATTTTCGTCTTTCGCTCCCTGTCTTTCCAGAGCCATAACTTTTTTACTTTTCTGTTCACATAGCCGTATGAGTGCTTGTTTCTAGCAGGACAAGTTTTACTTTCTAATGCCACCATTTAATATTGCATAGGTTGTAGTGGGAACAAATTTTAGCCTAGTGGCCAGCTCTACATTATCTGTGCACTTTTGATTGTTGGAGACCAAGGAAGTTAGGGTAAGCGGTTTCACTTCCTCTGTGTCTGTTAATAAGGGATAGCTTGTTGTTCTAAAAAACTTCCTTTAAATAGGTTGTCCGGGCTTTTTAATATAGATGACCTATTCTGAGGATAGGTCATCAATATTAAAAAGCCCTGATAACCCCTTTAATTTGCATAGCATGAAGGAAATAAGGGAATGTGGGGCATAATGGAGACCTTTAAATATATTAAAGGTTTATTAGGAACACCATACTAATACGGTGTTGGACCCCCTTTTGCCTTCAGAACTGCCTTAATTCTACGTGGCATTGATTCAACAAGGTGCTGATAGCATTCTTTAGAAATGTTGGCCCATATTGATAGGATAGCATCTTTCAGTTGATGGAGATTTGAGGGATGCACATCCAGGGCACGAAGCTCCCGTTCCACCACATCCCAAAGATGCTCTATTGGGTTGAGATCTGGTGACTGTGGGGGCCATTTTAGTACAGTGAACTCATTGTCATGTTCAAGAAACCAATTTGAAATGATTCGAGCTTTGTGACATGGTGCATTATCCTGCTGGAAGTAGCCATCAGAGGATGGGTACATGGTGGTCATGAAGGGATGGACATGGTCAGAAACAATGCTCCGGTAGCCCATTGCATTTAAACGATGCCCAATTGGCACTAAAGGGCCTAAAGTGTGCCCAGAAAACATCCCCCACACCATTACACCACCACCACCAGCCTGCACAGTGGTAACAAGGCATGATGGATACATGTTCTCATTCTGTTTACGCCAAATTTGGACTCTAACATTTGAATGTCTCAGCAGAAATCGAGACTCATCAGACCAGGCAACATTTTTCCAGTCTTCAACAGTCCAATTTTGGTGAGCTCATGCAAATTGTAGCCTCTTTTTCCTATTTGTAGTGGAGATGAGTGGTACCCGGTGGGGTCTTCTGCTGTTGTAGCCCATCCGCCTCAAGGTTGTGCGTGTTGTGGCTTCACAAATGCTTTGCTGAATACCTCGGTTGTAACGAGTGGTTATTTCAGTCAACGTTGCTCTTCTATCAGCTTGAATCAGTCGGCCCATTCTCCTCTGACCTCTAGCATCCACAAGGCATTTTCGCCCACAGGACTGCCGCATACTGGATGTTTTTCAATTTTCACACCATTCCTTGTAAACCCTAGAAATGGTTGTGCGTGAAAATCCCAGTAACTGAGCAGATTGTGAAATACTCAGACCGGCCCGTCTGGCACCAACAACCATGCCACGCTCAAAATTGCTTAAATTACCTTTCTTTCCCATTCTGACATTCAGTTTGGAGTTCAGGAGATTGTCTTGACCAGGACCACACCCCTAAATGCATTGAAGCAACTGCCATGTGATTGGTTGACTAGATAATTGCATTAATGAGAAATAGAACAGGTGTTCCTAATAATTCTTTAGGTGAGTGTATATATATATATATATATATATATATATATATATACAGTGGATATAAAAAGTCTACACACCCCTGTTAAAATGTCAGGTTTCTGTGATGTAAAAAAAATGAGACAAAGATAAATCATTTCAGAACTTTTTCCACCTTTAATGTGACCTATAAACTGTACCACTCAATTGAAAAACAAACTGAAATCTTTTAGGTGGAGGGAAGAAAACAAAAAAAAAACTAAAATAATGTGTATGCATAAGTGTGCACACCCTCTTCTAACTGGAGATGTAGCTGTGTTCAGAATTAAGCAATCACATTTAAAATCATGTTAAATAGGAGTCAGCATACACCTGCCATCATTTAAAGTGCCTCTGATTAAGCCCAAATAAAGTTCAGCTGCTCTAGTTGGTCTTTCCTGAAATTTTCTTAGTTGCATACCACAGCAAAAGCCATGGTCCACAGTGAGCTTCCAAAGCATCAGAGGGATCTCATTGGTAAAAGGTATCAGTCAGGAGAAGGGTACAAAAGAATTTCCAATGCATTAGATATAACATGGGACACAGAGAGGACAGTCATCATCAAGAACTGGACGTCCCTCCAAAATTGATGAAAAGACGAGAAGAAAACTGGTCTGGGAGGCTACCAATAGGCCTAGAGCAACATTAAAGGAGCTACAGGAATATCTGGCAAGTACTGGCTGTGTGGTACATGTGACAACAATCTCCCGTATTCCTCATATGTCTGGGCTATGGGGTAGAGTGGCAAGACGAAAGCCTTTTCTTACGAAGAAACACATTTTGCAAAAACACATCTGAAGTCTCCCAAAAGCATGTGGGAAAAGGTGTTATGGTCTCATGAAACCAAGGTTGAACTTTTTGGCCATAATTCTAAAAGATATGTTTGGCGCAAAAACAACACTGCACATCACCAAAAGAACACCATACCCACAGTGAAGCATGGTGGTGGCAGCATCATGCTTTGGGGCTGTTTTTCTTCAGCTGGAACTGGGGCCTTAGTTAAGCTAGAGAGAATTATGAACAGTTCCAAATACCAGTCAATATTGTCACAAAACCTTCAGGCTTCTGCTAGAAAGCTGAACATGAAGAGGAACTTCATCTTTAAGCATGACAACGACGCAAAGCATACATCCAAATCAACAAAGGAATGGCTTCACCAGAAGAAGATTAAAGTTTTGGAATGGCCCAGCCAGAGCCCAGACCGGAATCTGATTCAAAATCTGTGGGGTGATCTGAAGAGGGCTGTGCACAGGAGATGCCCTCGCAATCTGACAGATTTGGAGTGTTTTTGCACAGAAGAGTGAGCAAATCTTACCAAGTCAAAATGTGCCATGCTGATAGACTCATACCCAAAAAGACGGAGTGCTGTAATAAAATCAAAAGGTGCTTCAACAAAGTATTAGTTTAAGGTTCTGCACACTTATGCAACCATATTATTTTATTTTTATATTTTTTCTTCCCTCTACCTAAAAGATTTCAGTTTGTTTTTCAATTTTTCACATTAAAGGTGGAAAAAGTTCTGAAATTATTTCTTTGTCTCTTTTTTTACATCACAGAAACCTGACATTTTAACAGGGGTGTGTAGACTTTTTATATCCACTGTATATATATATTATCTCACAATGTAAGGACACCCCTCACATTTTTGTAAATATTTTATTATATCTTTTAATGGGATGCAATGTAAAGTAGTCAGTGTATAGCTTTTAGAACAGTGTAAATTTGGTGTGCCCTCAAAATAACTCAACACACATTAATGTCTAAACCACTGGCAACAAAAGTGAGTACCCCTAAGTGAAAATTGTGCCCAACTAACCATTTTCCCTCCTTTGTGTCATGTGTCTCATTAGTGTTACAAGGTCACAGGTGTGAATGGGGAGCAGGTGTGTTAAATTCGGTGTTATCGCTCTCACACTGTCTTACACTGGTCACTGGAAGTTCAACGTGGCACCTCATGGCAAAGAACTCTCTGAGGATCTGAAAAAAAGAATTGTTGCTCTACATAAAGACAGGGGCGAACTGACAACTCATAGGGCCCCCGGGCAATAGGAGATTATGGGGCCCCTGTGTCCCCGCCCACCCTCAATCCACACCCACACACAGCCCCACCCACATTGCACCGTGTCGGCTTCAGGCTCATGTGGGCCCTTGGGCGATAAAGTCTCAGTGGGTCCCCCTATACAGTGATAATTCTCTGAGTACAGAAAATATAGTAGATGTCCCCTGCATTCCTATGTAACACCACAGATAACACAGTGATGGCTATCTGAGTACAGAAATTGTAGTAGTGTTACCTGCAGTCCTATGTAAAACTACAGATAACACTAGTGCTGATAATGTGGTAGTGTTACCTACGTCCTTAGGGTGCCTCCCTATTAGTGTTGAGCGAACTTGTGTTTTAAGTTCGGCGTCTAAAGTTCGGGTTCAGGTTATCAAAGTATCCCGTTATGGATTCTAAATTCCGTTATGGTCCGTGGTAGCAGAATCCATAACGGGATACTTTGATAATCCGAACCCGAACTTTAGGTGCCGAACTTAAAACACAAGTTCGCTCAACACACTTCCCTATGTCTCTCCCACGGACTCCATGCTGGCGGCGCTGCCTCCTCCTTTTCTTCTTGCCCCGCACAGAATGTCTTGATGCATCTGCGTCAAGACATAGGAACACTGTGGGCATGGTGATGGTGACACACAGGGACAGAGAGCCACAGACACACACACGGAGAGCCACAGACACACACACACACGGAGAGCCACAGACACACACACGGAGAGCCACAGACACACACACACACGGAGAGACACATACACACAACCACACATGGAGAGACACAGACAGACACACACACAGAGAGACACAGACAGACACACGGAGAGACACAGACAGACACACGGAGAGACACAGACACACATACACACGGAGAGACACAGACACACACAGGGACAGAGAGCCACAGACACACACACGGAGAGCCACAGACACACACACACACGGAGAGCCACAGACACACACACGGAGAGCCACAGACACACACACACACGGAGAGACACATACACACAACCACACATGGAGAGACACAGACAGACACACACACAGAGAGACACAGACAGACACACGGAGAGACACAGACAGACACACGGAGAGACACAGACACACATACACACGGAGAGCCACAGACATACACACACACGGAGAGCCACAGACACACACACACACGTAGAGACCCAGAAACACACACACACGGAGAGACCCAGACACACACACACACACGGAGAGACCCAGACACACACACACATGGAGAGACCCAGACACACACACACGGAGAGACCCAGACACACACACACGGAGAGACCCAGACACACACATGGAGAGACACAGACACACACACGGAGAGCCACAGACACACACACGGAGAGCCACAAACACACACACGGAGAGCCACAGACACACACACGGAGAGCCACAGACACACACACACACGGAGAGCCACAGACACACACACACACGGAGAGACACAGACACACACACACACGGAGAGACACAGACACACACACACGGAGAGACACAGACACACACATGGAGAGACACAGACACACACACGGAGAGCCACAGACACACACACGGAGAGCCACAGACACACACACGGAGAGCCACAGACACACACACGGAGAGCCACAGACACACACACACACGGAGAGCCACAGACACACACACACACGGAGAGACACAGACACACACACGGAGAGACACAGACACACACACACGGAGAGACACACACACACACACGGAGAGACACACACACACACAGGGAGAGACACACACACACACAGGGACAGACTCTCACAGAGTACTGTAGACAGATCCCAGAAATCACAGAGAACATCTGGCTGAAAGAAAGAACCGAGCAGCTTCAGGTGGATCTCACCCTGGAAAAGCTTATGTTAGATGGAGACAGCCAGCAGGTTGTATGCAGGGCTCTCTGTGGGCTGACACACTGTAACACAGGTGCTGTAATGGAGGCACCAAGGTACAGAAGGGCTGGGACCACCACTAGGATGAGGTAAGGGGCAGGAGGACACACACAGTTGTGCTAATTAATGAACATACAAAACATAGGCCCCTTCTAGGGCCAATCTAGGATACCCTAATAGGATAATTGACAACCCTTTAAAATATAAAAGTTGTTGGATCCCTGATGCCATTGGAGGTTAGGAGGTGCCAATTTCACTAAGAGGACAAAAGGGAATTTGATATATTTCAAGTAGTGTACATTCACAAAGAAACTCAGAAACTATAGACCAAGAAGGAAAGAAAATATTTATTTTAGACAAGCAAGTTTGAGCCTAGAGGATGACACAAATGAAGCCAATTGAACTATTACTTGTTCAAGTTAGGGCTCTTTCACACTTGCGTTCTTTTCTTCCGGCATAGAGTTCAGTCGTCGGGGCTCTATGCCGGAAGAATCCTGATCAGTTTTATCTTAATGCATTCTGAATGGAGAGAAATCCGTTCAGGATGCATCAGGATGTCTTCAGTTCCGGGACGGAACGTTTTTTGGCCGGAGAAAATACTGCAGCATACTGTGCTTTTTGCTCCGGCCAAAAATCCTGAACACTTGCCGCAAGGCCGGATCCGGAATTAATGCCCATTGAAAGGCATTGATCCGGATCCGGCCTTAAGCTAAACGTCGTTTCGGTGCATTACCGGATCCGACGTTTAGCTTTTTCGGAATGGTTACCATGGCTGCCGGGACGCTAAAGTCCTGGCAGCCATGGTAAAGTGTAGTGGGGAGCGGGGGAGCAGTATACTTACCGTCTGACGTCATTCTGGAGCGCCCCGGGAGCCGCACGGACTGTAAGTATACTGCTCTCCCGCTCCCCACTACTACTATGGCAACCAGGACTTTAATAGCGTCCTGGCTGCCATAGTAACACTGAACGCATTTTGAAGACGGATCCGTCTTCAAATGCTTTCAGTTCACTTGCGTTTTTCCGGATCCGGCATGTAATTCCGGCAAATGGAGTACACGCAAGTGTGAAAGAGGCCTTAAGATATATAAATAATTCTGTAGACCAATATTTTCCAACCTGTGGCTCTGAGGCTGCTGCTAAAACTCTGAGCATGTCCTGGCAGTCTTTGGTGGGCAAGAAATTCTGAAAGTTGTAGATCTGCAACATAGGTGGGGCCCTGGTCACAGACTTTACCTAGGGAATCTCACTTGACTTCGCCCATACAGCATCACAGGGTAGCGACAGCATCACAGGTCCTTTACCTCCTCCAGTTGCACAGCCTGTGAGCCTGACTCCTCCCACACAGGATCACATGGTCTTGACATCATCACAGGTCCTTTACCTCCTCACGCTGAACAGCCAGCCCAGGAGACTGACTCCGCCCACGCAGGATCACGTGGTCGTGACATCATGAAAGGTCTTTTAGCCTCCTCCAACTAGAAAAAGCCTGTAATATGTGGGCTACTGGGAGGAATAGGTCACGTGACGAGGGGACGCGAAATAGGCGGTAAAAAAAAATCTTTAGCACAGCTGCGGCGGGCCCCTATCCTGGCCGGGCCCTCGGACCACGTCCGAAATGCCCGACCGGTCAGTCCGCCCCTGCATAAAGATGACCTAGGCTATAAGAAGATTGCCAACACCCCCCGAAACTGAGCTGCAGCACGGTGGCCAAGACCATACAGTGATTTAACAAGACAGGTTCCACTCAAAAAAGGCCTCACCATGATTGACCAAAGAAGTTGAGTGCACGTGTTCAACGTCATATCCAGAGGTTGTCTTTTTAAAATGGACGTATGAGTACTGCAAGCATTGCTGCAGAGGTTAAAGGGGTTGGGGGGATCAACCTGTCAGTGCTCAGACGCTACGCTGCACACTGCATCAAATTGCTTTACATGGCTGTCATCCCAGAAGGAAGCCTCTTCTAAAGGTGATGCACAAGAAAACTGTTTGTTGAAGACATGCAGACTGAGGAGATGGATTACTGGAACCATGTCCTGTGGTCTGATGAGACCAAGATAAACCTAATTGGTTCAAATGGTGTCAAGCATGTGTGGCAGAAACCAGGTGAAGAGTACAAAGACAAGTGTGTCTTACCTGCAGTCAAGCATGGCGGTGGGAGTGTCATGGTTTGGGGCTGCATGAGTGCTGCCGGCTGTGGGGAGCTACAGTTCATTGAGGGAACCATGAATCCCAACATGTACTGTGACATACTGAAGCAGAGCATGATCCCCTCCCTGTGGAAACTAGGCCGCAGAACAGTATTCCAAAATGATAACCCCAAACACACCTCCAAGATAACCGCTGTCTTAGTAAAGAACCTGAGGGTAAAGGTGCTGGACTGAGCATATGCAGGGCATCCTCAAATGGAAGGTGGAGGAGCTCCAGGTCTATAACATCCACCAGCTCTGTGATGTCATCATGGAGAAGTGGAAGAGGATTCCAGTGGCAACCTGTGAAGCTCTAGTGAACTCCATGCCCAAGAGAGTTAAGGCAGTGCTGGAAAATAATGGTGGCCACACAAAATATTGGCACTTTAGGCACAATTTGGCCATTTTCACTCCGGGTTGTACTCACTTTTGTTGCCAGCCATTTAGACATTAATAGCTGTGTGATTAGTTATACAAGCTGTACACTGACTACTTTACATTGTATCAAAGTGTCATATCTTCAGTGTTGTCCCATGAAAAGATATAATAAAATATTTCACTTTTGTGAGATACTGATATATTTAAATGTATGTATGTTGTGATATACAGTAAGTCCACTGGACTGGTTTTCACCTTATGCAGGAAATGTTAGCAGACACATATATTAACCTAATGCAGCACAAGAACAAGATTTGTATGGTTGTCCATTCTTTTTATTCATGATATTGGCAAGAAAAAAAACAAGAAATGGAAGACATAAGACAAATATTAACACATACACATAACAATTTTGATTTCATAACGTTTGGAAATGGAGCAACGCTTTAAGTAGTTGAGCTTCAGCATCATATTGTGTTATAAAGAGTTTATCCAGCTAACCCCAACACATTATCTGATTCCAGTTTAATATCATTCAGTTTCAACAAGCTCAGTATAAAAAGTTACATTTATTACATATCCAACACGCAAAGATATTAAATACATAATTCTGTACAATCACATATACAAGTTACATAGCAAAAATATAGTGCCATTCTTCATGTCCATGTATTTCAGGAAACTTCATCAGCAAACGTATTGCTACAAAAAGAATAAAAAAAGAATCACTGTAAAGTAATTGTAAAGGCTTCCACATAGGAGCAGAACTGCTAAACTAACAGACGTGCCAAATCCCTGACATGGTGGAAACTAAGCCTGCCTGATGGAACTCATTGACTAAACTTCAATGCAGATGTGAATAATCCTAGTTCAAAGACAAAATGAGATTTATCTGGTAGGTATACTAAATAAGAATATCTAATAATGTGTATGGATAGCTATCTTTAATGTTTTCCTCCTTATTAAAATGAAGAATTTGCGCAGACTTTGCTGGGTAGATTGCCATATACTTTATTGGGCTTTTGCCTGTGTCATTCCTGTAAGTGCTTCTAACATTTGGCTGCCTGAAGCAAAAACTGAAATACAAGGATGGACTATATATGTCCCAAAATGCATTCAGGAAAGGGTTCTGCAAATGGCAAAGTTCTCACCTTGATGCACTCTTGTGTACGTTAATACTTGTGAATGCAGTCTACCCTTCCTCCTCCATATGACACTTTATGTATTTGCTTGTTATTTAGCATGTAAATAGGCCTTGATTGGGCCAACCCCCCGATGAGGTTGTTTTTCCACCAGACAAATCCACAAGAGCAGAAAAATATATTTGTCACTGCATATATGGACAACCATCAGGTATGTATTTCATTTACCTGGGACTTCTCTTGACAGCAGCAAGCTCCACATATCCCTCCAATTAAACCATTGATCATCTGAATCACGCATAAAATGACTTCGAGTCCAGCCAAACCCAACAGGATGGAGAAGAGGGTGACATTCCATACAACAACATTCTTTGGTTCTTCACACTGGGACCAAGTTGAATGGTCAGCCAAATAGCTGTAAGACGGACATTTTAGTTATGGGAGGTGAATAATGTAAAAACATTCAGACTTTAAACTATAATCACCATCTCCTTCAAAAATCAATACACCTATTTGGTTTTAAGTTAACCTAAATCTACTTCAATTTGTTCAGTAGCCTGACATCTTGAGGATCCAGGGGTATACATTTTAGCAATAGGTGAATACATTTCAGTATTAAGGAGCTGAAGGAGAATGGAAACTGGATTTTAACCAAAAATGCATATGAAGGCTTCTTGGCCGTCCCCAGTGGCAGATCAGAGGACAGAGGGACTAAGCGTGTTTCTAATAATAATTAAGAATTTGGTGAAAAAAATAACACATACTGTGCTTTAGAATCTTCAAATGGATAGGTCCACGTGCCATTGGCAAGACAAAATGGACCCTTTGCTAAGGCCAGCGCTGAGATGATGACACAGTAACCAGCACCAATGATTCCAATTAATGCAGCCGCAACAGATCCCAGCATCTGTAATGAAGAAATATTAGTATCTGTGATATCTGATCAGTATTGGAAACAAATGAGATTCACTATCAGTCTATAGAAACTTACTGCACAGCTTTTTCCACAGTTCCTATTGCCACAACATCCACAGCAATCCTCTTCTTCCAGTCCAATGCACACAAAGGCAGGAATCAGAATCTAGAGGAAAAAAATGTCTCTATAATATATGGAGCACATGGCAGTGACATATTAATGTGCACAGTTATTCAGTCATCTGGTAATGCCTGATTCGGAAAAAAAAAAAACATCTTTAGCAACCAATAGATAATTCTAATTGTTCATGTAAACCTGTATGGGTGCCGCAGACAGGAATAGCTGACATCTACTTCTATTACTACTGGACCACTGATTTGCATCTTTTATCAGAACGATTATCAATGGCGCATGTCTTTTACCTTTCTGAGCTGTGTAAACAGGGATGCGCTGCGAATAATCATTAGAACTGAATAGAGGAAGAACGATTGTGGTAACAATCCTTCCTCCCCCATTCACTAAGCATCAGCCTGTGTAGGACGATGCAAAAGAACGCCCATTAACATGTTTATTATTGATTCTCTCTAATCCTGCCCAAAGGAAAGAAGTAATATCTTAGATATTTGAATAGGCATAGTTGTACATGTCACCCATCATCTCTGGACCATGGCCCTTTTCTATAGAAGGAGCTTCAATAAATCTTTGCCTAGATAACTGATCCTTTAAATGCATCACAGTAGACTTCTCTACATGCAGTGCACCCTGCCATCTTTCCAGTTTTGTCAGGTGTGGACACTGGTTCTGGAGATAATAGTCTACTGAATGTATGAGGTATGTATTAATACTATTCTACTGTATTTCCGTTCATTTTGTTTGCATGGAAGTCCTATAGGCCATTTGATAAAGTGGAACACCTATGTAATCGACTCCATGTGACACTAGGACACACAGCACCGAATGCCAGTGTCTATTTGTGTATAGATTGAAGGTTTCGTTGTATTGTTACGCCCTTTGGGATGGTTATTGTTAGTATTGTGGAGTAGTCTGTTTGGAGAACAGGTACTTGCAATTTCACCAACGTGCACGGACATGTCAGAGGAGGGAAGGGCCACTAAAAAAAACATGAGTCACATGTACCTGCTTAAAAATTTCCATTTAGAGGAAACCATTGCTTTTGTTTAAGACAGAGAAGAATTGGATTGTTTAAGACAAATGTGTCTACTTCTGCACACAATTTTTGGATGCTACACATTGAGTGAGGTTTTCTAAGCAAATAAGTGGCAGAATGTAAGCGAAATTTGTACCAAATAACCATGTACATGCTTTGCACCACATTTATTATGTATTTTAGATACTTTTTGCATCTTGTATGACAAGGGGGCATAAATTAGCAGGAAATGATCAGAGTGTAAATTACGCAAATATTATGCCCAGCATTGTGACACAAGGAGAAGTCACAGGTGGTGTAACGTTGGACAAAAGTGTCTAAAACTGCCCCATCCAGCATCAGCCACTTTGATAAATCTGGGGCATCTTTTGGATTAGTAAATCTGCCTCATTTTGTTAGTTCCCAGAACTGGTTTCAAGTTGGGCTGTAGTATTTATGGGATTAACTAATAATAGATAACAGATATGCGAACTCAATATTAGTGATCTGCTTCACTGTCACTGCTTGAGAAAGGTCCCATTGAGAGGACTGAAACGTTGCTATCTGGTGATCAAAGAGCACTCTTTTATTTCACTACAATTGGAAGTGCCGTGGAGTTTGTTTTTGTTATCGTTTTGGTTGGTGGATCGCCTCTTCAGCCGCTGGCACTCCGTATCTACTTCCATACCGCTGTGCTGCCCACATCATTGTTTTTTTTTTTAAATAATAGATAACAGATATGCGTACTCAATATTAGTGATCTGAGATTAACTGCCTGAACTGAAGCCCTTCACGGCCCTCATAGTGCCGGTGGCTCTGATGCTGCACGCACGCCATCAGAGGCGTGCAGCGCGTTTAAAAAGATCTCATCAAAATTACTATGTTCCAAGGGTCCTGATGAATGGCTGACACTAGGTCAGCAAAGAAACACGTCGAGCAGGGACTCAAAACTCTAGTAAAGACTAGTTCACGGAGGGACAACAAAAGGTGGATCTAATTTAGGGTGGATTTGGGGTGCAACTACTACCTACTGTTTGCAGAATAACATGGGATGGTGAGCATGAATTTATTTTATATATAACGTCTTGCGCCTGAATCCATTCAGTACTGACCACACCGTTGACCTCTGATGATATCTGTGGGGACCAGCCATGATTCCTGGTTAACAATAATGGGAGTCTAAAAGCTACTATAGTGGTCTCAACATAATTAAATATGGGGGCAAGGGAGGCTGATGAATGCAGTATATATTTGTTCCTCTGCAGTCCAGTCCCCCATTGTCAGCGTGATTCTCGATTTTGGTGGAGAAGCAATCCTTTTTTTTTAATAATTATTTTTCAATAAAAGTGTTTTTAGCATGCTTCAGTAGTAGTTATGGTATAGGGAATGACCTATACAACATTATGAATTTGTACTTTTTATCAGAATTGCACAGTCTGTAAGCAGGAATAACCCAGTAATAAGGTCACAGGACTACCTCTATCAGAATACAGGATGCTGTTTGTGTCAGCCTGAATTCATATTTGCTTATTTTTCCTTTTGCTCTTTTCCAGCAATTGCATTGCAAGCAGCTCCATATGCCTAATATACTTTACTTTATGGTACGCATGTCATAGCAACAGAGCATTGTCTGTGCATTGTGGTAAAATTGTTTGATCCCTGGGGAAAAAATAATTGCCAGCACCCTTGAAACCGTTACAAAAAAAAACTGGCATGCAACTTTCACATTAAAATTGGGGCTCGGTTATCTTCGATTGTACCACAGTGCAGGCGAAATGTTGCAAAGCACTACCCTAAATAACTCCAGTTATGTGTGATCCTCAACATCAAAGAGCTTTGCTTTATGCCACTCACTTCCAGTACTGTAATATGTATTGCCTGTTTATCTATTATTCTTGCCTAGTCTAGAATTCTAGTCTAAGAGCTTATTCACAGCACCACGGTTTTCTGTCTAAAAAAAGGGATCCGTAAAACACAGATAGCTGCCGTGTGCACTATGCTTTTTTTCTCACTCCCATCAAAAGAAATGGCTATTCTGATCTGCAAAATGGGCCAGAATAGGTTGTGAGATGAGCTTCTTGCATCGGGCACATGGATCTGTTTGAAAAAAACGGATGTATAAATAACCACACAAACTTTCCATGTGCTGTCATTTTGTAAAAAATGGAAGAAAGAATACATATATATCATAATCTATATCTATAGTCATTCTATCACATACAGATTTCATAAGCTCTGTCTCAGAGATCATATACTGGAAATGATATGCTGGGCCAAAATGGCAACTTATAAGATACATCCACCTAGTTTCCTTATGCTTTTTTTTTTTGTAGTTAAGAGAATAGCCTAATAAAATTGCCATCATCCTCATGGGAATTAAGAAGGGTACATTCCCACAGGACAAGATTGGGGTTGCAGAGAGAATGCACTGTATTCGCCTTGAAGTAAACACAATTAAAATCCTACATTTGCAGTGTTAATGGAAGTAAAAAGTACTCACAAGAAGTCCAGCTCCTGCGATACCTTCGAAAAACCATACGTAGTTAGACAGGAGGTTCTCTCGGGCGTACTTTGTGTCTCCATCAGGAAAGTATAACAAGATGTTAGCAATTATGGAAAGTATAGCCAAACTGAGTAGAAGATAGCCAATGCACTTAGCACAACTGCCAAAACACATCTCTGCTGCTGCGGTGGTGGGGATCTGCTATATCCTTCGCGGGTGCTGGTGACTTTGAGTACAGTGTGAACCTTTTGTTCTAGCTCTTAAATACCCAGGACTGTGTTAGTCACCAGGGTGAGAGCTAGCTATTATTACCAGCACAAACTGCTTACTACAGAGGCTAGGTATGTGTTTTATGAAATCCACCACCTACATTTTAATAAAAGAGGTGGGGCAAGATAAAGTCTGGTACAAGCTATCTGAGCCAAAACTCTGACGTAACGTTTCTCTTAAGTAGTTTCCTATAGGACTCATTCTCATGTAATGTGTGTTTGCAGACTTACTAATGTCCTAATTTACCCACAGATTACAAGTTCTGAGCTTTTCTTTCCATTACCTGTTGGCAGCTACGTTGACTATGGGTATTGGTAAATGCTGAGCAAGCTTTTATATCTCAGGAGACCTCCCTATGGGATCTTTGCTCATAAGCATCCTCTTCTGCATCCATTAAGATCCCCGGGCAGATGTGCTTATTATTTTACTTTATTCTTATCACAAGATTACCTGAGGGTACCTGGCAATGACCTTGACAAATCAGAAATCTGACTGTTATCAAAGTATTACTCAAATGGGTTGGCCACTTTCTGGCTATTGTTAACCAATGTGTATGTAAAATGACTTTATGGCATTTAGGGCTGTTTCACACGAGTGAGTCCATTGCGGGAATGACGCTCCGTGTGTGAGTATGATCCTCCGCTCTGGACTTACAGGAGCGCATGGCATTATCATGATTTATAATGCTATGTGTCTCTGCTTGACCTTATTTCTACAGAATCATACTGACAGCTTTATGTCACTATGATTCTGTGGAAAAATGGCCATGCAGAGACACATAGCATTATAAATCATGATAATGCCGTGCGCTCCTGCAAGTCCAGAGCGGAGGATCACACTCACACACGGAGCGCGATTCCCGCAATGGACTCGCTCGTGTGAAACAGCCCTTACTAATATATTTGGTGATGTTCTGTGCTATTTCCTGTATTTCGTAAGCCGTGTCCCCTGTTGGGAAAATCTTCTGTGCTGTTCACATTAGGGTCCTGCCCAGAACATAGCTAGGACATATCATTCAGCCTTTTCCATACAAATACACTGCACCTGCACTAAATGCCCAGCCGAGATGGCAGGTGCAATGTATTTGTGGACAGCACAAAAGACTTGCCCAACAAGAGGGCATGGATTATGAAGTATAGAAAATAGTGCACTACATCAACAAAGACTATATCAGTAAGTGCCATATTACAAACACAAAGGTTAACAACAGCCAGAAAGTGACCAAACCCTTAAAGGTACCTTTGCACAGGAAAATTACATAGCCGATTATTGGGAACAAATCGTATAAATGCCTGTTTTTGATAAACAGCCCATGTAAAGGTGCCATTGATCACGCGATTGCGAGCAAACGCCTACTCATTGGTTGACAGACACCTAAATCATTGTTTCTGGGCAGCTGTGAACAATTTATTTCTATGCGATCACCCCTCCCCATGTAACTGCAGATTTCACCTCTTCTGACGAGCAGGCAGTTATCAAGAATTAATGGTTTGTTCTCGATAATTGCCTGCTCGGCCCATATAAAGGACCCTTAAGTTTCCACCTTAAGTGTTACCTGTAGTGTTGAGCGAACCCAAACTGTAAAGTTTGGGTCTGTACCGAACTTTGCGAGTTCGGGTACCCGGACCCGAACCCGAACTTTGCAGCAAAAGTTTGAGTTTGGTGTTCGGGCATTTAATAAAGCTTGTTGAAAGGCTGCAGGGCAGCCAATCAACAAGCTTTTGAGCTGTGGGCACTTAGAAGCCATAACAGCCATGACTGCTAATAGCATGGCTGTGACTGGCCTGTGCATCATGTGACCCAGCCTCTATACAAGCTGGATCACGTGTAGCACTGCCCATCAGCTCTGAGTAGTGCAGGGACAGGAAGCAGGCAGCTGAAGTGAGGGAAAGTATTAGGAATCTGGCTATTTGTTTTGTGGGTGACCTATAATAATTTTTTGTGGGTGCGATACACCATATTTTCACCCCTTAAACAGAAATATAATAATACATCTAGCTGTTAATTCTGTGGGTGACCTATAGCGATTTTTTGTGGGTGCAATGTACCATCTTTGTTCCCCTGATACAAAAATATAATAGTTGATCCGTCTGTTAGTTCGATGGGGGACATATACCCATTTTTGGTGTGAGATACACGTGCACTTTATACGTGACAGGGAAATTAATATAGTTAATCTGACTGTTAGTTCGGTGGGTGACATATACCCATTTTTGGTTTGAGGTACACCTGCACTGCATACGTGACAGGGAAATTAATATAGTTAATCTGTCTGTTAGTTCAGTGGGTGACCTCAAAGAATGAGGGGAGCATCAAATAAGGGACGTGGCCCTGGTCATGGTGCTGCTGGTGCTGGTGGAGCTCTTGTTGCAGGGAGAGGACGTGGTCGATCTGTCCCAGCTACACGCCCAATTGAAACACCTTCCTCAGGTGCACATAGGTGACAGAACAAGTAGAAGCAGTAGTAGATTGGATGGACAAAGTAACAAAATAACGTGGTCATAAAGGCAGAAAGATGCTCAAAACCCCATATGCTGTTGCGCATATGTAATCGGGGGAGCAAATCCTGCACATGTGATCCATTGCTAACAGCAATCCCCAGCAATAATGCATACAATGGAGGATGCCGTCAGCGGACCACATGTACCACAGAGACATCCTACACAGGGGAGCCAAATGTGTGGATGTAATTGGCTATATATCAAGCAACATTCAAACCTGGAGTTGAGGTGTGGCAACTCCAGGTTTGAATGTGCCTTGATTTTGATCTACAATAATGGCAACATTCAGGTGCACCTGTGCGGCCTGCGTCACATGAGTCAGTGATAGGTGGGACTCACAGCCTCCTCCCTCCTCCCATTGTATGTGTGATTTCACACTGGAGGTAACTGGGAGTTGTTCGCTGTGTGTCGGACCTTATGCCCCAGTAATAGCCCATACAGCCCCTGTATTTACCCATACAGCACAGGTAGGTTAGCTTTAGGTCCCGTGCCACTTTGAGATACCTTGACGGGGTGCGCGGGCTCCGGTATGTTTTTGATTTAAGAATATATTGGCAAAAGTCTCATTTTAATATCAGTGTGAGGGTTTAGGGCTCTTTCACACTTGCGTTGTCCGGATCCGGCGTGCACTCCATTTGCTGGAGGTGCCCACCGGATCCGGAAAAACGCAAGTGAACTGAAAGCATTGGAAGACGGATACGTCTTCAAAATGCGTTCAGTGTTACTATGGCACCCAGGATGCTATTAAAGTCCTGGCTGCCATAGTAGTAGTGGGGAGCGGGGGAGCAGTATACTTACAGTCCGTGCGGCTCCATGGGCGCTCCAGAATGACGTCAGAGCACCCCATGCGCATGGATCACGTGATCACATGGATCACGTCATCCATGCGCATGGGGCGCTCTGACGTCACTCTGGAGCGCCCAGGGAGCCACACGGACGGTAAGTACACTGCTCCCCCGCTCCCCACTACACTTTACCATGGCTGCCAGGACTTTAGCGCCCCGGCAGCCATGGTAACCACTCTGAAAAAAGCTAAACGTCGGATCAATGCCTTTCAATGGGCATTAATTCCGGATCCGGCCTTGCGGCAAGTGTTCAGGATTTTTGACCGGAGCAAAAAGCGCAGCATGCTGCGGTATTTTCTCAGGCCAAAAAACGTTCCGTTCCGGAACTGAAGACATCCTGATGCATCCTGAACGGATTTCTCTCCATTCAGAATGCATGGGGATAATCCTGATCAGGATTCTTCCGGCATAGAGCCCCGACGACGGAATTCTATGCCGGAAGAAAAGAACGCAAGTGTGAAAGAGCCCTTAGCCATATATTGTCAATTGCATTTTCCATTGTAGTGCACCATTTTTTCTTTGTAAATAGTAGATTGGGATTCACAGAAGAAAAAAGAGGCGCTAAAATGTATTCTTTATTAGTTTCTATAAAAAAATACAGGGGATGTAATACTAAAAAAAAAACATAACCAACATATACACAGCGTAATAGCCAAGCGGATAAATGTAAAAGAGGGGCGGAATTGCCTCTCAATTCATCCACAAACGTACAGGTTATTCCCTGCAAACGGCAATCTGTGCCACAAGCACACTGCACAGTCAAGCGGTCTTATGCCTATTGTGATGATTGAGATACAACACCAACAATCGGCATAAATGTGCTAAACACACATACCAGGGGGCGATAGTGCTAAAGGACTAAAAGCCAATGATTGGTACCTCTGGCTGATATTACACTCAGCTATTAAGAGGACCACTATCGGATCACAGCATTCATCAGACTCATTGAATAGTCTTAGTGATCCTAGGGTAAGTTCTGTCCTATCGTCCCCCAATAACTAGCTCTCCCTCATATGACATCTATCCAGTATTCTGCTCGACACGTTTCATTATTCAAATCATCAGGAGCAGAAATAGTGAATACAGAGATGCTAGATACAAGCAACGCTGCCACAATAGTGTTGTGTGGCGGCGTCTCCGGCACTATGATGGCCGTGAAACAGCCGCTCAATACGCCGATGTAAATAGGGGGAATTGACACCCCCCCCCCAAGAAGGATGGGAAGGCGCAAGCCAATGGGAGCCGAGTAAGGCGGAACTACCACACGGATTTCACCAGCATCACACTGACATCACAAAATAAGCCGCCCAACCTTCACAAAAAGATGAAGGTAAAACAAGGACCAGATTCGGCAGCATGGACACCAACTACCTTTCAGTAGTCACTATAACAGGTTCCTAAAAAACAGAAACACATAACAGAACGGAGCTGCAGCACCAAAACTGGCTAGCAGTACTTGTGTAAGAGTTAATTACACATATGCTGACCAGATAACACAAACAACCAGACAGCACTATATTATAACTGACTGACTTATATGTATAGTTGTTAATTACACATGTACCAGCGAGACCGATATTTGCAAGGAAACCCAAGGTGAATCATATCTAATCTATAAAGCATGCATATGAGATATGGTCATTCAGACCAGCAGGGCGAACAGTGCCAAGCCTAAAGGTCCATTGTGCCTCCTTTTAAAGCACACGCTTATCGAAATTGCCCCTCCCCCTCGGAGAAGATCGCACAGTCTCAATTCCTTGGAAGGTGATGGACCGCACATCTCCTGAATGGGACACGTTAATGTATCGTGCAATAAGGGTATCAGCATTCTTCCTGCGAAATTCTTGTGTGGTCTTGCTCACATACTGAAGCCCATATGCAGGTAGCCAAGTACCTGGAAGAAGCTGTAGTAGATTGGGTTGCTGACAGTGCCTCCAGTTCCTTCATATTGTCTCCCACCCGGTCCCCTGCTGAAACTGCAGAGTTGGCATCTGCGGCCCATGGGCATCTGTCTTTCACCTCATCCCCTTGCAAATCAGCCAAGCAGTCTGAGCCCCAAGTCATGCAGCAGTCTTTTCTGCTTTTTGATGACTATGCTGGCGGGGTTTCCGTTGGCCATCCACCTAGCCCTGCCCCAGAAGTGGAAGAGATTGAGTGCACTGATGCTCAACCACTTATGTTTCAGGATGTGGACATGGGAGGACCACCGCAGCACGTCTCTGATGATGATGACGAAACACAGGTGCCAACTGCTGCGGCTTTCTGCAGTGTGCAGACTGGCAAGGAGGTCAGAGGTGAAGAGTGGGTGGAAGATGATGTGGAGGATGATGAGGTCCTAGACTCCACATGGAATCAAGGTCATGAGAGTGACATGTGCAGTTCGGAGGAAGAGGTGGTGGTCACACAGCGCCAGCCGCACAGCAAAAGAGGGAGCAGAGGGCAAAAGCAGAGTGGCCATCCCCTATCCAGTATGCCTGCTACTGCCCACCGCACCCAGGGACTGAGCACACCAAAGCCAGCTCCAAGGAGTTCCCTGGCGTGGCAGTTCTTCAGACAATGTGCTGACGACAAGACACGAGTGGTTTGCACGCTGTGCAATCAGAGCCTGAAGCGAGGCATAAGTGTTCTAAACCTGAGCACCACCTGCATGACCAGGCATCTAAATGCAAAGCATGAGCTGCAGTGGAGTACTCACCTGAAAAACCACTAAAGATCTCAGGCTCCTCTTGCTACCTCTTCTGCTGCTGTCTCGGCCTCTTCCTCCCCCTCTGGAGTGACAGTGGCATCTGCCACCCCGCAAACAGAGCATGTGGCAGCAACACCACCATCTCCACCACCGTGACCCAGCATGTCCACACTGTCCCATGAAAGCTTTCAGCTGTCCATCCCCCAAACACTGGAGAGAAAGAGGAAGTACCCCCCTACCCACCCACGATCCCTGGCCCTAAATGCGGCATTTCAAAATTCCTGGCCTTTGAAATGCTGTCATTCCGTCTGTTGGAGATAGAGCCTTTTAAAAACCGAATGGCGGTGGCTGTCCCATAGTACGTGGTTCCCAGCCGCCACAAATTTTCCAGATGAGCCATCCCTGCCCTGCACAACCAAGTGGCGGACAAAATCAGGTGTGCACTGCGCAATGCCATCTGTGGCAAGGTCCACATAACTACCTATACGTGGACCAGTAATCACGTACAGGGACGATATATCTCCCTAACTTCACACTGGGTAAATGCAGTGGTGGCTGGGCCTAAGGCGGATAGCAGTTTGACGCATGTCCTACCGCCACGAGGATTGCAGGACATTTCTCATTGCCTCCTCCTCCTACTCTGCTTCCTCCTCTACTGCCTCCTCATGCGGTCAGCGTAACACCTTCACCACCAACTTCAGCACAGCCAGGGGGACACGACAGCAGGCTGTTTTGAAACTCATCTGTTTGAGGGGAAAAAAACACACCGCACAGGAGCTGTGGACGGGTATGGAACAACAGACCGATGAGTGGTTGGTGCCACTGAGCCTGAAGCCTGGCTTAGTGGTGTGCGACAATGGGCAAAATCTCGTAGCAGCTCTGGGTCTACCCGATTTGACGCACATCCCTTGCCTGGCGCATGTGCTGAATTTGGTGGTGCAAAGGTTCCTGAAAAATTACCCCAATATGTCAGAGCTGCTGCAGAAAGTGTGGGCCATCTGTGCACGCTTTCGGTGTTCTCACCCTGCTGCTGCTCGCCTGTCTGCGCTGCAGTGTAACTTCGGCCTTCTCGCTCAACGCCTCATAAGCGATGTACCCACAAGGTGGAACTCAACCTTGCACATGCTGGAGAGACTGTGCGAGCAGCAGCAGGCCATAGTAGAGTTTCAGATGCAGCACGCACGGGTGAGTCGCTCTGCGGAACAGCACCACTTCACCACCAAGTGGGCCTCCATGTGGGACGTGTGGAACGTGTTGCGCTGTTTCGAGTACTCCACCAACATGGCCAGTGCCCATGACACAGTCCTCAGCGTTACTATCCAACTTCTATGTCTCCTTTAAAAAACATTTCGTGCGATGATGGTAGAGGATGTGGCACAGGAGGAAGAGGAGGAGGAAGAGGGATCATTTCCACTATTATCAGGCCAGTCATTCACAAGTGGCTAGGAGGGTGGGTTCCTGCACCAACAGAGGCCAGGTACACAACTGTCCAGCCAGGGAACAGTTCTAGAGAATGAGGAAGAGGAGGATGATGATGAGGAGGAACCGTGTTGACAGTAGTGTGGCACACAAAGCAGCTTATGGGCATCAATGGAGCGTGGCTAGGGGGATACAGAGGACACAGACGATACACCTCCCACAGAGTTGTTCCCTCTGGGCAGCCTGGCACACATGAGCGACTACATGCTGCAGTGCCTGAGCAACGACCGCTGAGTTGCCCATATTCTAACCAGTGCCTATTACTGGGTGGCCACCCGCTACAAGGACAACGTTCTCAGTGGAAGCACAAGGTGAAGGCAGAGGAGGAGGAAGAAGTCGCCAATGTAGCTGGGGCACTGCCAGCACCTCAAAAGGGAGGGTTACCATGGCTGAAATGTGGAAAAGCTTTGTCAGCATGCCACAAAAACCAGCACCACCAGCTGATACGGAACGTCTTAGCAGAAGGCAGCATTTCAGCAACATGGTGGAACAGTACGTGTGCACACGCCTACACGTACTGACTGATGGGTCTGCCCCATTCAACTTCTGGGTCTCCAAATTGGGCACATGGCCTGAGCTTGCCCTTTACACCTTGGAGATGCTGGCCTGCCTTGAGAATTCGTGATCTCCAGTCATTACTTTCTTTATACCGTAAATCGGCAATCAGAAAATTTGCGATAAAAATTCATGATACGAAAATTCGCGATCGACACTTCTCCGAAAGTCAAAGATATTGCAGCCTTCTCATTGGCCCACAAGGAAGAAGCAGTGAGGGATCATGGCTGTGGACAGGTGGCTGCGCTTGTCTGTGATTACTAATCACAGACAAGCGCAGCCGTCTGTCCACAGCCAACGTGGACAAGCTCACGTTCATTAAAATGAACCAGGCATGGATCCCACAGGACTTGTCCGTGAAATGTGTTGAGTAGACAAGTATACCAGCCGCACCCAGCCATTGTTATACTCCAGCGCACTTTCTCTTTGGTTCTCTTTTCTATTTCCCAATGTTTTCGGGTCTTCCCAAATTTATTAAAAAATAAATAAAGTGAAAAAAAAAAAAAAAACTGTGTTGGTTACCTTCTCCTTCACCGCCGCTTCCGCCTACACAGCCATGTCCACCGCCTCCTCAACCTCCTACTCCACTTTGACCTCCACCTCCTATTTCAAGATTATTATTATTTTTTTTTTCTATTCTATGTTATTTTAAGTCATTTCCCTATCCACAACTGTCCTGCTCTTACTCGCATTTTTCTTCTATTTGCAGCCCTCTCCCCTTTATTACGACTATTTTACAGCCATTTTAGTGCACCAAAGTTCAGGTCCCCATTGACTTCAATGGGGTTCGAGTTCGGGTCCCGAACTCGAACATCCACAGGCCTGCTCATCCCTAGTTACCTGCATACATCTCATATTTATGAATACTTTCTTAATCTCTAACTCTACTTAAAGGAATGTTAAGTTTCAATTGAATTTAATTCCAATATCACTCACAACATGCGTCAAAAACAGATGGAGACCACTGAGTGAACAGCAGTTAATTTTTAAGTGTGGAGCGGAGTTAAAAATTTGCCAGTTTCACTTAAAGCGGTATTTTGTTTATAACCAGTTATCCCCTATCCACAGATCATAAAAAAGTAGTGTTGGGTTGCACTTAATGTCCCAAACTGATAAGGTGCAAGGTAGAATGGATATGTTTCATAGTTCCAATGTAAAGAAATACCACTGCACACTCAAAAGTTGGATGCAAGTAAAATATATTTTATTATTGTAGTAAATCCTCCAAATAAATTGTCATATTAACCCCTTTAGGACATATTTCACCTTAAAGACCAGGCAATTTTTTGCAAATCTGACCAGTATCACTTTATGTGGTGATAACTTTAAAACGCTTTGACTTATCCAGGCCATTCTGTGAATGTTTTTTCATGACATATTGTACTTCATGACACTGGTAAAATGGAGTAAAAAAAAATCTTTTTTATTTATAAAAAATACCAAATTTGCCAATTTTTTAAAAAAATTTGCAAATTTCCAAGTTTCAATTTCTTTACTTCTATAATACATAGTAATACATACAAAATTAGTTATTACTTTACATTCCCCATATGTATACTTCATGTTTGGATCATTGTGGGAATGACATTTTATTTTTTGGGGATGTTACAAGGCTTAGAAGTTTAGAAGCAAAACCCACTTTTCAAGGACCAGTTCAGATCTGAAGTCACTTTGTGAGGCTTACATAATAGAAACCACCCAAAAATGACCCCATTCTAGAAACTACACCCCTCAAGGTATTCAAAACTGATTTTACAAACTTTGTTAACCCTTTAGGTGTTCCACAAGAATTAATGGAAAATAGATACAATTTCAAAATTTCCATCAAGATTTTCCATTTTAATAATTTTTTTCCAGTTACAAAGCAAGGGTTAACAGTTTTTTTGACACCATGTCCAATTTGAAGCCCCCCTGATGCACCCCTAGAGTAGAAACTCCAAAAAAGTGACCCCATTTTAGAAACTACGGGATAGGGTGGCAGTTTTGTTGGTACTGTTTTAGGGTACATATGATTTTTGGTTGCTCTATATTACACTTTTTGTGAGGCAAGGTAACAAGAAATAGCTGTTTTGGCACCGTTTTTATTTTTTGTTATTTACAACATTCATCTGACAGGTTAGATCATGTAGTATTTTTATAGACCAGGTTGTCATGGACGCGGCGATACCTAATATGTATACTTTTATTTCATTTATGTAAGTTTTACACAATGATTTCATTTTTGAAACAAAACAATCATGTTTTAGTGTTTCCATAGTCTGAGAGCCATAGTTTTTTCAGTTTTTGGGCGATTATCTTGGGTAGGGTATGAATTTTGAGGAATGAGATGACGGTTTGATTGGCACTATTTTGGGGTGCATATGACTTTTTGATCACTTGCTTTTACAAATGGTTTATTTAGCACAGTTTTTATTTTTTTACGGTATTCATCTGAGGGGTTAGGTCATGTGATATTTTTATAGAGCCGGTCGTTACGGACGCGGCGATACCTAATGTGCATACTTTTTATTTATTTATGTAAGTTTTATACAATAACAGCTTTTTTAAAACAAAAAAAAAAGATGTTTTAGTGTCTCCATATTCTGAGCCATAGTTTTTTTTATTTTTTGGTCGATTGTCTCAGGTAGGAGCTAATTTTTGGAGGAATGAGGTGACGGCTAGATTGGTACTATTTTGGTGGTCATACGCCATTTTGATCGCTTGCTGTTGTACTTTTTGTGATGTAAGGTGGCAAAAAATTGTTTATTTAGCACAGTTTTTATTTTTTATTTTTTACGGTGTTCATCTGAGGGGTTAGGTCATGTGATATGTTTATAGAGCCGGTCGATATGGACACGGCGATACCTAATATATCTACCTTTTTCCCCCCTATTTTTTACCAATTTTTTTTTAACTTTATTTGGGGAAAATGACGTTTTGGTTTTTTTTTACTTGAAACTTTAAAAAAAAAATTGGGGAAAACTTTTTTTTTTTTTTTTTTTAAATCCTTTATTATTTTCTGGAACAAATATACAAATTCTCATATCAACCAGTTAAAATTTACAAATATTCTTTATACAAGTTAATACACTTGTTCCTTTTAACTCACCCCATCCCTTTTGCTTCCCTGCTGCGGGGTCCATCCGCATTTTTATATCTACCTTAACTTCTGTTTCCAGAAATTCCCACTATAAGGGATCCTGGGAGCCTGAAGCGAGTAAGGGAGCCTGCCCCCGCAGGGAGCCATCACTCCAATTTCCTTGCCATTCTTATATAGGCCTCAATAGTGTCTAGCCGAGCCCTCCATTCATTAAAGCTAGGGCTATTCTTCGTACCCCAATATTTAATTATCAAGGCCTTTGCAACCACAAAACTTTCCATGCTAACTCGTAATTGGTAGGGGGTCAGTTCAGAGCGGGGAAAAAACCCAATATTGCCTGCGTAAAACTTTGCTTTAATTTGATCTTATATCTTTTATATAGTTCCTCATAAATGCTAGTCCAATACCCCCACACTTCCGGACAATCCCATAGTAGGTGACTTAGCTCCGCATTTTCTGACGAACATTTCCAACACAGGTCCTTCCTTTCCTTGTATATCTTGGCGAGGAAGGAGGGGGAGTAGTATAGGCGGTGAACAATCTTGAACTGTATCAATCTGTATTTCTGAGAGATCGATACTTTTTTTATGTTTTGATATACGATATCCCATTCCAAGCTGTTCCCTTCGCCCAATTCAGCTTCCCAGCCT
Organism: Bufo bufo; assembly: GCF_905171765.1. Classification (NCBI taxonomy): domain Eukaryota; kingdom Metazoa; phylum Chordata; class Amphibia; order Anura; family Bufonidae; genus Bufo; species Bufo bufo. The sequence goes on along the minus strand of NC_053392.1, from coordinate 148,241,899 downwards.
CCCTCACTTTTAAATGTGTTTATTTCCCCCAAACAGTCCCGGAGTTTATGATATATTTGAGAGAGTGTAAGTTGAGTATCCTTAAATCTAAAACAATAATCCAAAAAGGGGCTTGTCCTAATGGCCAATAAATTTTTGTCCTGAGTGCTCATATATGCGTGACTAATTTGTGCATACCTATATCTATCTACAAAGGACGGTATACCTTTTATTAGTGCATCTAAAGGAATAATATTACCATGTGATATTATATGAGTTAAGCGGTTAATTCCACGTGAATTCAAATATTTATAGTCTACAATTGACTTAAATTCTTTTAAATTATAATTGTGCCAAAGTGGAGTAAAGTGAGTAGGGAATGTCTCACCCAGTATTTTTTTTTATCTTATTCCAAACCTTGTTTAGTGTATCACTAATCAAACATTGTTTTTTCCTCATGTCCAAATGACCAGTCTCCAATCCCTTGAGAGGATACCCAACAGCAAAGCGGCCTGACTTTCTGCCCTCCCCCCTCCCAAACACCACTTTATCTGTGCTGCAATATAATATCCCTGGAGGAATGGAAGGGAAAGGCCACCCCTTCTCTCCGATATACAAAGATATTTTTGCTTAATCCTAACCCTTCCCCTCCCCCAGATTAAGTCGTTCATCAATTTGTCCACTAACCCAAAAGTGGAGTCATCAATCCATATCGGGCATGCTGTCAGAGGGTATAATGCAATAGGGAGGACCACCATCTTAATCAATGCAATCCTTTCCTCCTGTGACAAAGGCAGCTTCTGCCAGGACCGGATCTTCTCCCTGATCTTATTAATCATAGGAGTTATATTTAAGGAGTTATATCGGGACAGGTCCGCGCTTATGCTAATACCCAGGTATCGAATGGAGTCATTTAATCCAAGAACCTTAATGCCTAAGGACCTATCAGGGGACACTCGAACCAGAGGGAGAAGTTCAGATTTATCCCAGTTTACTTTATACCCCGATATCGCCCCATATTCTTTCAAGATATTCATTACAGGTGTAACGGCCTTCCATCCCTGCCTCAGAAATACGAGAATGTCATTCGCGTATAGACTAATCCTATCTTCCTCTCCTCTCCCTCCAAATCCTACAATCTGACTAGACTGCCGGATTTTACAGGCGAGAGGTTCCAGAGCTAGGGCAAATATCAGAGGTGAAAGGGGACAACCCTGTCGAGTACCTCGCTGTAGGGGGAGCTGTTCTGAGTCAATCCCATTTATCTTAACCCTGGCCCTAGAATCTGAATAAAGTAACTGTATCCATTTAATGAAATGTTCGCCCAAGTTCATTTTATCCAAAGTCGCCCACAGGAAGGGCCACTCCACCCTGTCAAAGGCCTTCTCGGCATCCAAAGACAGGATGGAGCGATCCTCCCCCTCCCCAACATATACATTTAGAAAGGCCCTGCGGATATTAGATTGTATGTCTCGTTTTGGGATAAAACCCGTCTGATCCGGATGGATAAGACGGTGAACAACCCCCCTTAGTCTATTTGCAAGCACTTTCGCTAGTATCTTGTAATCGGTGTTAAGTAGCGAAATAGGGCGATACGCCCCCACCTCTGTCTTATCTTTATCTTTTTTCAGGATTAAGGAAATGGAGGCTTCCCTCAAGGAGGGAGAGAGTGAACCACTCCTCCAAGATTCATTAAACATTTGCAAAAGAAGAGGCAATACGGTTTTACGATATGCTCTGTAAAATTCAAAGGGTATGCCATCCCTTCCCGCAGCCGTATTACCCTTTATGCTGTCAACAGCTTTCTCCACCTCTTCAAGAGAGAGTGGCAAATTTAGTTTGGCTCTATCTTGCCCGGAGAGGCAAGGGAGTGCCATACCTTCAAAGAAAAGAGCCTGGGCCCCGTCATCCACCCCGAGGTCCGACCGATATACTTTAGTGAAGTGTTCTACGATTACAGTTTTGATTTTAAAGCTGTCATTAGTTAGTACACCCGTTGGAAGTTTTATTTGCTTTATTGGGATTTGGGCCCTTTGACTAGAAATCACCGATGCCAGCATTCTACTAGTCTTGCCTTTCTCAAAAAAATCTTGCTGTCCAGCGAAAAAGCGTCTATGTTGCGCCTTTTCATAAAGAAAATTCTGGTATTCCCTCTTTGCCTCCATTAGTAATGATCGAGTGCCATTCTCATTTTGTTTGGCCAAGGCCGCCTCAAGCGCCCCTACCCTCTCTACCAATCCCTTTTCAGTATTAGCATATTCCGCCCTTTTCCGCGTAATCCTCATACTATATGCCCCTCTTATCATGGCCTTCAAGGAATCCCACACATAATGTATGTGTGTGGATCCATAATTTAGTGCCCAGAATTCTGTAATATCTTTCCCAATTTTTTCTTGGTCACCGACCACCTGTATCCAATGTGGGTTTAACCTAAAGGTTTTTTTCCCCACAGAGGGTAGAGAGTCAGCCCTCGAAATTAACATCGGAGTATGATCAGATATACCATGTGGTTCGTACTTCATTTTTTGAATCAATTCCAAAAATTCTGCACTTGCTAGAAATAGATCTATCCTAGACATGGCCCTGCAAGATCTACTAAAGCAGGAAAAGGCTGTTTTCTTCCGTACAAGAACTGCCACACATCTATAAGACCCATCTCCTGGCAGATCCCGCTGAGGATCGTGGGTTGATCATTAATATTCCCCACTACACTCGGATACCCTGTCCCTATTATCCATAATAGAGTTAAAGTCTCCCGACACTAATATAGGACACGGATCCCACTTACATAAATACTCTGCAAGTTTCCTAAGTACTTCCGAGGAGAAAGGGGGAGGGATATATACAAACGCAAACACGCATACCAGTCCCTTCCACCGGCCATATAGGAATACAAATCTTCTCTCTTTATCAATCCATTGATCATATGGCTCATAATCCACATTCCTATGTATGTAAACACTGACACCTTGTGAATAGGCCGAGTAGTGGGAATGGTATTCGTACTGCGTCCAAGGTTTTCGCATATATTTCAATTTTTCAGCAGTAAAATGTGTCTCAATCAACCCCACGATAGCAGGTAAATGTCTAGAAATGATATCATATACCACCCTCCGTTTAAGTTTGTCCGCCAATCCGTGGACATTCCATGTTAGTATACGTGACATTTACAGAATTACGGCGAATGGCCAGGCCCTCCCGCCCCTCTCCCAAATTCTAGGTTGGACCCTGCAGCAGAAAAAACAACCCCCCCCCCCCCTTCCCCATGGTGCACAGGACAAAAAATTCCCATGCGCCTCTTACACATCGCCTAGGCCTCCTCTGCGGGGAAAAGCACATGTAATGCCAGGTGTTGAATGGCCCTGCCCCTTTATGGCATGTTAGCTGCAGTAAGACTACATCAGCAGTAGAAAGTATTGTAAGTGAAGCTTCCCCATTCTCCTGATGATGCCTCCACCCCCTATGTGTCCCTGATGGCCCCCTAATGGCCCCCTGTCTGTCAGATACAGCTGGCCAATAAACAAGGCGATGCTCTGCTACTTGCTCTGCTTATTGACCTGCTGACTTTCGGCACTGCCACCTGACCTCATTAGGCTCTAGCCTTTAACTCATTCCAGCTGCCGGCTCCATTGCAGTGAGTTAGTTCTTGTAGGCTGCAGTAAGCTGGCAATGTAGTGAAAGGATTCCCATTTCTCACCACTGCTCTATGTCCTCTAAAGTGTGACCACCACACCATTCGATAGTCTGACCAGTGACCTGAGTGAGGCCCACACTCAGTGAGTGACTGTTGGGGTAATAGTCTGGACGGATAAGGATTGGGGAAGGGGGGGTGTTGGCTGTAATCACCTACTGCCACACAGCAATCCCTCTCTCCACTGCCCAGAGGCATATGCTTCAGGTTCTGAGGAGCGTCCTGTCCCTGCCCCTTATTGCCCTATTAGTAATAGGCTAGTACTAATAGGGCAATATAGGGCAGGGATTGGATCCTCCTCACAACCGGATGCATATGTCTTCTGGGGCGGAGGGTTGCACTGTGACTTATGGTAACAGGGTTATGAGAACCATTTGGACGAAATGAGGCCCCAATTCTAAGTTTTGCTATGTGGCCCATGATAATAATAATAACTAGAAAAGCTACAATTTCTAGGGAAATTTTGGCAAGTGTTCTTGCCTCCACCAGTAATCTACAACTGGAGTGGGCGGAGTAACAGGGTTGAATAACTGTTGAGTGGTTGGAGTGGCTGGAGTAACTGTGGAAAGGTTGAAGTGGGCAGAGTAACTTTATGGAGTGGGCAGAGTAACTGTGTGGAGTGTTTGGAGTGAGTAAAGATAGTAAACATTACACTAACCAATTGATTGATCAAATTTAAAAAGTGCACATGGCAAGCTTGATAGAGTGAGAAATGCATTTTAACTTTTATTTATTTATATAGCACATTTAATTGCAATGTTGTCCAAAGTGCTTCACAGTTACATTAAAACATACATTTATAAAAAACATTAGAAGCCGATTTGTGTAGATGGGCTTAAAAATGAGGGAGTGGTGGCAGTTTAGAAATCGTGTCCTGATTTTTCAGCTCACACTCTAGCTTTTGTCACACCGAAGAGCTTTATATTGTGAGAATCACAAGACTCAGACCTACATTTTGATGCATAGTATGTCTCTGAAATATTAAAAATGAAGGCACAGTCGCAGTTTAGAAATTGCCCTTCAAGTTTGAGGTGGCTAGAGTGGAGTTTCAATGAATGTCAATGGGCGGTGTGAGTTGCAAACAAATGGTCATATTGTGAAAACTATCAGGACTATGGCTTAGTCGTGGACACTTTTAGTGGCAGCAGGGATAGCTGAACGTTTTGATATAAGATTTGTGTAGGTGGGCTTGAAAATGAGGGAGTGGTGACAGTTTAGAAATCATGTCCTGATTTTTCAGCTCACACACTAGCTTTTGTCAGCTCCCACTCTAGTTTTCAACATTCCACCATTTATTCCTATGAGACCAATTTTGCCACAAAAACGCTGATATTTCGTGAACCATTCGATTCCACAAAGTAATAGCACACCAATCGGGAACAATCTGCACGTTTCGGTATATTACTGTCTATGTAGTATAAAAACTGTGGGAGGAGTTTGGGTGGTAAATTTGGCTATAATAAGAATATATATGTGAGATAACAGTAAGTGGTCTTGCCATGCAAGAACACTTAATAACAGTAAGTGGTCTTGCCATGCAAGAACACTTAATGAGGACCCTGCTCGCAAGAGCTTACAATCTATGAGGAGATAGGGGCGACACAAAAGGTAAAAGTGCTTGTTTTGTACAATGGTCCAGCCATCTTGGGAGAATATGGGAGCAGATATAAAGCTGCATGAGCCAGTCAGCAGCCAATATATGAAGTGCTTCTGGGTGAATGAGTGCGGTGGAGAGTATGGTGGAGGATCAGGTTCAGGAAATGATAAATGGGCTATATGGAGAGGAGTTAGATCAAGGGATGTGATAGGCCAGCCTAAAAAGAAGTTTTTTAAGGGAGAGCTTAAAACTGTGTGTGTTATGATTTAACCTGATTTCTTGGGGTAGGGCATTCCAGAGAACCGGTTTAGCTCGGGAGAAGTCTTGGAGCCGGGAGTGAGAGGTTCGGATTATGGTGGAAGTCAGACATAAGTCACTAGCTGAACCGAGGGCACGGGTAGGGTGGTAGACAGAGATGAAGGAAGAGATGTAGGGGGGTGCAGCACTGTGGAGAGCTTTGTGAGTGAGGACGAGCAGTTTAAAGTGTACGGGCAACCAGTGCGATGACTGGCAGAGAGTGGAGGCATCGGAGTAGCGGTTGGACAGATAGGTGACCCTGGCTGCTGCATTAAGAATAGATTGGAGATGGGAAAGTCTGGTGAGGGGAAGGCCAATTAATATTGAGTTACAGTAATTGAGGCGGGAATGGATCAGGGCAACAATGAGAGTTTTTGCTGTTTCCATAGTGAGAAAGGGGCGGATTCTAGAGGTAATTTTGAGGTGCTGGTGACATGAGCGTGAGAGAGATTGGATGTAGGAGGTGAAGGAAAGATCAGAGTCAAACGTCACCCCGAGACTGCAGGCGTACTGCCTAGGAGTAATGATGGTGTCGCACACTGAGAGGAAGATATCAGGTTTGGGTAGGTTAGTAGATGGAGAGAACACAAGAAGTTCAGTTTTAAAAATATTTGATTTCAGATAGAGAGAAGACATGATATTAGAGACGCCACTGCCTTTAGCACTGGGGCTGGATGGGAGTTGGATTAAGAATTTGACACATGATTTGGGGCAACGCTCTTGGCTGTAACCACGAAATGAATTGTAAATACAAGGTGGCCCATGAAAAAGTAGCCCGCCTCCAGCGATAGTATGACAAGAAGAACGAGCAAGTGGATTGTTTTTTTTTACCCACAAGTCACAAAAGATGCTGAAAGTGGTCCCCATTCACATCTATGCATTTTTGGGCAGGTTGGATTATGTTGGCTAATACTACCTGCAGCTCTTCAACAGTGATGCTGCAGAAGAAAATGTCCTGCTTTTTCCAACAAGATGGAACTCACTGGTACGGGTTCATGAATAGTTTACGGAGGAGTGAACTGTGAGCGAGGGGTTATGGCCACTACGTTACCCAGACTTGTCCACATGCAATTTTTATCTGTGGGGAAATTTAATTTCATACCCTGGATGAACTCAAGGAAAACATCACAAACACTATCCGCTGCATCACAAGCAGTATCAGCCGACATAATCCGACGTGCCCAAAGATGCAGAGACCTGAACGGGGACCACCTTCAGTATCTTTTGTGACATGTGGGAAATAAAAAAAAACAATCCACTTGCTCGTTCATACTATCGCTGGAGACGGAATACTTTTCCGGAGCCACCCTGTATAATAAAAATGCATTAAATTAATTTAGAATGCTTCACTTTTATAGGAGCATTGTCACTCATTAGGGCAGTGCTTGTACTACAGGTAGCCTCAGGTAAGCAATATGATTGAATAAAATGAGTTATCATAAGTTAATAATATCTCCAAAAGCTTTAGTAGAACAAACTGACATGTTCACATGGTAAAACTACTAAGAAATTGAAGAAACAAGTCACTTTTGAGAGTGATACACCATATTTACCTTTAATGCATTATAAATTGGTCATAATTGGGGTATGAATACAGGCGGGAGGAGGGGATGGGTAGTAAGTGCAGCTGGGTAGAGCATGGTGTTCTAGTTTCATTTAATATCAAGTCCTACATGTATTTCCAACATGCATTGGAGCTTCAATGTTTTTGCTATTTGTTGCTAGAGATGTGCAATGTAAATTCTGATTCCCTGCCAGAAAAGTGTGACATGGCCCTAGAAGTCAGATATTTGAGCACAGCTATGCCATAAGGAGGATTGTGATGGGAGAAACACATGCCATAAGGAGGATTGTGATGGGAGAAACACATGCCATAAGGAGGATTTTGATGGGAGACACCCCCCCTCTTCCCCCCCAAATAGATTGTGTTAGAAGTAGGGACTGTGGAATCTAAGGGTATGGCCACACAGGTTGGAATTTCAACTGAATATATGGTCAAATTGTACCTTTTCTGTCTGGCAATCTTTAAGGTGCAACAATATTGAGAAGGTAGTGGTGTAGTACGTCCTAACAACAGATTGTCAACGGAAGAAAATAAAGTTTCCGAAAGAATGGAAATAAAGAAAACAGGAGGTTAGGCTTAGGCTAAAAGAAAGAGTAAGAAAAGTTCATAAAATATTGATCAGAATGGAGAAGCTACCCTAATAAGCTATTCAACAACAACAACAACAAAAATTATAAAAAAGTATGCTTGAACTAGAATCACTGTCTCAAAATCGTTGTCCATGTGTTCTTGTCATCAGGCAGAGCCGAGTACCTGGAAATGCCGTCACAAGTCCCTATACTGGCTGACTGGATCTGTCATGATACTATTCACGTCATGATACTAAAGAAGCCACAGTACATTTCCTTGAGTTCACATCACACTGTATAAGCATGTGACTTAAAGATGTTAATACTACGCTGAGTCATTTAATTAACTACCTTAGAAATATAATTATAAGTATAAATAGGAGTGTTCATGTTTAGCAGGGAAAGTTCCAGAATTAATTAATCAAACAGTAACGCACAGGGTTGGCACATTACGATACTATACAATTTAATGCTACTTCAATACTAAATCCTAATATTTTACATGGTGTAAGAAAAATTTCCTCAAGATGCATGCGCTTTGTAACTTTGTCAGCTTATATTTGTTTATGGGTGCAGCTATACTATACTCTATGTCAGGGATCAGCAACCTCTGTAGTTTTACCACAGCTGCAGTACCGGGGGTTGTTGATCCCTGCTCTATGTATATAGGTTGTAAAAGTTTAGGGACATAATAATCCTTGAGTTTTCTTTTTACGTCAAGTTACTCTGCTTCTTCCACCTCTGTCTGTTACCTCCCAGTTTCATAAACGAATGTCCACTTATGACTAATGACCATACCACAATTACATTTGTCATAAGGTAGTCAAGGAAGGTTCCTGGTTTAGCTGTTAGAGGCAGTTTTCTTCCTTCTGGAGAAGACCTAATTTACATACTTTTTCTAATAGAATATTGCCTGTAAGTAAAGCCCATTTTACAGGGGCTGAGAGAGCAGTCAATGATCAGGAACGAATGTTTGTCCCTGTTTATCCAAAATAATTGCCCCGATCCCTGGCCCATGTAAAAGGGCCCTAGTTTTCCCTACACAGGGGAAGCAAGGCATAGCAGCATTCCATAAGCATACAGTATATGATGATCGACATATAAACTAATAACACATCTAATATATACAATCAAATATGAGGGGCTTAGCAAATATATTTGATCAAAAATATCTGTACCCATCCAACACAGCAAGGTGACTTCAATATGGATGGGAACATAAAACATCAATTTTTGCAGATGACACTAAACTGTGTAAAGTAATTAACATGGAAGAGGACAGTATACTGCTACAGAGGGACCTGGATAGATTGGAGGCTTGGGCAGATAAGTGGCAGATGAGGTTTAACATTGATAAATGTAAAATTATGCACCTGGGAAGGAAAATACAAGTCACCAGTACATACTAAATGGTAAAACACTGGATAACACTGACATGGAAAGGTACCTAGGAATTTAGTGAACAGCAAACCTAACTGTAGAAACCAGTGTCAGGCAGCTGTTGCCAAAGCCAATAAGCAGGGGCGGTCAGGGAACTTAAAATGGCCCTGGAAAAAATAAAAGTGGCCACATTTTGTAGGCAGGTCCAAATTAACAGAAGGCGATGCAACACAAGTAGCCAGGGTCAACTATATCATAGTGCAAAATACCACCCCAGCAGAACCAAATAATACAGTGTAGCACAATATACTGGCCCAAAAGCTGGCTGGCCCTCTGTGATAGCCATCAATAGCTACCATCTTCTGTCCTCCTCCTCCAGTTGTCTATGGAACAGGGGGCTTAGGAGGTGAGGTGTGGGCCACAGCAGTTGAATTCAGGAGGGCATGTGTAGTTGTTGACTGGGTACATGAGCACCTGAATCCCATAGCTTTAATTACTGTTGATAGCTCATTATGTACCCAGTCAGCGGCAGACAGGAGAATTATGGGGGCATCAAAAGGGGCATAGTTGCATGTGATGAGAACTTAGTCCTGCCACTTTACAAATCACTAGTCAGACCACACATGGAGTACTGTGTACAGTTCTGGGCTCCTGTGAACAAGACAGATATAGCATAGCTGGAGAGGGTTCAGAGGAGGACAACTAAATTAATAACTGGAATGGGTAGACTTCAGTACCCTGAAAGATTGTCAAAATAAGGGTTATTCACTTTAGAAAAAAAGACGACTGAGGGGAGATCTAATAACTATGTATAAATATATCAGGGGTCAGTACAGAGATCTCTCCCATCATCTATTTATCCCCAGGACTGTGACTGTGACGAGGGGACATCCTCTGCGTCTGGAGGAAAGAAGGTTTGTACACAAACATAGAAGAGGATTCTTTACAGTAAGAGCAGTGAGACTATGGAACTCTCTGCCTGAGGAGGTGGTGATGGTGAGTTCACTAAAAGAGTTCAAGCTGGGCCTAGATGTATTTCTGGAGTGTAATAATATTACAGGTTATAGTTATTAGATTTCTGGAAAAAGGTCACTGATCCAGGGAGTTATTCTAACTGCCTGATTGGTATTAGAAAATATTTTTTCCCCCCTGAAATGGGGAAAATTGGCTTCCACCTTATGGTTTTTTTGCCACTCCTCCAGATACATGCTGCAAACTCAAAGAGCAGAAACAGAATCAGTCAGTACATCGTGCAAGTTAAAAAGACTACGGTACACGGTGTACATACTCCTAATTACAGGGGAAGCAAGGCATAGCTGCATTCTATAAACTTAAAGTATATAATCAATATATGAACTAATACCACATCTAATATACTATTAAATATGAGGTTCTTAGTAAACATATTTTAATCAAAACATATCTGTGTCTATCCACCACAGCAAGGTGACATCAATCCAGATGGGAACCAAACGCTAAAACTACCTTAAAAATGCAATGAGTGGAAAATACTGTGACTGCCACAATTGTTACGACATCCTTTCAATGAGAACCAGTACCCACTCTTCCAGAGAATGATGTAGTCACACATATTTCTCTTATAGAAGGCTCTTCCAAGCCACTGCCTGTTGAGGTGTCTTCATGGCTGGCATCCCAAGCATCCCTCCTGATCAGGGCCTCTGGGCTCGGCTTCCTTAGCCCCACCACAGCATTCTTGATGTCCTGCTGCTTGCATGCTAAATCTCAGCTGTTAAAGGACAATTATATATATTTTTTTTGTTTTCTTCCCTCCACCTAAAAGATTTCAGTTTCTTTTTCAATTGAGTGGTACAGTTTAAAGTTCACATTAAAGGTGGAAAAAGTTCTGAAATTATTTATCTTTGTCTCATTTTTTTTACAGCACAGAAACCTGACATTTTAACAGGGGTGTGTAGACTTTTTATATCCGCTGTAGGTGAAAAGTCTCAAGCTCACTAAACCTGAATGAAAATGCAGGTGTAATAACAATTTGTGATTATACTGTGTCAACATGGGACATTTTGTCAGAGACTGTCCAGGAAACTTAGGTGCCTGAGGTAAGTAGGAGAGGCTACCTTCTGCAAAAGTTGGTAACATCATACAACAATTACTTGGTCTCCCAGTAACCAATTCTTGTGACTCAAGTGGAGAACCCATTCTCTATTGTCTCAGTTACTGAAAGTCTTGCCTGAAGTCATCTGTTCTGCCATTGTTCCTTAGACTCTGCTGGAGTGGCTGTTCCACTGCGAACAATCAGCTGAATGTATTTATACTTTTCAGTTAGTTACATAATTACATAGTTAATGCTGTTGAAAAGAGACATAAGTCCATCAAGTTCAACCAAGGAATAGGTGGGGACGCGAATCCCAGAAAGGAAGTGAGAAATTTTGATTTGTACACATTTTCATGTGTAGATTTGTACACTATAAAACATGTCCCCAATTCCCATGCCCTTTATATAGATTATACTTACCCGGCTCCCTGGCACCCACATCGATCCTGATCCCAGCACGGCCACCACTGCATCTCCACATTGCGTGGATCAAAACATCTGGTGACTGGGATGGGGAAAGCAGCCAATAACAGGCCATGACCAGAACGAGCCTCCCTAGCATTGTGGGTGACACTAGCTATTGGCTGCTCCCCCCTGCTGCCGGTTGTTTTGATCCTTTCCTGGTGGAAATGCAGCAGCGGCCGTGCGGGGATCAGGAGCGACGCGGGTGTCGGGGAGCGGGGTAAGTATAATCTATATGTTTTATAGTTTGGATAACCCCTTTAATGTCATTCACTTTCAAGAGTTCATCTAAACCCCTTTTAAAACTATCCATTGTCTCTGTTGTGACCCAGTCTATTTCAAAGATTCACAGTTCTTACAGTAAAGAAGCGTTGACGCTTATGTGATCTGTTTTTTCAATCAAGAGAAAATTTACTTAATTCATATGCAAATGAACAGGAGATAAGTGCACAGAGGGTGGGCACAAGATACCCTGTATAAATAGAATGGGCACTCATATATCCGGTACACAAAGTAGGCAAAGCAACTCGGGTGGTGTGATGATAATAATATATTAGTTTATTATAGCAATATATGTGTGCAGATAAATATCAATAATATTGTAACCATACACGATTAATATTGTAACCTGAATAGAGCAATATCCCCAATATATCCTAAATAGATAAAACTTACATAAAATACACGATATATAATAAAAGATGCACGAATATATATAACAGTCCACTGTTGTAGCTAATAGAAATCCGGTGCAAATAGTTGGGCTAAATAGGTTATTGCTGTTATCTAGAACAGTGGCTAGCAGCAAATATATCTCCAGAGATAAATGAAGTGAATAATGATTAAATAATGTATCATGTGATATAAAACAGTTTAGTGCATATTATACCTCTATATAAAATATATAAAAATAGTGAATATAGAAAATGGTGTACAATCAGTGCAAAATTGAAAATATAAATATATGAATATATAAATAAATGTGAAAGTATCTCTAGAGAGTCAACAGTATGAAATAGTATGAAATAATTTGCTGCGTCCTACTGATAAAGTCTTTCTTTGATATTAGGAAGTGTGGTCTGAATATCAACTGAATCCACACAATTCCTAGAGGTAGACTCGATTCCAGCAAATATCTGCCTAGGCAGGCTTGAACGCAGTCAGCCGCAACAAGCGCGGCAAGATAATTGTGCCGCAATATAAATGTGTCCAGCAATGTTGCAAGGTAATTGAGCAACAGTACAATTTTCTCCGGCAATGTTACAGAGATAGTGCAGATGTATCTAGCAATGTTACGCCGGTTCAAATGTAGCCAGCAATGTTACTCCGGTTCAAATGTAGCGGTGCCGAATCGGTTTTACTCACGTGCAGTCCTACTCCCACCGTGGCGTCCCACGTGGTATGGGTTCAGGAGGACTTGCCTTTAGGTAGCACGATCAGAGTCTGTCTTGTTATCCGCTGGCAATGCTGTGTCTACCCGACCGTAAACGGGAGCACTGGCTATCTCAAGCTGTGAGTCCACGTCAGGTTTCTTTGATTAGGATAAGTATCTCACCTGTCTGGGTCAGTACTGGTGATAAAATATCTCACCCGCTGTACTATATCCAAAGGGATCCACAGTTCGGTTGGCCGCAGTTCAGATGTCCTTTTTTTGAAAGCGCTTTCTCAATTCAGTCAATAGTAGAAAATTGTAGCCGGTCTTTTGTCAGGTCCAATTGCTCCTCACCAGACGCGTTTCGAAGGCTATCTGCCTTCTTCCTCAGTGGCTAATAGGCAGATAGCCTTCGAAACGCGTCTGGTGGAAGGAAATTTATTATTGAATGACTCGGTGGGACAGGGAATGCAGGATGTAACAACGGAAGTTAATGAGAAAATGGTTTAAGAGATTTTTCATACGGTGACTAGATTTGAAAATGTGATGGGGAAACTGGTCTCTCAGATTGGATCACTTCAAACAGATGTGGGTTTGATTAGAGATGATAAAGTAAAGGTGAGAGAACGATTGCAGGTAATGGAGAATAGATCATCAGTAAGATTTAACACATAAATTGGAGAAGGAGGTAGCATCCCTAAAACAAATAAAGGTGGCCATGGAACATAAAATAACTGAACTGGAGGATAGGACACGGATTAAACTAATTTAAGATGTGTAGGAATACCAGAAGGTGTAGAGGGTTCTAATTGTGTGTAATTCATGGAGAAATGGTTCCTTGAGAATTGTAAAATGGCAACACTCTGTAATTTTTTTGCTATAGAAAGAGCCCACAGGGTGTATAGCAAAAAAAGAATACCAGGGGAGTGTCCAAGAGCAATCCTGGTTAAGTTTATTCTCTCTAAAGATAGGGATGCTATCTTGTCAGAATCTAGATCTTCTGATAAATTTCAGATAGAGGGTACAAAAATAAGATTTTTTCCAGATTATTCAGCGGCCACTAATGATCGTAGGAAGAAATAAGTGGATATAAAAAGGAGATTGAAACTGGCTGGCCTCAAATATAGTTTGTTATTCCCGGCTAAGCTATGGGTGGAATATCAGGATAGGACTCTTTTCTTTTAGGTACCTGAAGAGGCTAAAGAATGGTTAGAGCTAAAGGGCCTGTAAGAAATGATTTATTTAAAACAAAAGCAAGGGGGAGGGGGGGTGTATGGAGCAATATGCATGGTTTTGGAGCTGTCTCTCTTTTATAGAGGGGAACAACACAGGGGAGGTATGTGGGAGGGGGGTGGGTTTGTTTTAAAGAGTTAGATGGGGAAGGGGATTTTTTTCTTACAATAATTTGAATGTTGAGAATAATATCATTTAATGTACGGGGGTTGAGAGAAAAAATAAAGAGATTTTCTATTTTTGATTGGCTGAGGAGGTACTTGCCAGCCGTCATCTGCCTGCAGGAAACGCATTTGGATAGAGATTCTGTGAAATGGGTGGAGAAAAGATGGACTGAAGGGGGATATCACTCTATATATACATCATATTCTAGAGGAGTGTCTATTTTAGTTAATAAATTTTTTTATTTTGAATGTGTGACATGTAAGGCAGATGACGCGGCAGGTATCTCTTCTTACACTGTAATATAGATGATATGAAAATGGTTATATCAAATATTTATATTCCTCCTCCAAACCTGATGTGTTATATGATCTACAAAAGTATATATGTTAGATAAACAAGAATGTATGTTGATAGCGGTAGGAGATTATAATGCGATATTGGATCCAACTAAAGACGAGATATCTGATGGTAAATCTAAATATTACAATATGAACTTGGCTAAACTAATGGCTGAGTTTGATTGGGTAGATATCTTGAATCCAGAGGAAAGAACTTATTTCTGCTATTCAAAAAAGCACCAAACTTGGTCAAGGATTGAAATGGCTATTGGAAATAAAAAATTAGTTGAAACAAATATATAAAAAATAAAGTACGCTCCCATGGCCCTATCAGACCCTTGTGCACATATAATGGAGGTTGAACTTTCTCCTAGGTAGGGCCCTTTATTGTTTAAATGTAATCCCCATTGGTTAACTATATTAAAAGACAAGGCGGATATTAAGGCAGAACTAAAGTTTTTTTTAAAAGTAGATAAAGACTCAACCAATAAGCAAGTAGTTTGCGATGTTGTGAAAGCCTTTTTAAGAGGTATTCTGATAAATAAGGTTAACTTTTGGAAGAAAGAAGAAAAAGAGAAAATTAAAAAAGTAGATCAGAGGTTGGAAGAGGCCAGTAGGAGTTATATAGCAGATCCTTCAGAAGATAATTTGAATAAATGGAAAGAGGAACAAGAGAATGTTAGAGGTATTTACATGGAAAAATCCCAAACAGCTTTGTTCTTTCAAAGGGTTAAGTTTTTTTCAGGGTGAGAAAGTAGAGAAGATCTTATCTAACATAGTGAAAAACCAACAGAAAAAATGATAGGTAGGAGCTATAAGAAATAATAGGGGCCAGATTGTAAAAACCACGGAACAGATAAGTGAGGTTTTCAGGACCTATTACCAGGAGCTATATAGCTCTAAAATATTCTATGAGAAGGCTATCCTATGTCAATATTTGAATCATGTTCACTTAAAAAAACTGACGATGAACCAGAGAGATGATCTAGAGAGAGAGATCCAATTGGAAGAATAAGAAAGGGCACTGAGATCTGTTAAGGATAAGAAAGCGCCAGGAGGAGATGGATTACCTTTTGAAATCTATAAGGAATTTAGTCAGATATTATTACCAGAATTAAGGGAGACCCTGTGTGAGGCTAGGAATAAAGGAAAGTTGCCTGAATCTATGTAAGAGGCCATTATTGTTTTGATTCCTAAAGAGGGCAAAGATTTAGTAATGCCAGAATCATACAGGCCTATATCTCTATTGAACACCGATATAAGGCTACTTTCACACTAGCGTTCGGAGCGGATCCGTCTGATGTTTCATCAGACGGATCCGCTCCGATAATGCAGACGTTTGCATCCGTTCAGAACGGATCCGTCTGCATTATTACTTAGAAAATTTTCTAAGTCAGAAAGTAGCCTGAGCGGATCCGTTCAGACTTTACATTGAAAGTCAATGGGGAACGGATCCGCTTGAAGATTGAGCCATATGGTGTCATCTTCAAGCGGATCCGTCCCCATTGACTTCCATTATAAGTCTGGACGGATCCGCTCACCTCCGCACGGCCAGGCGGACACCCGAACGCTGCAAGCAGCGTTCAGGTGTCCGCTCACTAAGCGGAGCGGAGGCTGAGTGCTGGCAGGCGGATGCATTCTCAGTGGATCCGCCTCCACTGAGAATGCATTAGGGCCAGACGGATGCGTTCGGGGCCGCTCGTGAGCCCCTTCAAACGGAGCGCACGAGCGGACACCCGAACGCTAGTGTGAAAGTAGCCTTAAACTGTTAACGAAGGTGTTGGCGGATAGACTTTCAAGAATAATTAAAAAAATAATTCATGAAGGTTTTATACCATTATAAAAAATGAACAGGCGGCACTCACCAACGATGCAATTTTCCTTCATTGTCTCAAGCCAACAGTCGACCCGAAGAAGCGCTAAGGCGCGAAACGGCCCTCGCCATATTTTTTTCACTGCACTGTATGTTTGTCCGCCCCAGGCCAAACATACAGTGCAGTGAAAAAAAATATGGCGAGGGCCGTTTCGCGCCTTAGCGCTTCTTCGGGTCGACTGTTGGCTGGAGACAATAGAGGAATATTGCATCGTTGGTGAGTGCCGCCTGTTCATTTTCTATAATGGTATATTTTCAAGGCTGATTTGGGCAGGAGCTGAACCCAATGTGTAGATGTGACATTGCCTGAACGGGAGAGGAAAGGAGGACGCAGTGCCACTTAGACTAGTTTCTGCTATATTTTGGTCCAAACAGGTTTTATTCCCGGAAAATAGATTAATTCTAATATTAGGAGGGAGTTTTTTTATATAGAGGCCAATAGACAAAATGCCCATGAAGAAGGTATTGTCACAAAGAGGGGGAGGAGATGGTTCACCACTGACTCCACCCACACCCCTGTCCCTGCCTACTTGCACTATACGTCCTAGGTAACGGAGCACAACTGGGCGGCGTTCCCTAGCCTTGGTAAGTGCGGAGGGACAAACAAGACTGACAAACATAGAATGGTCAACAAGCCGAGTAAGAACCAGGAGATCACAACAGTACCAGGTGGATAAGCAAAGACAGGTCAATAACAACCCAGAAGTAAAAAACCAGGAGAAGCAAGGCAAGACGATAAATGAGTCGGGAGTCAATAGCCACGGAATCACACTAAAGAACTCAGGAAATCTTATTCACAGGCAACCTGTTGCCAGCAGGGTGCCTGTATATATACTGGGGAAGAGGAGTCATGTGACGTGGCCAGCGCCACATGACTCATTCCCCAGCAAGAGGAGTCATGTGATGTGGCCAGCGCCACATGACTCATTTCTCTGCAACCAGCAGAGCACCAAGTGTTCAGCTCGGACTCCTTACAGTTGCCATGAGAGTGGAGGACGCCGATCTCGCTAAGGAGGTGAGTGCTGCAGGGTCCTCCCCGCCCCCAGTTGCTGTGGAGACGAGGACGCAGAGCACGTCCTCACTCCGTACCAGCCGCAGGGCACCTGCGGCACTGAGGAGGGGGGAACGTGAAGCCAGCACCGCGTGACAGTACCCCCACTTTTACGAGGGGCCACCAGACCCAAAGTCACCGGAGATGGTTTGTCAGGATGATCATGATGAAACCTTTTAATCAACCTAGTTGCATGAATCCTATTCACTGGTACCCAGGACCTTTCCTCAGGTCCATAACCCTTCCAATGAACCAGGTATTGAAATGACGTCAATGATTTTAGAAATGACAAATTCATTTTGATCATTCACTTGTAACGGGGGAGGGGCTGCGATGGAATTACGGGCGAAACATATTTCTTAAGCAATGATTTGTGAAATACATTGTGAATACGGAAAAAATCTGGCAGCTTCAACCTAAAAGATACGGGATTAATAACATTGAGGATTTCATATGGACCAATAATACGTGGTGCAAACTTCCTGGACGATACCTTTAGCGACAAATTTTTGGTGGACAGTCAAACCTTTTCTCCAACCTGAAAGTCCACCCTTCTGGAACGCTTCCTATTAGCCTTAATTCTCTGATCCTCCTGAGGTTTTTCCGGGTTCAGTTGAACCCGAGCCCAGACTGTGCACAGTTCTGAAGTTACCCTATTAGTTCAGGGTCAGGTGAAGGAACAGATGAACCAGAATTAAATCGAGGGTGTAAACCAAAATTGCAGAAAAGCAGAGACACCCCAGTGGTTGCGTTCACACGGGTATTGATGGCGAACTCCGCCAAAGGGAGGTATTTTACCCATAACTGCTTGTTATCAAAGATGTAGGATCTTAGAAATTGTTCAACAGCCTGATTAAGTGTTCAGTTTGTCCATTGGTCTTGGGGGAAGGATAACCTACAAGCATATCTTTAAGAGTCTTAGACAAACCAGATCTAAACTGTCTTTTGAGAGCAGGTTCATTCCAACCAGAGGGAATGCACCATTTTCTAAACTGAGTACAGTATTCCTCTACCGGTCGGTCACCCTGCACCAAAGCTTTAAGCTGACTCTCTGCTACGGTTGTTTTGTCCGGTTCATCGTATAGCACCCCTAGGGCCTGAAAAAACGCATCAACTGACCCAAGACACAGCAAGTCGGGAGGTAATTAAAACACCCACTCCTGGGGGTCACCCTGTAACAGGGATATTATAATTCCCACTCGCTGTTGTCCGAGGCCAGAAGAATGGGGTCGCAGTTTGAAATATAGTTTGCAACTCTCCTTAAAGGTTTGAAAATTTTTGCAGTCCCCCGAGAACTGCTCAGGAAGCTTACAGGGGTTCCACCTGTAAAGCGGACGGAGGGGAGACAGTGAGGTTACGGCCAGCTTCTTGAACTTGTAACCTCTCTCCTAGCTCCTGAACAACCTGGGCCAGGTTCAGGACATGATCTGTCAGATTTTGCAGGGGATTCATAGTGGTAAAGTGGGCCTGTGAATCTGTCACAAAGAGGGGAAGGGGATGGTGCACTACTGACTCCACCCACACCCCTGTCCCTGCCTACTTTCACTATCCGTCCTAGGTAATGGAGCACAACTGGGTGGTGTTCCCTAGCCTTGGTAAGTGAGGAGGGACAAACAAAACTGGCAAACATAGAAGTGCAATTGATGTGGAGACGAGGACGCAGAGCACGTCTTTGCTCCGTACCAGCCACAGGGTGCCGGTGGCACTGAGGAGGGGGAACGTGAAGCCGATGCCTCGTGACAGGTATACTGTCTTTGAACGCGACTAAAGCATTCGGCTGTATTGAATGGGAGTATTTTTGGGAGGTTCTTAAGTGCTTCGGCATAAGGGATCGGTTTATAAATTGGATTAAATTAATATACTCCCACCGTAGTGCAAGGGCAGTTGTGGATGGGGTTATGTCCCTGCCTTTTGCCCTTTCGAGGGGCACTAGAAAGGAATGTCCCCTATCCCCACTGCTCTTTGCTATGGCAATAGAATCACTGGCTGTTAAAATTCGTGAGAGTATTGAGTTGAAGGGTCTCCAATATGGAAATATTAATGAAAAAATAACGCTATATGCTGATAATGTTTTGCTCTTTTTGAGTAATATTAAGGAAGATTTAAATAAAATTATTAGTATAATAGATAGGTTTGGATTTTTTTCAGGTTTGAGGATAAATTGGGATAAATCACATTTAATGCAAATGGGGGAGGGAGACCTGAATAAGAACTAAAAGGTAAAAATAATTGATAAAGAAGGGAGCTTCAAATATTTGGGGATAAACATCTCAAAAAGTTTGGGGGGTTATGTAGAATTAAATATAGTTCCATTGTTAAAGGAATTAAGAAAAAAAAATCATATTTGGAAAAGGTTTTCATTGTCAATGATGGAAAAAATTAATTTGATAAAGATGGTTTTTCTCCCTAAGATTTTATGTTATGCAAAATGCCCCAATCTGGATTCCAAATAAATTATTTAAGGTATTAGATAGATTAATGGGGGATTTTATTTGGAATGGAGGGATATCTAGGATAAAAAAAAGAAATGCTTCAACTTCCTATTAGAGAAGGGGGTCTCTCTCTCTCCCAAATTGAAATTAAACAAATTATGGGTAGAAAAAGGATACTTAAAATACACTCCAAAATTGAATAATATTAATTTGTGTGAGATTCAAAAAATTAAGCAATATGTAAATTGGGAGATTAGGGGTATTAGTTTGCTTTGTCACATTTTTGAGGGGGATAAATTGAAGGAGTTTGATTAATGAATTTGGGATTCCAAGAAAAGATTACTGTATTTTTTGCTTTATAAGATGCACTTTTCTCCCCCCAAAGTGGAGGAAAAATGGCCCTGCGTCTTATAAAGTGAATACTAGTGAGCGCTTTCATTATGGAAGCACTCATAAGTTCTGTAGGACTGGGAAGCGGTGAAGGCTTCCTGGTCCTCAGCTGTCGGCTGTGCTGTGGCTGCGCACAGTGTGAGGGCACTCTGTGACCTCAAGCTGTGCGCGTCGGGTCACAGCACAGCCGCAGCAGGAAGAAGACAGAGCGCGCTGAAGGTGATGAGCAGCGGAGTCCAGAGCAGGAGAGGGAAGTGTTTTTTAATTTTATTTGATCTGTGGCATGGGGGCTCATAAATGGCACTGGGGCTTATAGATGGCATGGGAGCTCATAAATGGCATAGGGGCTCATAATGTAGGCTCATAAATGGCACTTGCGCTCATGGATGGCATGAGGGCTCATAATGGGGGCTGATAAATGGCATGAGGGCTCATAAATGGCATGGGAGTTCATAATGGAGGCTCATAAATGGCACTGGGGCTCATAAATGGCATGGGGGCTCATAATGGGGGCTGATAAATGGCATGGGGGCTCATAATGGAGGCTCATAAATGGCACTGGGGCAGCGGTAGCAGGCAGTCAGCACGGAGTGGTGGGGGAAAAATGCCATACTCGTCGGTGTGGGAATATTTCATCATGCTGCCGGAGGACGATCAGCATGACCCACTCTATGACTGGGCCACTGTGTTGATGACTCATGCGATTCCCACCTCACCACTCTGTGACTGGGCCACTGTAGTGGCGAATCATGCGATTTCCACCCTCCCCTCTCTGTGACTGGGCCACTGTGTTGACGACTCATGAGATTCCTCATGCGATTCCCACCCTCACCACTCTGTGACTGGGCCACTGTGTTGGCGACTCATGTGATTCCCACCCTCACCACTTTGTGACTGGGCCACTGTGTTGGACGACTCATGCGATTCCCACCCTCACCACTCTTTGACTTGGCCACTGTGTTGGCAACTCATGCGATTCCTCAGGCGATTCCAACCATCACCACTCTGTTACTGGGCCACTGTGTTGACGACTCATGTGATTCCTCATGCGATTCCCACCTTCATCACTCTGTGACTGGTCCACTGTGTTGATGATTCATGCGATTCCTCATGCGATACCTACCCTCACCACTCTGTGAGTGGGCCACTGTGTTGACGACTCATGCAATTCCTCATGTGATTGCCAACCTCACCACTCTGTGACTAGGTGACTGTGTTGACTCCCCATGCTGTTGCCACCTCACTACTAGGTCATGGGGCACTACTTGTTTGTGTGTAACAGAACAGGTTCTGTAGAAATCTATGTGGAATCAGCTGTCGACGGTGTAAAAGGAGTGCACTTCTTCTTGACGCTAACATTGACCTGTAAGGCTGAGTTCACCCTTGAGTTATTTGGTCAGTTTTGGCCCCGTAACTGTCCAAATAAGTGAAGTGATTCTAAGAGTGACACCTGTCATCTGCGTGTCATACTCACTCACAGTACTTTTTCACTAGCACAGATTACTCCCTATGCATGATTCTTCAATGCACAGGAAATAGCAGTTTTTTAACGCGATTCATCACAAATAATTTCGGATCTAATAGAAACTTTTTGAGAAATTCTGCGAACCGTCCGAATTGAATTTTTGAGAAATTCGCTCATCTCTAGTCAGGACTGAAAATGTCAAACTATTAGAGTATTGAAAAAATATTACTGTGCGGTGAACACTGTAATAGAAAAAAAAAGAAAAACACATGATTGATCATTTTTAGTCACTTTTTCCTCAGTCAAAAAATTTTATAACAGTGATCAAAAAGTCAAATGTACCACAAAAATGGTACCAATAAAAACTACAGTTCAAACACAAAAACAAGCCCTCATACAGCTCTGTGTACAGAAATATAAAAAAGTATGGCTGTTAGAAAATGGCAATATTAATTAATTTTTTCAAAGATTTTTATTTAAAAAAAAAAAACAACAAGTTGGGTATCGCCTTATTCGTATTTGGCCACAGAATAAGGACATTATGTCATTTTCATTTTTAGTGCACAGTGAATGCAGTCATGTCAAAACCTCAAAAACTTTGGGAGAATTGTGTTTTGTTTTTGTTTTTTTCCAATTTAACCCCACAAAGAATTTTTTCCCATTTTCCAATAACAGACATGGTAAATTAAATGGTTCCAAAAAGGGTCAGAGCAGACTATCTGTTGAGGAGAGTGAGGTTCTTTGGAGTGCAGGGGACGCTCCTAAAGACCTTCTTTGACTCAGTGGTGGCATCAGCCATATTCTATGGTGTAGTTTGTTGGGGGAGCAGCTTATCTGTGGCTGAGAGACAGAGATTAGATAAGCTCATTAAAAAGGCCAGCTCTGTCCTAGGTTGTCCCCTTGATCCAGTGCAGGAGGTGGGTAACAGAAGAACTGCAGCAAAATTAACATCACTGTTAGACAATGTCTACCACCCCATGCATGAAGCTGTTGTGGGGCTGGAGAGCTCCTTCAGTGACAGACTGCTGCATCCTAGGTGCATGAAGGAACGTTATCGTAGGTCCTTACTTCCAGCAGCGGTTAGGATTTATAACCATCACTTTTCTCAAGCGACTACATCTGATGAACAGCTTTTTTTAGGTGGGAAGAAGCTGTTGGAAAAAAACAGAAAACAGGCGTAGAGGCCGCAGACACAGAAGATATATAAAAAAGTTGCGCAACAACAAGGCGCGACCCCCTGTGAGCAGTACTTTACCATCCAGAAGGAAATGACCGTGATCAACCTTTAATCAAAGGAACTGTCTGTTTCTCAAGTGAGTGTTCTTAGTAAGGGACTTTCTTTTTGTCCCAAAACTTCTGCCAATTGGTTTGAACTTGAGTTTGATTTGTTTGCCTTTTTTCGTGCCATAAAGTTAAAAGTATGGTTTCATAATAGGGAACGGATTGACCATGCACAGATAAGTGAATTTTCTCTGGGCATGCTCAATCTTTTCTCCAAGAGTAATTTTAATCCTGTGGTTAATGAACCGGCCATTGAGGCATATATGGCTGCTGTTAAATCTGACATGGAGGCACTCAGGTCCATACAATCTGTGCGACCCTTTGGTCATCCCAATGTGACTACAGATGAGATGGTTGCTTTAAATGATCTTAAACATTACCCCGAGCTCACAGTCAAAGCTGCTAAGGGTGGGGCGGTGGTGGTGTTGGACACTCATAAATATATTGCTGAGATTCTTAGACAATTGGGCGACACTACCATCTATAGTCTCATTGATGCTGATCCTAAATTTAAGATAGCCGTGGTGATTCAAGATGTATTATATAGGGCGCTACAGGCTGGTATCATTGATGATGGTCTTGTGGATTTTCTTACGGTTTCACATTTGATTACTCCGGTGATCTATGTGTTACCGAAGATTCATAAATCACTCATTGACCCACCTGGGCGTCCTATTGTATCCGGCTCTGATTCGATCTTTAGCCACATTGCCATATTTCTCGATAAAATACTACGTAGTTTTGCATGTGGTGACACGACAGATTTTTTGCTTAAATTGCAAGATGTAGATTTGAAGGGCATTGAGGGGGTCACATTAGCGTCCTTTGATGTCACCTCCCTCTACACTTCCATTGACCACCAAAAGGGGTTACATGCCGTTTCATGTAAGTTGGAGAAGTCCTCTCTTACATCAGAAGCTCGCCAGTTTGTATTATCTCTTTTAGAGATTGTCTTGAGATATAATTATTTTCTATTTCAGGACACCTATTACATGCAGAAACAAGGCGTGGCCATGGGGTCCAATGTGGCCCCAACTTATGCCAACATCTTTATGCGCCAGTTTGAGGAGGATGTTGTCTATAGAAGCCACCATTTTTGCCATGTTCTGGCGTGGTGGCGGTACGTAGACGACATCTTCCTCATCTGGACTGGAACTACAGAACAATTGCATGATTTTAATGCGTCATTGAATTGAGTTGACAGCACACTCCAATTTACGCTGGTTCATTCCCACAGTGAGATGCAATTTCTTGACACCAGTGTTTCTTTGGTGGAAGAGAGGTTGCATACAAATTTGTTTGCCAAGCCTACTGACAGGAACACGATGTTAGCATACAGCAGTAATCACCCAGACCAATGATAAGGTCATTACCTTATTCACAATTTTTGACGGCTAGATGTATCGTCTCTGGTTCTAACACATTTGACAACACTCTAAATAAAATGGTGGACAAATTCCGCAATCGTGGGTATCCAAAAAAAAAGGACATGGTCTCTAAACTGGACAGGAAAGACATTCTCTCCAGGAAGTTAACACATACTAAACCAGCTAGGATTCCCTTTATCTCTATGTATACTAAGCAGAGCATAGACATAGGTAACATCATCAGGCGCCATTGAAATATATTGGGGGGGTTGCCAAAAAACAATTGCAGAATTTCATTCCCCTCCTCTAATGTCATACCGCAGGTACAAGAGCCTACAGGATCAGCTGGTTAAGGCTGATGTGGGCACAATGAGAGTTAACAGACAACACTGACCACTGGATTGGGGTGCTATCTCTGCTTGGCCTGTGTCAATTGTAAATACATCATGAAGGGTAAAACCTTTGTGCATCCTACAGCTGGCATTGCGTATCAAATACGACATCATCGGACCTGCGATTCCAGTTATGTAATTTATGTGCTCACATGCCCGTGTAATCTAATATATGTCGGTGAAACCACCACCGACTTCAAGACGCGATTTAACAACCATCGATATACTATCAGAAAGAAATGGCTTGATTTGCCGGTTTCAAAACACTTTACTGAGTTCAAACATGCAGAAAGGGATATAAAGTGGTGCATTA
Source organism: Bufo bufo (assembly GCF_905171765.1). NCBI lineage: Eukaryota > Metazoa > Chordata > Amphibia > Anura > Bufonidae > Bufo > Bufo bufo. The sequence goes on along the minus strand of NC_053392.1, from coordinate 148,216,617 downwards.
TTGACTCTGTACCAATGCCCAGGAGAGGTGGCAATAGATTTATTCTTTAAAAAAAAAGAGAGCTACAGTGGATACATTCACTTAATTCTTTGAAACCGCATGGTCTGAATATTGACTACAAAATTGGAGTGTTTACATAAAGATTCAGCTTGCCCTGGTTCCGTCTGGATCCAGACCGTCGCTCTTATGTATTTTTGTGTTTGTATGTATTAGACAAAGTATTTATACATGTTCCTTATAAATTTTTATTTTATTTATGTGGATCTAATTCTGTATTTATATATTACAGATGATGTGTCACGGAGAATGGTGAGGAGAAGACGGAGGTTGATTCAAGTGTTGGCGTCCAGTTACCATGACAATATGCAAATGATGGTTATAATCAATTTTAACTAATATGTATTGTTTCACACATTGCTGGTGGGTCCATTTTTGAGGAGAGCCCTCTGATTAGATGGTGACATGTGGGATTGGGCTGTGGATGTTACGTGACCCTGCAATGACGTGCGGGCTTGCTTCTAATCCATGACCACAGAGGAGGGCTCCATGTCCATTCAGGATATACGTCATCCTGACATGCGCAGTGGTGCATGGGGCACGCCAAAATATGTGTTGGGCAGATGGCCGTCGCCATACTCCTCGTCTCTCCTCCCTCTCCTCACTGTTTGATACATCATGCAGTAAGCACTTGGCACTTTGTTTTATTGATCACACATGTCACATAATCATGTTATCCATAATAATTATGTATGTGTATTGATAATCATGCTATTGATAGTGTTTTTTACACATTGAAAGATTTTTATTATGCATTGTAATCACTCTTATAATTGTGATGTAACACTATGATATATTCATTACATGTCACAGTCTATTTTTATGATGATTTTTATGATTGGTTGTAATTGATTGTAAGTTGGCACAGTAAATGAGTTCGCTATATATACTGAGCACTTTGTCTGAACACATTGCTTGAGGAAGGCTCCAGCGTTGAGCCGAAACGTCGCATTGCCTATATGGGTGAATAAATTCTTTTTTCATTTTACTTTATGGAGTGCTGCCCGTTTTTATATATATATATATATATATATATATATAAAAAAATATATATATATATTACACACATTTGAATATATATGCCTATCTAAATAAAATCATAAAAAAATCAATTTGTAAATGTAACACAATATGCCACAAAAAGATTTTTCACATTTATGGAATCACTATTACATTTCCTCAGAGTTAAAAACTCCTTATGAGTGGTGTCACACACAACTTTTTGTGATAGTTTTTGAGCCAAAACCAGAAGTGGGTTGGAAGGGAAAGAGAAATATAAAGGAATGACATATTTATTCCTGCTGGATCCACCTCTGGCTCTGGTTAAACAAAAAAGGGCATGGAAATACTTCCACAAAAGCTGTGTGTGACACTACCCTAGTTGGTGTAAAAGTGGAAACTCCTCAATGGCAGTACTTATGAGCTGCTTAAAAGAGTTATTCCCATTTTATAAAGTGGTGGTACATCATTAGCATCATTACTTTATGGCTGGTGAGCGTTAAACCATTGGGAACCCCACTAATGCTGAAAATACAGGGACTGCAGTGCTGGTATATCATGCTTCCCTTTTCCAAAATTTTCCCAGCAGTGCAGCACCTCACCAACATGACTGCACTGTGAACTGCAGTGGGCTCCATGCAAGTAAGTTCCCTGCACAGCTGACAGAACGGGAGGGCAGCCATGGAGGGGACTATACTAGCTCCTTGACTCCTTCAAAATTGAATACATTTGGAGCATAACCTATGCACATGTCATGACTTTTTGCTGGTGTAAATGGTAATGTATTTCTTTTTTAAATGTTCACTTATCAAGTATATGAAAAGGGCAAGTACAGTGCCTTGAAAAAGTATTCATACCCCTGGAACTTTTCCACATTTTTTTCACGTTACACCCACAAACTTAAATGTATTTTTTGGGGATTTTATGTGATAGACCAACAAATAGTAGCAAGTATTTGTGAAGTGAAAAGAAAATGATACATGGTTTTCAAAATAAATATCTGGAAAGTGTGGCTCGCATTTGCACTCAGCCCCCCTGTGTCAATACTTTGCAGGACCACCTGTCGCTGGAATTACAGCTGCAAGTATTTTGGGGAATGTCTCAACCAGTTTTGCCCATCTAGAGGCCCAAATGTTTTCCCATCTTCTTTGCAGAATTGCTCAAGCTCAGTCAGATTGGATAGAGATATCTGTGAGCAGCATTTTTTTAAGTCTTGCCACAAATTCTCATTGGGATTTAGATCTGGACTTTGACTGAACTATTCTAACACATGAATATGCTTTGATCTAAAACATTCCATTGTAGCTCTTGTATATTTAGGGTTGTTGGCCTACTGCAAGGCGAACCTCCATACCAGTCTCAAGTCTTTTCCAGTCTCTACCAAGTTTCCCTCCAGGATTGCCCTGTATTTAGCAAAATCAATCTTCCCATCAACTCTGACCATGTTCCCTGTCCCTGCTAATGATTCCACCACGTTTCATGGTGGGGATGGTGTGTTCAGGGTCATGTGCAGTGTTCATTTTCCGCCACACATAGCTCTTTGCATTTAGGCCAAAAAGTTCAACTTTGGTCTCATCTGATCAGAGCACCTTCTTCTACATGTTTGCTGTGTCCCCTACATGACTTGAGGCAAACTGCAGATGAGACATCTTACGGCATGCTTTCAAAAATGGCTTTCCTCTTACCACTCTTTCAAGGCCAGATTTGTGGAGTACACAACTAATAGTTGTCCTTTGGACAGATTCTCCCAACTGAGCTGTAGATCTCTGCAGCATTTCCAGAGTGACCATGGGCTTTTTAGCTGCTTCCCTAATTAGTGCTTTCCTTGCCTAGACTGTCAATTTAGGTGGACCGCCTTGTCTTCGTAGGTTTGCAGTTGTGCTATACTCCCTCCATTTTCGGATGATGGATTTAGGAGTGCTCTGTGAGATGTTCAGAGCCTGTGATATTTTTTATAACCTAACCATGCTATAGAAAGATAGAACATGTCCTATTATTGCCCACAAATCACGTTCCGTGGCTCCATTCAAGTCAATGGGTCCGCAAAAAAAATGAAACACATACGGAATTGCATCCATATGTCTTCTGTATCCGTTCCGTTTTTGCGGAACCATCTATTGAAAATTTTATGCCCAGCCCAATTTTTTCTATGTAATTACTGTTTACTGTATATGCCATATGGAAAAAAGGAACAGAAAAACGGAACAGAAACGGAAACACAACGGAAACAAAAAATGGAACAACAGATCCGTGAAAAACGGACCGAAAAACACACAAAAAAAAGCCATACGGTCGTGTGAAAGAGGCCCGGGCGGAGGACCAGGAGAGAGGGTCCTCCGCCCGGGACAGAAAACCCACAGGTATTTAAGAAGGAGGGGCCTCTCCATCCCCCAGTGGTTTTCAGAGACGAACGAGAGCACCCCCGAAATCCATGCTTCTGATCCATCAGAATCTGTATGCATTTAATTCATCAAACTCTTTTCTCTCTTTTTTTTTTTTTTTTCTGCTCACCCTGTGCACAATAACCAAGACCCATCACCAACACAATGAAACAAAAAGGGGGGGGAAAATAAGGGTGCTGTAATGGACTCAGGAAAATCAAATTACCAGTAAGAGTAATAACCATTTTTCCCCTCGTCCTATGACAGCACCAGGAGAGATCCCAGAGATAGAAATTTAGGGTAGGATAATAGCTTGTAGAACCTTGCGACCGAAAGAAAGGTCAGGAACAAAGGAAAGGTCCAGTCTATAGTGCTTATAAAAAGTAAGGGCAGAAGACCAGGTAGTTGCTTTGCAAATATCCTGGATTGATGTGTTCGCTCTTTCCGCCAAGGAGGAAGATACTGCTCTTGTAGAATGCGCTGTCCAGCCTGTAGGTATTGGCTGCTGTAAAGAAACAAACTAGACAGACAGCCTACCTAATCCACCTAGCTAGGGAACCTTTGCTAGCAGACATCCCTTTATTAGGGCAAGCATATTGAACAAATAGGGCCCCTGATTTCCTCCATTCCCTAGTAGCATCTAGGTAAGCTAAAACACACCTCCTGACATCTAAATAACTGAACAACTCCTTATGGCACCTGGGATTGGGGCAAAAAGATGAAAGAACTACCGCCTTAGTCTTATCAAAACTGGACACCACTTTGGGAAGAAAAGCTGGGTCAGGCCTAAGGAAAATTCTATCTTCCTGAATAGAGGTATAAGGAGGGCTGATGGATAAAGCCTGAATTTCTCCTATCCTTCTGGCCGAAGTAATGGCTACCAAGAACAAACACTTCAGAGTTAACATCTTGATAGAGGATTCAGCAATCGGCTCAAAGGGTTCTTTTACTGAGCTCTGCAAAACTAAACTCAAACCCAGAGGGGAACTCTAGCTCTAGAAATTCTAGCAGGAATATCCCAAGCAATAGCCTTACAAAACCTCAAGATAAGAGGATGGGAGGCTAACCTAGTGTCAAACAACACACTCAAGGTTGCAATCTGAACCTTTAAGGTACTAAGAGACAGACCTTTTTCCAATGCTTCTTGAAGAGAATGCAAAATCCTGGGAATAGAGAGGCTGCAATGCGGAACAGGATTAATTCCTAGGAAGATAAAGAAAGCCGCACAGGTTCTAGCATAGATCCTAGTGGTTATCGGTTTCTACTTTTTAACAAAGTAAGAATAACAGGCTCAGACAACCCTCTATGCACTAGTAGCGACCTTTCAAAAACCAGGCCATCAAGTGGAGGCCTTTTACCGGAGAATGGATGACTGGGCCCTGGCTCAACAGTTCTGGAATCTTTGGTAGCACCCAAGGCCCCCTGACTGAAAGAAGGCTCAGCCACGTGAACCAAGCACGACGGGGCCAAAACGGTGCTATCATGATCACTGAAGCTCTGTCTTCCCTTATCTTCTTGAGAACTCTGGAGATTAACTGAAGAGGAGGGAAGGCATAGAGCAGACCCCTGTCCCACGGCTGTAGAAACGCGCCCAAAACCGAGGGACACTCCCCCTGAAAAAGAGAAAAAACCTTTTCACTTTTCTGTTGGACCTTGTGGCAAAAAGATCCACGAGGGCTCCCCCTAAAGCTAAACTAGCTAGGAGAAAACCCAAGAATTCAGAGACTACTCTCTCTGGTCTAACCTGTGGCAACTCAAAAAATCTGCCTCCAGTTGTCTACCCCTTTGATATGAAGGGCCGACAAGGACTGGACTCTTCCCTCCAGTAAGGAAAAAATCTGAGCCGCTATCCATTGCAATTCTATGGATCTGGTTCCCCCTTGATGATTCAGGTAAGCTACTACAGAACCATTGTCTGACAAGATCTTTAGATGACGATTCTGGAGCAAGGGCAAAATCTCCTGCAATGCTCTCAGCACCGCCATCAGTTCTTTTACGTTTGAAGTATTGCGAGATCTCGCGATACCGGGGACGGGAGGCGATATCCTCGTACTCCCGCGCTTCCTTCCTGCACGCAGATTTGGCCATACCCGCTGCAAGAGTCCAGAAGATCACCCAGGAGGCCCAGAGGTACATCCTCTCATCTTCAGGGAGCGTGTCATAGGACAAGGGGAAAAAAGACTTGTATTCCCCTGCCCGAGTTATGTAACTTAGGGTCTTGAAATCAAGGGGGCAGCGCCTTTCTTGCTTGAAGTCAAGCTTACTGTGCCCCTTTTCCTGTCCCTTAGCATTTGATTGATAGAAGTTCAAACTCTTTTCATCTTGGACACAAGATCTAAACCTGGCGCATACGCCGTGTCCCTGTCATTCCTGTGCCTCCGTATTCTCCGAAGCTGTGAGCTAGTTTTCAACGGCCCACTGTGCAAGCGCAGGCTCACGTGCGCGAGCACGCCACCAAACATTCATGCGTGCATGACAGACATGTGTGAATGTTCTGTGGCACACTCGTACACCCAAGCCTGCGCCTTGAGCAGCTGAAAACTAGCTCACAGCGCTGGAGAACAATGCACAGACACAGGAATGATGGGGACGCAGTGTTTGTGTGAAATTTAGATCATGTTGTGTCCAATATGATAGAAATTAGAACTTCTATCAAAACGCTAAGGGGCGGGAAAGAGGATGTGGCGAGCTTGACTTCAAGCAACAAAGGTGCTGCCTACTTGACTTTTAGACCCTAATTAACATAACATGGGCAAGGGAATAAAAGTCTTTTTTCTGGCATTAGTCGCATATGACACCAAGGACAAAAACTTTGGAATCAGACCTCTACAAGGTAATGCTGGCGGTTTAATATGAGTTTTCTAGGTGACAGGTTCCCTTTAAACACAAGTGAACCCTATTTACTTAGGTGACTTCTGAAGGCAACTGGTCTCACAGGTTTCTATTTAGGGGTATCACAGTACAGGGGGGCTGAATACAAATGCATGCCACACTTTTCAGATTTTTATTTATTAAAAATGTTAAAAGCCATATATCATTTTTTTTTCACTTCACACTTACTTTCTACTTTGTGTTGGTCTATCACATAAACTCCCAATAAAAAACATTTATTTGGTGTAACGTGAGAAAATTTGGAAAAATTCAAGGGGTATGAACACTTCTTTAAGGCACTGTAAATAAAGAGATCAGAGCCTTGGGTTCATCTAGTAGCAGTCTTTCACACTACAATATCCCATAGCACAGCCATCCCCTCTAGGATCAGACCCAGCCCACCACACTTTGCTGATGTCAGAGGATGATCTCCACCAATCGCCTTTAGTAATAATTTGTCCACCTCCAAAAAGTTTCCTGTCATGACCAGTAATAGGCCAATGCACCAGATGACCTCTTGTTTTTAAATCTTCTGCAATATTTTCCGGAAAGCCATCCTCTAGATACAGGTGCCATTTCTGATCTGAATGTAAACAAAAAGTCAAATATAAATACAGCAGACAAGAAATATATAGGGGACAGGTTTTGGTGATATGCATCTTAAGTGTATAGCCAGCTTAATCATTTTACACTTTTTGGGGCACTCGCTAAACTGAGAAAGTGAGATATTTTGCATCCTACCTATCAGTGAGGGCTTAACCGATCAGATGTTGGCGTTTCCCTTACCCGATATACATTAGTCTATTGTGGTCCGAACCTGCAGGTTTAGCCGACACTCTAATGTGTGCGGAGAGCCCTGAACTCTCCTCGGACAGATGATGTTGTGAACAAAAGAATAGGGTTAAGTGAATATTTTTGCCCAATCCTTTTGTTCTCCCAGGAGATCAGCGGCTTCCAAAATGTCTGGCAGTGCCATTCTCCCCCCTTCCCATTAAATACAAATCATTCAGATAAACTGAATGTGGATTTTGGGGGAGAGTCTGATGAGTTGGGGTAGTGAGTTCTAGAGTAGGGGAGAGGAACGTGAGAAATCAGCTTAACTGAATGTGTATGTGTATGGGGATGTTGGGACAGCTATTGAATGTAATGCAGTTTATTGAGCCAAACACAGTGGAGTATACAAAACAAATAAGTTCCTGATGTGGGCATCCATGGGAGAGGGACAAAAACCTTGTTTTGTTTCCTTTATAGCTTTTTTTTATTAGTTGTTATTGTAACATTCATCATGTTGTGTACAAATGCCATGGCCGTTTTGACTGTAACTATTACTGATTGCATGTATGGTTATGTTTCTTAAAATACAACAAGATATTAAAAAGAGACATAAATATTTCCTTAGTTTTTCTAACTGGATTAATTCCTGGCTTTGTCTCAACAGACTATGTGACAAACAGCAACAAAAAGTGTGCAATAAAAAGGGTTGTCCATCCTAGAAGCCAACCACCCCAATGGAAAAAAACTGGTGCCAAGTTAGAAAAAATGTTTTGCTTATCCATAGCACTGCCATTCCCATGCCGGTCCCTGACAAACGGAAGTGGCTTGGTTCTGTGACTGTTGTGGCCAATCACTGACCTCAGTGCTCACATGTGCTTGAACGGCATGTTATGGCGAGGCTGAGGACAGGCGCTGTTTCTGTCCATTGGGGTTGTCGGCTCCTAGGCTGGAGACTCCCATTCTTCCCGTAACTTTCAATAGCTATTCACAGTATATTACCACAGTACAATTTTGAAGACTTTTTACCTTTCTTAATATATTCCACATAAAACCGAGGGGCGTCCAGTGCCCGTTGAGGATTCATTCCAAACTCTACCATATCTAAAAGAACCTTTAAAGAAATGCAAAGTGCTTGGTTAAATATAGCTCAAAGAGGATATCTGACCACAAAAAAAATACTCAGTTCACTGGAGGACCAGTGAAAAATCAAGCTGATTCATTGTATGTATCAATTTTGTACACCTTTACTAATATAGCATCATTTTCTAACTATTTTAAAGTGTATGCATGTATTTGTAGCTATACAGTGTCTATGCAGATCTATGTGTCTCCTTGGCAACAGACTACAAACTATGTGTAGTCTGATTCTGCTCCCTATAATCTTCCCAAAAATCAAGCATGTATGAAGCTTTTGGACCACATTTGACAGATGAACTGCTGTCATTTTCCAAGAGCAACCAACAGATTGTTGAAAGCAGCACAAGAGTGCTCCCTTTATTTACTATTGCTGGTAACCAGAATACTTACATGTCTTGATACTTATTTTATCCATTCATATACGAGACCAAATATGACACAGTTACCTGTTGGCTGCCTGAACATATTTTGTGATAAATGTAGATGATCAATACGTTTTTTCTGACTGCACCTACCATTAAAGGAACACTAAACCTAGAATGATAGAAATGAACAAGAAATAAAATTGCCCTGTTTTTCAGTCTGCCTCTGCATGATCCTGGCACAACGTGTCTTGTAGAAATTCTGCAAACACAAAGCAGATAACCCTTTTCTGATCTGCTCAATCTTCAGCTGTAGACTCTGGGGGTGGGGAATAGCTAGGGGTGGGCCTTAGCAATCGTTTTGTCCTACTGCAGACCAGACACAACTTGTCTTAAAAGAAAACCTGTCACCTCTACCATGCTACCCTCACTGAGCGTTTCTAAATGTTCATTGTGTTACCCTAAACATATAAATTACACTTTTAATTTCATTTGCAGACGGAATTCAATAAGTATTATGCATTTTTGTACTTCCCACTTTTTATGCAAATTGACAGAAAAGAGTCATATCTTACTTGTGTGACCAGAGAAGAGTCATATTTTCAAGCTCTGACTCATCTCAGGTTAATTTGCATATCTATCAAATCGGGTTTTTTACACAATAAAAGCACACAGAGCTATGGGGACTGGGTATTGCGGCTGTGCTAGCGGCCATCTAGCAACCCATGTCTATACCCAAAATCCAGGTGACAGGTTCCTTTTAAGCTAGTATCACACCCGCTGTGTGAATTCTGGCAGGCTGTTTTGGCAGAGAACGGCCTGCTGGAATTCACAGCATCCGGCACTACCAAATGCAGACGAAATGTCCACCGGCCCCATTAAGTATAATGGGGTTAGACGGAGTTCCGGATGCATTCTGGCAGACAATGCAGAGAATTGGACGGTCTCAAAGAGCTGCAAGCTGTGGTTTGTGTCCAGCCAATTCACCGGCATTGTCTGCTGGAACAGCCTGTCGGAATTCACACCTATGGTGTGAAACTAGCTTTAGGTCCCTTGCAGACGAGCGTGTCCGGATTAGGTCCGGATGCATTGCGTCTGAGATCAGGGAAAATGGTGCGAGTGCGTACGCAATTTCAGTCAGTCTTGACTGCGATTGCGTTGCTCTGTTTTTTCCGCGCGAGTGCAATGCGTTTTGCACACGCATGAGAAAAAACTGATTGTGGTACCCAGACCCAAACCCGGACTTCTTCACAGAAGTTCGGGTTTGGGTTATGTGTCCTGTAGATTTTATTATTTTCCCTTATAACATGGTTACAGTTATAATACAGAATGCTTACTAAAATGTGGCTTTAGGGGTTAAAAAATAAACTATAAAAAATAAAAGGACTTTTGATGACGTAATCGCGCAAACCACGTCATCAGCACAGGTCCTGCTGAATGAAGATAGAAGATAGATCTTCATTCAGCAGGACCTGGGTGTGACTTCACCGCGCTCACCACTTGGTGAGCGCAATTACATCATCAAAGGTCCTTTGGCAGGTCCTGAAAGAAGAAAAAAGAAGATGCCAGCTGCGCGAACAAGTGGATGAGGTGAGTTAATTTTTCTTTATTTTTTAACCCCTCATGCCACATTTTAGTAAGCATTCTGTATTAAGAATGCTATTATTTTCCCTTATAACCATGTTATAAGGGAAAATAATACAGTAAATTGACTTTAATGGGGTTGCTCATCCCTATCATCTCCTAGCAAACATGCGTGAAAATCGCACCGCATCCGCACTTGCTTGCAGATGCTTGCGATTTTCACGCATCCCCATTCATTTCTATGGGACCTCCGTTGAGTGAAAAACGCAGAATATAGAACATGCTGCAATTTTCACGCAACGCAAAAGTGATGCGTGAAAATCAACGCTCATCTGAAAAGGCCAATTGAAGTGAATGGGTCCCGATTCAGTCCGGGTGCAATGCGTTTACCTCACGCATTGCACCCGCACGGAATTCTCGCCCGTGTGAAAGGGGCCTTATAGCTTGTCACAGGACAGTGAGGAGAAGGAGGAGGAGGGGAAGTGGATGATTTCCTGGGACACAAACTTGAGAAATATATAATGAAATCAACTCTAACTACCTGAGCCAAAATAGGACCAATGAAATACAGGAGATGACGCCAGAAAGAGGATATTTGTAGTGCTTTTTCTGTGTTTAGTGTTATGTAAAATGGATGAATAAGTTGCAAAAAGTTGTTAAATTACATGCCTTCTCTTCCAGCAGCGCAGGCCTTATCAAGACTGGAGCAGCACACCCGGTCTTGATGAATCACGGGCAGAGAGTCTATGAAGCGTCTCCATTCAATCATTAGGCAAAATTCAATCAACATGTTTTAATAGTCCTGATACATTTCAGTCTCTCCAACCACACAGATCAGCTCATCTTTCATGTTGCCTCTCATTAAGATCCACATTTGCGTTGCTAAGAACAATTAAGCATTATGCATACATAACATCTCACCGTCATGGGGTTGTGTATACTGTAGGTGTGTCCTGTATGCTTTGTTTTGGAAATGAATCATAGAATTGTCTACAATGCTCACTACTAACTTAACTCCTTAAGGACACAGCCTTATTTCACCTTAAGGACCAGGCCATTTTTTGCAAATCTGACCAGTGTCACTTTAAGTGGTGATAACTTTAAAATGCTTTGACTTATCCAGGCCATTCTGAGATTGTTTATTCGTCACATATTGTAGTTCATGACACTGGTAAAAAGGAGTAAAAAAAATAATTTTTATTTAAAAAAATAAAATAAAATTAGCAAAAATTTGAAAAGTTTCAATTTCTCTACTTTTATAATACATAGTAATACCTACAAAAATAGTTATTACTTTACATTCCCCATATGTCTACTTCATGTTAGGATCATTTTGGGAATGACATTTTATTTTTGGGGGACGTTATAAGGCTTAGAAGTTTAGAAGTAAATCTTGAAATTTCTCAGAAATTTTCAAAAAACAACTTTTTAAGGACCAGTTCAGGTCTGAAGTCCCTTTGTGAGGCTTGCATAATAGAAACCACCCAAAAATTACCCCATTCTAGAAACAACACCCCTCAAGGTATTCAAAACTGATTTTACAAACGTTGTTAACCCTTTAGTTGTTTCACATAAACCAAGAAAAGAGTGGGTTACCTTTAAAATATAACTTTTAATGATATATATATATATATATATATATATATATATATACAGTACAGACCAAAAGTTTGGACACACCTTCTCATTCAAAGAGTTTTCTATATTTTCATGACTATGAAGGCATCAAAACTATGAATTAACACATGTGAAATTATATACATAACAAACAAGTGTGAAACAACTGAAAATATGTCATATTCTAGGTTCTTCAAAGTAGCCACCTTTTGCTTTGATTACTGCTTTGCACCCTCTTGGCATTCTCTTGATGAGCTTCAAGAGGTAGTCCCCTGAAATGGTCTTCCAACAGTCTTGAAGGAGTTCCCAGAGATGCTTAGCACTTGTTGGCCCTTTTGCCTTCACTCTGTGGTCCAGCTCACCCCAAACCATCTCGATTGGGTTCAGGTCCGGTGACTGTGGAGGCTAGGTCATCTGGCGCAGCACCCCATCACTCTCCTTCATGGTCAAATAGCCCTTACTTTCAAAGTTTTCCCAATTTTTCGGCTGACTGACTGACCTTCATTTCTTAAAGTAATGATGGCCACTCGTTTTTCTTTACTTAGCTGCTTTTTTCTTGCCATAATACCAATTCTAACAGTCTATTCAATAGAACTATCAGCTGTGTATCCACCTGACTTCTCCTCAACACAATGGATGGTCCCAACCCCATTTATAAGGCAAGAAATCCCACTTATTAAACCTGACAGGGCACACCTGTGAAGTGAAAACCATTTCAGGGGACTACCTCTTGAAGCTCATCAAGAGAATGCCAAGAGTGTGCAAAGCAATAATCGAAGCAAAAGGTGGCTACTTTGAAGAACCTAGAATATGACATATTTTCAGTTGTTTCACACTTGTTTGTTATGTATATAATTCCACATGTGTTAATTCATAGTTTTGATGCCTTCAGTGTGAATCTACAATTTTCATAGTCATGAAAATAAAGAAAACTCTTTGAATGAGAAGGTGTGTCCAAACTTTGGGTCTGTACTGTATATATATATATATATATATATATATATATATATATATATATATATACGCCCATAAGTGAATAGTGCAAATTAAATGAGCGGGATATCATTTACCCCAATATTAGGTAGGTTTGTGGTTGTCTAGGGAGGGGAAAGGATAAAGGGGGAGGGGGCTGCTGGGTCTCTGCCCCTACTGTGCACCCTAATTAAAGAGTCCCTGTCCTAACCACCGCACACCTCCTATGCCATCCCTAAATCCTTCCCTAAACAGTACAATGACTGCCCAGCTTCGTCCTGAAGGGGAAGGAAAGAGGGGGGCAGGAGACCCTAACTCACCAGACTACCTACACACGATGTTGTGTACCCAGGTCCCTGGGACACAACCAATCTATACAGCGCTTGGATTAATGAGCCCTGCGTCCTGCATATCCAGGCACTCAGGCGTCACAAATCATGTAGACACCCAGTTTCAATAATGTGAGATTGATGCTGGAATATATGCTTCAAAAGACACCATATGACAGCCCGACGCGTTTATCTGGTCTTACCAGTTCATCAGGGGCCTTGACACATTGATGTCACTTTATGTTGTAATAGCTTTGGAACACTTTTATTTATCCAAGCCATTCTGAGATTGTTTTCTCGTGACATATTGTACTTCATGATAGTCAAAAATTTGAGTCAATATATTTCACCTTTATTTATGAAAAAATCCCAAATTTACCAAAAATTTAAAGGAATTCACAATTTTCTAAATTTACATTTCTCTGCTTCTAAAACAGAAAGTCATACCTAATAAAATATTTATTACTTAACATTTCCCATATGACTACTTTATGTTGGCATCATTTTGGAAATGTCATTTTATTTTTTTAGGATGTTAGAAGGCTTAGAAGTTTAGAAGCAGTTCTTAAAATTTTTAAGAAAATTTCCAAAACCCACTTTTTAAGGACCAGTTGAGGTCTAAAGTAACTTTGTGGGGCTTACAAAGTGGAAACCCCCCATAAATGACCCCATTGTAGAAACTACACCCCTCAAGTTACTCAAAACTGATTTTACAAACTTTGTTAACCCTTTAGGTGTTCCACAAGAATTAAAAGGAAAATGGAGATGAAATTTCAAAATTTCACTTTTTTGGCAGATTTTCCATTTTATTACATTTTTTTCTTTAACACATTGAGGGTTAACAGCCAAACAAAACTCAATATTTATTACCCTGATTCTGCGGTTTACAGAAACACCCCACATGTGGTCGTGAACTGATGTAAGGGCGCACGGCAGGGCGCAGAAGGAAAGGAACGCCGTATGGTTTTTGGAAGGCAGATTTTGCTGGACTGGTTTTAGATGCCTTGTCCAAATTAAAGGCCCCCTGATGCATCCATACAGTATAAACTCCCAAAAGTGACCCTATTTTGGAAACTAGGGGATAAGGTGCCAGTTTTATTGGTACTATTTTGGGGTACATATGATTTTTAATTGCTCTATATTAAGTTTTTTGTGAGGCAAGTTAAGTTTTTTTTTTTTGTTTTTTACAAGATTCATCTGACAGGGTAGATCATGTGCAATTTTTATAGAGCAGGTTGTTACGGACGCAATGATATCAAATATATCTACTTTCTTTGTTTGTTTGTTTCAGTTTTACATAATGAAGCATTTTTGAAAAAGAAATTATGTTTTTGTGTGTCCATTTTCTGAACGCCATATGTTTTTTATTTTTCTGCCGATCGTCTTGTGCAGGGGCTCGTTTTTTGCAGAAAGAGTTGAGGTTTCTATTGGTTTCTATTTTTGGGTACATAGGATTTTTTGATCATTCATTATTACACTTTATGGGGCAAGGTGACCAAAAAATTGGCTGTTTTGGAACAGTTTTTATTTATTTATTTTTACAGCGTTTATCTGAGGGGTTGGGTCATGTGACAGTTTTATAGAGCAAATCGTTACGGACGTGGCAATACCTCATATGTATACTTTTTTTTATTTATTTTACATTTATTTTAAGTTTTACACAATAATAGCATTTCTGAAAAAAAATGATGTTTTAGTGTCTCCATAGTCTGAGAGCCATAGCTTTTTTATTTTTTGAGCGATTGTCTTAAATAGGGTAACATTTTTTGTGGGATGAGGTAACGGTTTGATTGGTACTATTTTGGGGGTCATAAGCCTTTTTGATCGCTTGCTGTTGCACTTTTTGTGATGTAAGGTGACAAAAATTGCTTTTTTTACACAGTTTTTATTTTATTTTTGTTATGGTGTTTATCGGACGGGGTCTATCATGTGATCTATTTATAGAGACGGTCGTTACGGACGCGGTGATACCTAATATGTGTAGTTTTTAAAAAAAATTATAGGAAAAGGCAATTTATTTTTTATTTTTTTACTTTCATTATTTTTTTAGCAAGTCCCTCTTGGATCTTGAAGATCCAGTGGGGCTGATGGCTGTACTATACTTTGCAATGCTCATGCTCATTGCAAAGTATAATACTATCAGATGCCCTGTAGGTGGCAACAGCGGACGCTTTTGCAAAGCATCCGGTTGCCATGGCAACCATCGGGCGCTGCCATCGCAGTGCGGCAGCCCCGATAGTGGAGAGAGGGAGCCCCTCCCTCTATCAACCCCATGGATGCCGCTGCCGCGGCATCTATGGGGTTACAGCAGAGTGTCAGCATAGAGCTGACAGTCTCTGCTGATGGCGGCGGCGGCTCAGGAATGGAGCCGCCGCCATCACACACAGCAGGGGGACCGGGGGAAGCGATTGAAAGGAGGGGGGTACGGCCGCCAACATTGAGGGAGGCTGGGGCAGGAGGAATGTATGGGGCGGGGAGGGGGCGGACCGCATCAGGGCAGGAGGCAGGAGATGAGCGCAGGAGGCAGGAGATGAGCTTCAGGGGCAGGCGGACACAAGGGGGGGCTTCGAGGGGCACAGATCGAGGGGCACGAGGAACACTACCTGATTTCAGGCTCTGATCTGCAGAGCGCAGATCAGAGCCTGAAACCGGCATTTTTTCACTGCCGCGATCCGATTGGTTAGTCTGCATAGACTAACCAATCGGATCGATTGCCGGCAAGGGGCGACTCTGATTGGTCCCTTGCCGGCATTACTGCACTGTATGCTGTCCGTGACAGCAGCAGGACAGGGGCAGAAGCTTTAATCCAAGCGCTTTGCAGCGCTTGGATTAAAGAACTGGCTTGACGTTTATATACATGATAGCTGCACGGGGCACAATTTGCACAGGGCATGTGCAAATATCACGTATATAAACGGATTGCAGTCGGGAAGGGATTAAGAATGATTTATTTTGATATGGACAGCGCCCTGCACCCCATATTTATTAGAAATTATATAGGTAGTACCATATTTTCAAACTCCAGTAATAATGGTTGAGCCCAGCTACACTGAAAAGAAACAGGGAAATTGATAATAGACCCTTCTAGTTAGTTTGTGATGATGTCAATAAAGTTTAAACAATAAATTATTTATTTTATATTCAGGTTTGAAATTGAAAGGAAACTAACATTATGCTTGTACAGTTGTGCTCAAAATAATAGCAGTGTGTTTAAAAAAAAGTGAATAAAGCTCAAAATCCTTCTAATAGCTTTTATTTCCATACACACAAATGCATTGGGAACACTACACATTCTATTCCAAAACATGAAGAAAAATATATAAAATTTGTGTTGTTACTCTAAAAAAATTTAAGAAAAGTGAATATTAGACTGCTCAAAAAAATAGCAGTGTTTGTATTCTGCTTTACAAACTCAAACACTATATAAACTGAAAAATGTTTGAAGATTTTGCTTTCTTTTGAATCACTTAACTAATATTTAGTTGTATAACCACTGTTTCTGAGAACTGCTGTACATCTGGGTTGCATGGAGTCAACCACCTTCTGGAACCTGTGAACAGGTATTCCTGATGATTGGACTACATTCCACAGTTCTTCTCTATTTTTTGGTTTTGCCTCAGAAACTGCATTTTTGATGTCACCCCACAAGTTTTCTATTGGATTAAGATCTGGGGATTGGGCTGGCCAATCTTGTTGGTCTGGAACCAAGATGTTGCACGTTTACTGGTGTGTTTGGGGTCGTTGTCTTGTTGGAACACCCATTTCAAGGGCATTTCCTCTTCAGCATAAGGCAGCATGCCCTCTTCAAGTATTCTGATGTATTCAAACTGATCCATGATCCCTGGTATGCGATAAATAGGCCCAACACCGTAGTATGAGAAACATCCCCATATCATGATGCTTGCCCCACCATGCTTCACTGTCTTCACAGTGTACTGTGGCTTGAATTCAGTGTTTGGGGGTCGTCTGACAAACTGTCTCCGGCCACTAGACCCAAAAAGAACAATCTTCAGTCCACAAAATGTTGCACCATTTCTCTTTAGGCCAGTTAATGTGCTCTTTGGCAAATTGTAACCTCTTCAGCACGTCTTTTTTTCAACAGTGGGACTTTGCGGGGGCTTCTTGCAGATAGTTTGGCTTCACATAGGCGTCTTCTAATTGTAACAGTACTCACAGGTAACTTTAGACCTTCTTTGATCTTCCTGGAGCTGATTGTTGGCTGAGTCCTTGCCATTTTGGCTATTATTCTATCCATTCGAATGGTAGTTTTTCGCTTTCTTCCACGTCTTTCAGGTTTTGGTTGCCATTTTAAAGCATTTGCGATCATTTAGCTGAGCAGCCTATCATTTTCTGCAGTTCTTTATATGTTTTCCCCTCTCCAATCAACTTTTTAATCAAGGTACACTGTTCTTCTGAACAATGTCTGGAACGACCCATTTTCCTCAGAATTTCAGAGAGAAATGCACTGTAACCAGCATGTACAACATTTGCTGCCTTCCTTCCTTAAATAAGGGCAATAATTGCCACCTGTTTTTCAAAGAATGAATGACCTCACTAATTGAACTCCACACTGCTATTATTTGGAACATGCCCCTTTCAATAAGTGATTGAATTACAGAGAATTAGCAGCATGCATGGCATGACTGTTGGGTCTGTTGGATTTCTAATACTCTACTACACCCGCTAGTAAATTATTTGCCATGTAGAAATATCATTTCTACCAAAAACAGTGATTGATCAGGTTAGTGATGTCTGACTGCTATTATTTTGAACACACTTGTAAGTTCAGTAATAAATATCCAATTGAAAAGCTTTTTGCTCTCTGTACGCTTTTTCCATTGTAGCATTTACTGCTGTTCTCTTCATGCCATTCTGCAAAGACAACACTCCCTTATGTTCTTACCTTCCCTTGTACACAGGTGTCAGTTGAATATATTCATGTTTAAGGCCTCATTCACAGGACAGAGAAAACAGCCATGTGACGGCCATTCATTTTGTAACCTCTTCAAAGGACCTGACTACACAACAAGCATCTCTGATGAGCTGCCACTACCTGACCTTGAAACAACACATGCTCTCTGCTGACGTTATCTCTCCCTTCTCTCCATCTCTCCATAAGAGAAGGGCCCCCCACAAACCGTTCCCTATCCCTCAGGGGCCGAAGCTCATGCAAGGGACTGGGACAAATGTCAACCCTCAGCCGAAGCCAAGGGTACGCCCATCTATGCTCCCGGCTTTCGCCTAGGCTGCCACCCAGGGCGTCAGCCAGGAGCTCAACAAAGATCTGGACTCTCCCCGGAGGGAGAGCCCACGGGGTTTGGCAGGGGGGTGAGGAACCAATTAGTTTCCCCCTTGCTCGGACACAGGCCTCCTACCCAGTTAAGCAGTACTCTCTGTTCTGCACTGATGAGGGGCAATCACCCCGAAACAGCTGTCTGCAGATGAGGTGCTGGCTTATTTAATATCCAAGTCATGTCTCAAGGCTTATTTTAAGAGCTGAATATTGACTTATAGGATAGCTGCCTTAGATGTGGTGGCATTAGAGGCAAAGCTTATTAAGAGCTGATTTGCATTTCTTCCCTCCCAGAATTCCAGAGGAGCATGTATGGCCTATAAGTCTCCTCACACTGATTAAGGTGCTCTCTCCCTAAGGAGAGTTAGTTCCCCCCTTGCTCGGACACAGGCCTTCTAACCAGTTAAGCCAGTACTCTCTGCTCTGCACTGATGAGGGGCAATCATCCCGAAACAGCTGTCTGCAGATGAGGTGCTGGCTTATTTAATATCCAAGTCATGTCTCAAGGCTTATTTTAAGAGCTGAATATTGACTTATAGGATAGCTGCCTTACATCTGGTGGCATTAGAGGCAAAGCTTGTTAAGAGCTGATTTGCATTTCTTCCCTCCCAGAACAAATGGTGCAATGTCAGACCATTCTGTCACTGCAAGTCTGGGAGGGCTTTCCTTGCCACATAAGAATGGCTGAAAGGCAAGGATAGTTTCCTGGATATAATCAGCACCCCTGCAAACGGCTGTACTTTTTCAAAAAGCGTTGCACGATTACATTTATTACATGTGCCAAGCACGTGTGCTGTTCCTGACTTGACGTTGACCACCTTGCCTAGTAGGAATTGGCGGGGAAACAGCCAGTGGGTTGCTAAATATACTGTAATTTAGCAACTGAGCGGTTGTGTGGCTATACTCGCCCAGGCCGATCAGCTCTAACATGGCATGGCAACACTTCACTGTACACACATGATAGGAGGAAGCCCTGCTTCTGTTGGGGGTGGAAGAATGTCCATGGAGGTGTATAAGCAGCTGGTGTGGGAATCAGACTGACACAAACATAGAGGTGTCAATAGGACATGGCCTTCTTGCTGCAGTGCTGCCTCATCACAAAAAAACATTGACCCAGTGAGACATGTACTATTCCTACCCCTTACTGGACAGAGAAAATTGCAAGGAACAGCCCATGTTCTCCGCCACGTGAGAGTTCAAGGCAGAGATGGCTTTTTGGGAGAAATAACGCCAGCTAGGTATCTTTAAGCAAGGTGATAGTAACTGCACCACCAGAACTTAGCCAGGGGGGAGTTAAGCTTGTGCACCAGCTGATTTCTGGCTGTTTAGAGTTGTTTCCTCGCTATATATTCTGTTATCTATTCCTGATAACAGAGTGGAGTAGGAGTGGTCTGAGCAGGAAAAGCAGTAACTGATGATGGCGATAAGGACACTGTACTGCATGTGGATGCAGCCTGGCTGCCACAAAGGAGACTGGGAGAAGGACATTCTCGTTGCTCCAGCTGGCAGCCACTTCTATTTTCCTACTGCCGCTTCATGTGATTCATTAAAGCAGTGGTGCATAGGTTTGTGTTTGAATGTCCATGACTTAGTTTAATCCTGCAGATCTTGCTCATAACAATACCTTTATCTTCGGGCACTGTGGATAAACACTGCTAACCTGGAGATACACTCTCTGGCACATTGTAGCATGACCCCACAGTATTAGTGGCATCACCGGTTCTGGAGTTGACCACAATAGAAGCAGATCTGATCCTGGAGGTTTTTTGGGATGTTATGGTCATATGTTTCCTCTGCATTCTCACCGACCATGCCACTTTTATCAGACTGTTATAGGTCATCATGGACTCCTTGGCCCCCCCTCCCAATTCCCTGCTCTGTATTGGCACCGCGTGCAACTGTTGTTACCACTGTCCCCATCGCCACAACCATGGCTATAGGTGGCACTACACCACCAACATCAACACAGCTATGCATGGGGTCCCCTGTCTCTGCCTGAATCTCCTCCTCATTCCAGTCCCAAAGATGATTGCGCTCACACAAGTCATCAACAGGAAGACTATCTTGAGCATCTTCCATAGCACATGGGATTGTGCCATTTTTTTTTTTTTTTAGGGAAAATAAAATAGAAGGCAGCCCATTTTGAGGGGGCAGTGAAGCAGAGATGATGCAACTAAAAGGCTTCTCTGGATTGTAAGGAGGAGGAAAGTTGTGACCCCAGGCTCCAATGCACGGTGTCAGACTCAGAGGTGGAATCCATATTATCCTGCAGTGACTGAAAGGAGGAGTGAGCCATGCAGTCCACAATCTCACCCTATGTGACCCCAATAATAATAATATGGTGCCTATCAGAGTCAGGAAGAGCTGCAGCCACTACTACTACTAGCCGGAAGGCTGGTGCTGCCACTGTTACTACCCACATTCTGACTCTCAGATGACAAAACCTAGGTCTTTTGTTTTACACTCTTCCATTTTCCCAGACATTATAAGTGATAACCAACATGGGTTTACCAAGGACAGAAGTTGTCAGACTAACCTGATTTATTTTTATGAGGAGGTGAGTAGTAGCCTGGACAGAGGGGCGGCTGTGGATGTAGTTTTTCTGGATTTTGCAATTGCTTTTGATACTGTCCCTCATAGACGTTTAATAGGTAAAGTAAGGTCTATAGGCTTGGAAAGTATAGTTTGTAATTGGATTAAAAACTGGCTAAAGCACAGTGTCCAGAGAGCTGTGGTCAATGATTCCTATTCAGAATAGTCCTGGGTTATAAGTGGTGTACCCCAAGGTTCAGTGCTGCGCCCGTTATTATTTGATTTATTTATTAATGATATTGAGGACGAGATTAATAGCACCATTTCTATTTTTGCAGATGACACTAAGCTGTGTAGAATTGTACAGTCTATGGAAGGTATCTATATACTACAAGCTGACTTGAACACTCTGAGTGATTGGGCATCAACTTGGCAAATGAGGTTCAATGTGGACAAATATAAAGTTAAGCATCTTGGTAGTAATAATCTACGTGCTTCATATGTACTAGGTGATGTAGCAATGGGGGAGTCACTTATAGAGAAGATTTGGGTGTCCTTGTGGATGGTAGATTAAAATTACAGCATACAATGTCAAATCAGCTGCTTCTAAGGTCACCAGGATATTGTCATGCATTAAACGAGGCATGGACTTCAGGGGCAGAGATGTAATATTACCACTTTACAAAGCGTTGGTGCGGCCTCATCTGGAATACGCAGTTCAGTTCTGGGCACCAGTACATAGAAAGGACGCACTACAGCTGGAAAAAGTACAGAGAAGAGCGACTAAAATTATAAGGGGCATGGAGGGTCTTAGTTATGAAGATAGATTAAAAGAATTTAATTTATTTAGTCTTGAGAAGAGACGTCTAAGGGGGGACATAATTAACCTATACAAATATATAAATGGGCCATACAAAAAATACGGTGAAAAACTGTCCCATGTAAAATGCTCTCAAAAGACAAGGGGGCACTGCCTCCGACTGGAGAGGAAAAAGTTCAGTCTCCAGAAGCGTCAAAGCTTCTTTACTGTAAGAACTGTGAATCTGTGGAATAGACTTCCTCAGGACGTGGTCACAGCAGGCACAGTGGACAGTTTTATAAAGGGTTTAGACGAATTCTTAAAAGTAAACAACATTAATGCTTATGAAAACGTGTAGAAATCTGAGTCTCAATTCCTTCTGGGATTCGCGTCCCCACCCTATCCCTTGGTTGAACTTGATGGACGTAGGTCTTTTTTCAACCGTATTAACTATTTAACTATTGGATTATCAGGCCTATCAATGGGTTTCCTATAAATGAAAAGTCACGGGTTTGGTACACACAGATTATTAAATGGTACTAGCAAAATTTCAAACTTGTTTTCTGTAATTTAAAGACCAAGGTAAAATTTATATCACTACATTTCTACAAACACACTGTATACTGGTATTGACAATATACCTGTACTTTGTAATCTGTTCAATGACATGGATATAACAATGCAATGTTTGTAGTAAAATATCTTTGAATGACATGGTCTGATGCAGTAATACATTCAATAACACGGATATAAAAATGCAATGTTTGCGTTGAAATGTCTTTGAACTACATGGTCTGGTGCAGTAATATGTTTGCTAACATGGATATAACAATGCAATTTTCGTGGTAAAATGTCTTTGAACTATGCTTTCAATAAAATGACTAAAAATGGCTTTATTGCTGTAAAAAGCTTTATAATGCACTGAAATGGTTTTTAGAAGCAAAATCATTTGCCCAATTTTTGCAGCAGAATGCTACTGGGGTGCTGGCAATAAGGCTATGAACTGTAGAAACAAGTTTGTTTTTTTCTTTTTAAAGCTTTCTGTCTGTTAATATACAAACAAAAATATTTTTCTTGCAGGGATTTTGGTAATGCAGAATTAGTTGCCAGCAGCTGTGTTAAACACAGTGTGGCCAGCCCTTTACTCCCTCAAAGCTTTCCATGCTCAAATTCCCTAAAATCTACCAAATTATGGGGGAGATTTATAAAACTGGTGTAAAGTAGAACTGGCTTGGTTGCCCATAGCAACCAGTTTCCACCTTTCAATTTCCAAAGGAGCTGTGAAAAATGAAAGGTGGAATCTAGTTGCTATGGGTAACTAAGCCAGTTCTACTTTACACTAGTTTGATAAATCTCCATCTATATCTTCTTATTCTCTCCCTATACTCTGCTTATAGTGTCCATATCACACTAAATTAGCGGCTTGTATCTGTAATAATTTTTTGTCAGACACTGACACATGACACTCATCCAGGTTACAAGCTAAAGCATGAGGAGCTGCCTGCCCTCTGATTGGCTGATTCAGACTTACTGTCAGCCTCTGAGCCAATCAGGGCAAGCTCTCCCACCCACTTCCTCCCAGTGTCAAGTGATCCTCTATCTTCTCCCACCCTCCCGGTTTTCTCTGCTAATATTCACAGTAAAATGTTGCTGGGTGTCATCTGATTCATCTGAAACAAATCAAGTGTTTTGATTCATTTGGTGGATTAATATTTGTGAAATTGTTTTGTTCATCTCTAATATACATCATACAGAGTGCGCTACTTACAAACTGTATAGTGTGGATATGCCAAGTGTTTGAAAGTAACTCAAACCAACTAAGCTGGGTGATGTCAATACTGCTGCTATGGAGGCCACAATGGGACACACCAATCCAACGCACTTCAGGGGGGAAAAAACACGTTTATGATATCTTTTGGGACTTATAACAACTAGTAAAGGGGTTGTCTAGGATAAAAAAAAAACATGGCTGCTATCTTCCAGAAACAGCACCACACCTGTCTATAGGTTATGTCTGGTATTGCATCTCAGATCCATTGAAGTGACTGGCGCTTAGCTGCAATACCAGCCATGGTTTTCTAATACTGGACATGCCATTTAAATTACCTGTCTGATCTGGACAACTTCTACGGACCTGCTGTCAATCAGCAGCCAGCTTGCAACTTTGCTGATAAGCTGTCTTTATTTGATGGGTCTTCTATCACAAGCTACATGAATAGTGGAACCTGTGGTCTGGAGATAACTCATTGACTTCTATAGGAAAGTGTTCTGTGACCTGTGTAGGGGTCACTGTGGAGGGAGGAGCAGGAGGCGAGCGTTCCACTTAAAGGCACTTAAAAGATAAGGCACCCAAAGACATATAAATTGCCCCTTTCCCCACTTATAAAATTAACTTATGATGCAGCAGGCTCAGCTTTATGTACGATAGTCTAGTTTTAAATAAATGTCTGTACTACACAGTGAAAAGTGAATACAGTGCAGTTCTATCCAGGGACTTGCAGGTGACGTCTTCTCTACTTGGAGCTGTTCATTTTGCCTAAGCTTCTCTATCCAGACCCAGACCTCCATGAAGACTTCTTCCAGCCATGACTTCTCTCTGCATGCAAACTCCCCCATCCTGCTGCTACCCCAATGCCCCTGCAGGGTAGTAGTGCTCTTTTGTGCACCAAAAAGTAATAATGCCTCCAAAGAAAAATAATTCCCCTACTTTGCCCACCACAAAGTAAAGACGCCCCTTTTTACCTTACATTATAGTTCCCTCCTTTATGCCTCACACAGTAATCAATACCACATTTATGCCCCCACAAAGACAGTAAAATATTCCCTTTGTGTCCCCCATAAAGTAATAATGCCCCCTTGGTACCCGACAGTAACAGTACCCTCTTTTAAGCCTCTGCACAGTATTAATGCTCACATTGTGCCATTCAAAGTAGTATTATTTCTTTTGTGTATTCACACAGTAACCCCTCTATAACCCCAAACAGTAATACCCTCTTTTCGCCCCCACATTAACAAATCCTGTTTATACCTCTACAATAGGCATTGTGCCTTTTTCCTTCAAATTGTATAATAATTTACACAGAGGTTCCTTTCCCTCATCAATATAAGTTGGGACACTGTGGCTCACTTGTGGCTTTGAGGAAGATGCCCTGAAGTTCATGGACTTTTGTCTTTTTGTTCATTGTTTTACCTGCACATGTCCTTGAGGTTGCATGAATCCTCCCATAACGCCAAAGCTGCACAGCAAATCCTCCGTTTCGGCATTAGTGGCCATGGCTGGGATGATGGTATGAAAAGGACGTTTGCCAGGGGCCAAAGAATTGGGGTGTACAGAGGAAAGGGAGAAACCGCTCCCTCGATTCTAAAATATTGAAAAAAATATTATAACATCTAAAAATATCCTTAATATTTCTTTTTTTTTCTGAGCTCACTGTAACAATTTCTATTGCCAATTGTACAGAGAAAATGTGTATGATCCATGTACGCATCCAAAAGTAGTAAAACCGCAGCACTCTCTTGTCTCATTAATTCCCTTATTCCATCAAATTCATGCGACGTTTCGACCTGGACGGTCTTTTTCAAGCCAGTCCAGGTCGAAACGTTGCATGAATTTGATGGAATAAAGGAATTAATGAGACAAGAGAGTGCTGCGGTTTTACTACTTTTGGATGCCTGCTTGGAGGGACGCTACGGACTGGCGTTCAGCACCGCGTGCACCACCACATTGAGGCCAGTATACCCTTTAGTGCTGCTACACCATCTATCTTATATGATCCATGTACAACATAGGGGTCTGTAATTTCAACCCTTATTGTACATCTTATAGAAAATATTTTTCTGTTAATGGCAAAAACCGTGACCTTATACCATATAGACGCTAAATGGTAACTGGACCAATAGCTCACATTTTCATCAGCAGAATGTTTGTCCTAACCCATACACATGCATTGCTTTTTTAGCTCTAAACAAAACAGTTTGGGACACATTCACAGGCACAATTTAAAAAGGTGGATAAATGTGAAAAGAAGACAAGCATGATGTAATATTGCAAACATGATACTATAACATACCAACAACAAAAAAACGTATGTTACAAAGTTTGCATTGATCAGAAAATATGAAAGCACAAGAACTAAGGAACAGAGTAACCCAATATGACACACACAGTGGCATACCGCCAATATAGGCAGACCACGCCGTTGCTATGGGGCCCGCAGCACAGAGGGGCCCGCAGCACACAGAAGGCCCCGCCCCCTTAGTTTATTTTAGACAGTACACAGACTTGTGGTGCAGGCGCAGCGGGCCCTCGGCACTTGCGTTTGATCGGCGGCACCCGCACCCCAGACCCCCCCCCCCTCCTTCCCCAGCGTCTGCAGTCTTGTCTGACCTGCCTCTTAATTCATCCGGCCGGGCTGTGGGCGTGTTTTGGTTCACACTGGCCAATCAGCGCAAGGAGGCAGCTGCTGATTGGCCAGTGTATTGCAGGCAGCAGGAGCTGCAAGGCGCTGCTCATACATACAGAGTGCGTGAGCATGCAAGGCAAGTAGGCGACGAACACGGCCCCCTGCAAAGCCATGCTGAAAAAGTCATCTGCCACTGCCCTGCCGTTTCCCAGCGACAGCAAGTGCAGTGACACTAGTGAGTGAAGGCCAGACTGAAGGACTGCCCGCTCCTGACCAGACACGGACGCTGGTCTGTTGATTGATTGGTTGGTGGTTGTGTTGTCTATGGGAAGGGATAATGCCAGCAAGAGAACTCCTAGGGAGGGAGGGGAGGCTCATAGAGGACAGTGTGCTTTCCTCCTACACTGTCCTCTATGAGCCTCCCCCCATGAGTCCCCCCAACCCCTAATGCCCCCCCCAAAATTCCCTGGGGGGTGGAGTAATAGGAGGAAAGCACACTGTCCTCTATGAGCCCCCCAACCCCTTATGCCCCCCAAAATGCCCAGGGGGTAGAGAAGTAGGAGGAAAGCACACTGTCCTGAGAATTTTGGGGGGCATTAGGGGTTGGAGGGGCTCATAGAGGACTCAGGAAACCCCTTGCTGCTGATGCTAAGTGTGCACATAGCCACCAATCACATTCCCCCAAGCCACCCATCCCCCAACACATCAGTCACCTTTGGGAGGGGGGGGGATATGATTGGTGACTATGTGCACACTCAGCATCAGCAGCAAAGAGTTAAAGGGGTTTGGGGTAAGAGAAGTGATGACAAAATGGCGCTGGTAGCAAAGGGGTTAAGATGTGGGGGAAGGGCTGGCTTTAGCACAGTGGACACAGGCAGGAGGAGCGATGTGTATGCGGGCTCCGACCCTGCACTCGTTCAGCTATGCTCGCATACATATCGCGCCCTGTGTCCAATGTCCTGTGCCCACTCTGCTAAAACCTGACATAGCCCATCTATGCCCGGCTTTACCAAAGCAGACAGGTATGTATGTGTGTGTGTCTGCGTTTGTGTCACCATCACCATGCCCACAATGTTCCTATGTCTTGACGCAGCTGCATCAGGACGTTCTGCGCGGAGCAAGAAGATGGAAGAGGAGGCAGCGCCGCCAGCATGGATTCCGTGGAAGAGACACAGGGAGGAACACTAAGGACACAGGTAAAACTACCACATGATCTACTCTAGTGTTATCTGTGGTTTTACATAGGACTGCAGGTAACACTACCACATTATCATCACTAGTGTTATCTGTGGTTTTACATAGGACTGCAGGTAACACTACTACATTTTCGGTAATCAGAGAGCCATCACTGTGTTATCTGTATTCAGAGAGCTATCACTGTGTTATCTGTGGTGTTACATAGGACTACAGGTGGCCTCTACTACATTATCTGTACTCAGAGAGTTATCACTGTGTTATTTGCAATGTTACATAGGACTGCAGATAAAACTTTTATGGAATATCCACAGTAGTCCCATAGATTCAGATACCGCAGGGTTTTGTTCCTACGACATTCCCTTTGCCGCAAAAATGACCTGTGCCCTTCATTCTCTGGGTCAGTACGAATACGTACGAATGTATGTATACATTTCTTAATTGGAAAATGGGGGGGGTGGCAGGGGAGGAGCCAGGACAGGAGGTGGGATGGACCAGGGGTGGGTAGTAGGCGGGGTTAGGGGGCCCAATTGAGATTCTTGCTATGGGGCCCAGTGATTTCTATGTACGCCCCTGGACACACAGTAACTCTAAAGTATCCAAATATGCAAATATGTACTAAAACAGGTGCATACCTGTAGAAGCTACAGGGCTTCATGTGTATAGGGGTTTTGGAGAAGTGTCTTCTCATCTACACTACTATGTTAGGTGGTCAGCATAGGTATTTCAGGTGACCATTGTAGCTTTAATATCAAATGTTGTGTTTTTTGTGTTACTAATATATGTAACTTTATAGCATGAATTTTGACCCTTTATGCCATGGTCATAACATGTGGCTTTCTACTTTCATGGTGTATACATTACTCTAACCCAGTTTTACAAGTGTGAGTGTGTGTTTTAAACATTTATGCAGCTATTATTCTATATAAAATACACATTTACAAGCAAGATATTTTAGAGCTACTCTGTACAAATTTGAGTTAAAGGCATTCTGTCACCTGGATTTTAGTGACAGAGCTTTTTACATAATCACATCAGTCTGCTCGTTTTGTATTAAAATATGCTAGTATCGGCTGTGAGGCCGATTCCAGCCGCTGGAATGCGTTCGCTGAGCCATAAGCTCGCGCATGCGCCGTGGATACACATGTCAGCGCCTGGAATCGGCCTCACAGGACGCACTGCACATGCGCCAGCCGGCAGTGAGGAGTGAATAAATCAGCAGTGGGGCGGTGCTGGGCTCCAGGAGAAGGGGCGCGTCTGGGCTCCAACGGACAGCCCCTTGGGCTCCTTACTCAGGTAATTACCATATTGATAAAAGCGATTTTCTAGACAAAGGACAACACTTAGGGTAGTAATACTAGTATATTTTAATACAAAACGAGCAGACTGATGTGATGATGTTAAAAGCTCTGTCACTAAAATCCAGGTGACAGAATCCCTTTAACCACCTCAGCCCCCTTAGCTTAAACACCCTTAATGACCAGGCCACTTTTTACACTTCTGGCCTACACTATTTTAACCGTTTATTGCTCGGTCTTGCAACTTACCACCCAAATGAATTTTACCTCCTTTTCTTCTCACTAATAGAGCTTTCATTTGGTGGTATTTCATTGCTGATGACATTTTTACTTTTTTTGCTATTAATCGAAATTTAACGATTTTTTTGCAAAAAAATGAAATTTTTCACTTTCAGTTGTAAAATTTTGCAAAAAAAACGACATCCATATATACATTTTGCTCTAAATTTATTGTTCTACATGTCTTTGATAAAAAAAAAATGTTTGGGTAAAAAAAAATGGTTTGGGTAAAAGTTATAGCGTTTACAAACTATGGTACAAAAATGTGAATTTCCGCTTTTTGAAGCAGCTCTGACTTTCTGAGCACCTGTCATGTTTCCTGAGGTTCTACAATGCCCAGACAGTACAAACACCCCACAAATGACCCCATTTTGGAAAGAAGACACCCCAAGGTATTTCGTAATGGGCATAGTGAGTTCATAGAACTTTTTATTTTTTGTCACAAGTTAGTGGAATATGAGACTTTGTAAGGAAAAAAAAAATAAAAATCATCATTTTCCGCTAACTTGTGACAAAAAATATAAAATTCTAGGAACTCGCCATGCCCCTCACGGAATACCTTGGGGTGTCTTCTTTCCAAAATGGGGTCACTTGTGGGGTAGTTATACTGCCCTGGCATTCTAGGGGCCCAATGTGTGGTAAGTAGGTAAATGACCTGTGAAATCCGAAAGGTGCTCTTTGGAATGTGGGCCCCTTTGCCCACCTAGGCTGCAAAAAAGTGTCACACATGTGGTATCGCCGTATTCAGGAGAAGTTGGGCAATGTGTTTTGGGGTGTCTTTTTACATATACTCATGCTGGGTGAGAGAAATATCTCGGCAAAAGACAACTTTTCCCATTTTTTATACAAAGTTGGCATTTGACCAAGATATTTATCTCACCCAGCATGGGTATATGTAAAATGACACCCCAAAACACATTGCCCAACTTCTCCTGAGTACGGCGATACCAGATGTGTGACACTTTTTTGCAGCCTAGATGCGCAAAGGGGCCCACATTCCTTTTATGAGGGCATTTTTAGACATTTGGATCCCAGACTTCTTCTCATGCTTTAGGTCCCCTAGAATGCCAGGGCAGTATAAATACCCCACATGTGACCCCATTTTGGAAAGAAGACACCCCAAGGTATTCAATGAGGGGCATGGCGAGTTCATAAAAAAAATTTTTTTTTGGCACAAGTGATTTATTTTTTTTTTCTCACAAAGTCTCCCTTTCCACTAACTTGGGACAAAAATTTCAATCTTTCATGGACTCAATATGCCCCTCACGGAATACCTTGGGGTGTCTTCTTTCCGAAATGGGGTCACATGTGGGGTATTTATACTGCCCTGGCATTCTAGGGGCCCTAAAGCGTGAGAAGAAGTCTGGAATATAAATGTCTAAAAATTTTTACGCATTTGGATTCCGTGAGGGGTATGGTGAGTTCATGTGAGATTTTACTTTTTGACACAAGTTAGTGGAATATGAGATTTTGTAAGAAAAAAAAAAAAAAAAATTCCGCTAACTTGGGCCAAAAAAATGTCTGAATGGAGCCTTACAGGGGGGTGATCAATGACAGGGGGGTGATCAATGACAGGGGGGTGATCAGGGAGTCTATATGGGGTGATCACCCCCCTGTCATTGATCACCCCCCTATAAGGCTCCATTCAGACATCCGTATGTGTTTTGCGGATCCGATCCATGTATCAGTGGATCCGTAAAAATCATACGGACATCTGAATGCAGCCTTACAGGGGGGTGATCAATGACAGGGGGGTGATCAATGACAGGGGGTGATCAATGACAGGGGGGTGATCAGGGAGTCTATATGGGGTGATCACCCCCCTGTAAGGCTCCATTCAGATGTCCGTATGTGTTTTGCGGATCCGATCCATGTATCAGTGGATCCTTAAAAATCATACGGACATCTGAATGCAGCCTTACAGGGGGGTGATCAATGACAGGGGGGTGAAAAATGACAGGGGGGTGATCAGGGAGTCTATATGGGGTGATCACCCCCCTGTCATTGATCACCCCCCTATAAGGCTCCATTCAGATATCCGTATGTGTTTTGCGGATCCGATCCATGTATCCGTAAAAAACATACGGACATCTGAATGCAGCCTGACAGGGGGGTGAAAAATGACAGGGGGGTGATCAGGGAGTCTATATGGGGTGATCACCCCCCTATAAGGCTCCATTCAGACGTCCGTATGTGTTTTGCGGATCCGATCCATGTATCCGTGGATCCTTAAAAACATACGGACATCTGAATGCAGCCTTACAGGGGGGTGATCAATGACAGGGGAGTGATCAATGACAGGGGGGTGATCAGGGAGTCTATATGGGGTGATCACCCCCCTGTCATTGATCACCCCCCTATAAGGCTCCATTCAGATGTCCGTATGTGTTTTGCGGATCCGATCCATGTATCCGTGGATCCGTAAAAAACATACGGACATCTGAATGCAGCCTTACAGGGGGGTGATCAATGACAGGGGGGTGATCAGGGAGTCTATACGGGGTGATCACCCCCCTGTAAGGCTCCATTCAAACGTCTGTATGTGTTTTGCGGATCCGATCCATGTATCCGTGGATCTGTAAAAAACATACGGACGTCTGAATGGAGCCTTACAGGGGAGTGATCAATGACAGGGGGGTGATCAATGACAGGGGGGTGATCAGGGAGTCTATATGGGGTGATCACCCCCGTCATTGATCACCCCACTGTAAGGCTCCATTCAGACGTCCGTACGTGTTTTGCGGATCCGATCCATCTATCAGTGGATCCGTAAAAATCATACGGACCTCTGAATGCAGCCTTACAGGGGGGTAATCAATGACAGGGGGGTGATCAGGGAGTCTATATGGGGTGATCAGGGGTGATCAGTGGTTGATAAGGGGTTAATAAGTGACAGGGGGGGGTGTAGTGTAGTGTAGTGGTGTTTGGTGCTACTTTACTGAGCTGCCTGTGTCCTCTGGTGGTCGATCCAAACAAAAGGGACCACCAGAGGACCAGGTAGCAGGTATATTAGACGCTGTTATCAAAACAGCGTCTAATATACCTGTTAGGGGTTAAAAAAATCACATCTCCAGCCTGCCAGCGAACGATCGCCGCTGGCAGGCTGGAGATCCACTCGCTTACCTTCCGTTCCTGTGAGCGCGCGCGCCTGTGTGCGCCGTTCACAGGAAATCTGTGCGTCCACCCAGAAGAGTAGGGCCGCCGCCAGGACGCAATCCTGCGTACGGCGGTCCTGAGGAGGTTAATTAGGGATGTATGAAACAAAATCAATCCATATCTCCCCTTACATAGCAACCAATTAAATCTCTTCTGCTAGCAAAATGATATCTTTGAAAAGTTTGCCATGTCGCCTGGTGATCTTATAAGCCTGGTGTCCCCCATAGATGTTTTCTGGCATTTTTTACTCATTTCCAGTTTTTGGTGGCTGTCATTTTTTGCTTTTTGGGTTTAGCTTTTAAAGGGGTTCTCTAAGACTTTGATATTGATGGCCTATCCTCAGGATAGGTCATCATTATCAGATCGGGCGTGGTCCAACACCTGGCACCCCCACTGATCAGCTGCTTGAAGAGACTGCAGCGCTCGGTGCATGCTTAGACCTCTTCCAAGGCCACATTCACTGGTCACGTGGCCTAGGCACAAGTGAAGCACAGCTGCTAAACAATGGACATGGTGTGCTTGGTAAGCTGCCGCTGTCTCATCACACAGCTGATTGGCAGGGGTTCTGGTTGTTGGCCCCCTGCCGTTCTGATATTGATGACCTATCTGAGTATAGGTCATCAATATCAGAATCTCAGAAAGCTCATTTAAGGTGTTCACTGTGAGCTAAGGGTACTTTCACACTAGCGTTAGAAGAATCCGGCAGGCAGGTCCGTTGCAAACGGATACCATTTGTCTCCAGATGCGGATGAGGATCCGTCTGACAAATGCATTGAAATACCGGATCCGGTATTTATTTAGTCACATTTTTGAAGGTCTGGGCATGCGCAGACAGGGAAACCGGATCCGGCATTAATACATTTCAATGGAAATTAATGCCGGATCCGGCATTCCGGCAAGTGTTCCAGAATTTTAGCCGAAGAAAATACAGTAAAATGGACAGAACTGAAGACATCCTGATGCATACTGAACAGAATGCTTTCCATTCAGAATGCATTAGGACAAAACTGAAGCGTTTTTTTCCGGTATTGAGCCTCTATGACGGAACTCAATACTGGAAAACTTTAACGCTAGTGTGAAAGTATCCTAAATTAGGCATATTTCAGGCGCAATCTGCGACTTCTTCCCGCTCACGACAAGTCTAAAATTGTGGGCGGGGAAGGGGACTGACAGGCAGGCCCGTCTCATTTACCATTTTCTACACCTGTTTTAGGCGTATTTCAGTATATTGTAATATGCCCATTAGGGTCCATTCACACGTCCGCAAAATGGGTCCGCATCCGTTCCGCAATTTTGCGGAACGGGTGCAGACCCATTCATTTTTAATGGGGCCGGAATGTGCTGTCCGCATTTGCTGATCCGCATCCGTGCTTCCGTTTTCCCTAAAAAATAGAACATGTCCTATTCTTGTCCGCAATTGCAGACAAGATTAGGCATTTTCTATTATAATGTCGGTGATGTGCGGTCTGCAAATTGTGGAATGTACATTGCCAGTGTCCGTGTTTTGCGGGTCCGCAATTTGCAGAGCCGCAGAACACTTACGGACGTGTGAATGGACCCTTAGTCCTACAGTATTAGGCCTAGTTCACACGAACGTGTGTGATTCGTGGCCGTATTGCGGCCCGCAAATTGCGGGCCGCAATACACGGCCATAGTTCCGTGTGAATTCCGCATCACGGATGCGGACCCATTAACTTCAATGGGTCCGCAAATCCGGAATTGCGGAACAGCCGCACGGAACGGGACCCCTCGGAAGCACTACGGAGTGCTTCCGTGGGGTTGCGTCCCGTACTTCCGTTCCGCAAAAAGATGGAACATGACCTATCTTTTTGTGGAACGGGCGGATTGCGGACCCATTAAAGTAAATGGGTCCGCGATCCGATGCGGCTGACCTACGGCTGGCGATCGTGCATTGCGGCCCGCAGCACGGGCACTGGTCACACACGTTCGTGTGAATTCGGCCTTACACCCTTCTTCTTGCAGGGTATAATAAGAGTACTAAGATCTTTGGCCCTTTACAATGCCCCAGGCTGCAATAACAACTGCTCGATTCCATGATCGCATCGCATAGGGGAGACTTTCAGGTGACAAGGGGAACCCACCTTTTTCTACAAGCATGTAAAAAACACAGAAAAATAGCATATGAAGAAGGAGTCCTAAATGTGAAATATAGTTAATAAAATAAAAAGATAATAAAATGTAGAGCATGAAAACCACAGAGTATGAATGAGGCAATAATGCGGGTATATTCGGTGACATCACAAAATGAAGAATACCAGACCGCTCCTAGGTTCTGGCTTATCATGCTTATGTAACGTTTGTAATTTGTGTCAATATTGCTACAGGATTTGGAAAGAACATTAAAGGTCAGAGGAAAAAGCCCTTGTCAGAGTCATTTTTCATTACAAATAAACAATATTTCAGGTGACAATAAAATGACTTCACAAATAACAAAGTTTTAAAGTACTGCGTGTATTTAGGAAAATGTGCTGTACCTTACATTTGTGACCGTTATTTGTTTCTATTCGCCATCATGTATTTTTGGAAAGGGATCTGTTATTTACATAAAAATCCCAACTAACAGATCTGGGAAATACGGAATATTCCAATGCGGGTTTGATAAGGATGAGTTCTGTTCACCATACAATACAAGTGAATAGGCTGTACCAGAAAAATCACATGTGGGGGGAATAATCTGCAGATTTTAGGGTATACTTAAAAGGGATTGTCTCACTTCAGCAAGTGGCATTTATCATGTAGAGAAAGTAAATACAAGCCACTTACTAATGCATCGTTATGATCCATATTGCTTCCTTTTCTGGCTAGATTCATTTTTCCATCACATTATACACTGCTCGTTTCCATGGTAAAAAAAATAGATCAGTCACAGAATACACATAGATTTGTGTTTACATATAGTGATCCTATGTGAAGGAGAGTACCCTACAGTAACGTACCCCCTCAGTGTACATAAACATACACAAACAAAGGATGAACTGAGACTAGACGGGTTGAGTAGCAAAATATAAATATACTTTATTCAATAAATCATAAAAATGATGTATATGATGTAAAACATCAGATAAAAAGGTGGACTACACCTGAGGGGACATGACACAGTCTCACAACGGTTGGGGGGGCAATGAGGCAACCACAATATACTAGAGTATACAACAAATGCACTGACATGTAAAAACGTCACACATAATTATCACAAATGTCTAAATCTTATCAAAATGTTAATGTGCATCTCTGAGAGTATATATACAGTACAGACCAAAAGTTTGGACACACCTTCTCATTCAAAGAGTTTTCTTTATTTTCATGACTATGAAGGCATTAAAACTATGAATTAACACATGTGGAATTATATACATAACAAACAAGTGTGAAACAACTGAAAATAAGTCATATTCTAGGTTCTTCAAAGTAGCCACCTTTTGCTTTGATTACTGCTTTGCACACTCTTGGCATTCTCTTGATGAGCTTCAAGAGGTAGTCCCCTGAAATGGTCTTCCAACAGTCTTGAAGGAGTTCCCAGAGATGCTTAGCACTTGTTGGCCCTTTTGCCTTCACTCTGTGGTCCAGCTCACCCCAAACCATCTCGATTGGGTTCAGGTCCGGTGACTGTGGAGGCCAGGTCATCTGGCGCAGCACCCCATCACTCTCTTTCATGGTCAAATAGCCCTTACTTTCAAAGTTTTCCCAATTTTTCGGCTGACTGACTGACCTTTATTTCTTAAAGTAATGATGGGCACTCGTTTTTCTTTACTTAGCTGCTTTTTTCTTGCCATAATACAAATTTTAACAGTCTATTCAGTAGGACTATTAGCTGTGTATCCACCTGACTTCTCCTCAATGCCACTGATGGTCCCAACCCCATTTATAAGGCAAGAAATCCCACTTATTAAACCTGAAAGGGCACACCTGTGAAGGGAAAACCATTTCAGGGGACTACCTCTTAAAGCTCATCAAGAGAATGCCAAGAGTGTGCAAAGCAGTAATCAAAGCAAAAGGTGGCTACTTTGAAGAACCTAGAATATGACATATGTTTCACACTTGTTTGTTATGTATATAATTCCACATGTGTTAATTCATAGTTTTGATGCCTTCAGTGTGAATCTACAATTTTCATAGTCATGAAAATAAAGAAAGCTCTTTGAATGAGAAGGTGTGTCCAAACTTTTGGTCTGTACTGTATGTATACAGAGAATATCTATTGATATACTGTAGATATCGCAAGTATCCAGATCGTATCAACATACAAGTATATGTCTCCCATAAATACATAAAGAGCAGATCAATGTCCTGAGGGTGGAACCGTAAGTGAAGACACATACGTGTATAACCAGCGGTCACTCTAATAGTCACGTCCACTGTAAGTTAACACACAGATGACAGAGAACGATCTTCCTGTAACATACTGTATATCGGATAAACCAATATAACAGCAATAACATCTATCACTTATGTAAAGAAATAAATCCTATAGATATCACAAGTAACCGGGTCATGTAAAAATACAGGTATATATCTCCATAAGAACACAGAGGGCGGCTAACAGTGCCCTGGAAGTGGAGCCAAAGGTGGAGGCATATACATGCACAGGGATCGATCACCTAGACAACTGCGTCCACAAGAGGTGCACACAGAGATCACAGAGATCGATTTACCTGTAGCATATATGAGGTGACTGAGTATATCAAAAACAGCCTCACACTATAAAGTAACATACCCATGAAGCAAAACTGTCCAACTCAGGAGAGCCACGTACCTACCGTTGTGTGACTGTGTCATGTCCCCTCAGGTGTAGTCCACCTTTTTATCTGATGTTTTACATCATATACATATTTTTTATGATTTATTGAATAAAGTATATTAATATTTTGCTACTCAACCCGTCTGGTCTGGTTTCCATGGTTACAGACCATCCTTCAATCCAGCATCGATGACAGTGTTTGCACACTATAAGAAAAAGCACTAGCCTAAGTGCGGTCCCATGGTCCCGGCACCTAGTTAGGCTAGCACTTTTTCCTATAGTGCGCAAGCATGACCACCACTGATGGATTGCAGGGTGGCCGTAACCATCGAAACGAGTGGTGTATATTGTGATGGAAAAATGAATAAAGCAATCAAAGGAGGCAAGATGGACAATCACAATACATTAATACTGTATTTTTCACCCCATAAGACGCATTTCTCCCCCCTCCCGCATTTTTTCGTCTTATGGGGCGAATACTAATGAGCTGCTTCCATTATGGAAGCGCTCATTAGTACCGGAGGACCGGGAAGCGGTGAAGGATCTGTTCTCACCACTTCCTGGTCGTCGGCTGTGCAGGGCTGCACACAGCGTGAGTCGCTCTGTGACGTCACGCTGTACGCACCAGTTCAAAGAGCACAGCCGACAGCCGGATGAAGAGGATCGCGATGGTGAGGAGAGGTGGCGTCCAGGAGCAGGAGAGGTGAGTGATTGTTTTTATTTTTTCATCTTAAGCAATATGAGGCTGATAAAGAGGCAATGGGGGCTTATAAAGAGGCAATGGGGGCTTATAAAAAGGAAATGGGGGCTGATAGAGGCAATGGGGGCTGATAGAGGCAATGGGGGCTGATAAAGAGGCAATGGAGGCTTATAAAAAGGAAATGGGGGCTGATAAAGAGGCAATGCGGGCTTATAAAAAGGAAATGGGGGCTTAAAAAAGGCAATGGGGGCTGATTAAGAGGAAATAGGGCTGTTAAAGAAGCAATGGGGGGCTTATAAAGAGGCAATGGGGGCTGATATGAGACTAGGGCTAGCCAAAAGAGGCATGTGGGCTGATTTTAGACTGGGGGTCTGATCTGAGGTCTAAATGGGGTCTTATTTATATTGGGGCTCATATCTGAGGTTTGGCGGTCATTCACTTTGGGGTGTGAGCTGAGGTCTGATTGTGGGTCTGATCTGAGGTCTTATTGGGGTCTTATTAACATTGGGGGGCTGATTGAAGCTGTGATCTGAGGTCTGATTAGCATTGGGGGTCTGATTGCTGATCTGACCTGAGGTGTAATGAAAAATATTTTTTCTTATTGTCCCCTCTAAAACCTAGGTGCGTCTTATGGGCCGGTGCGTCTTATAGGGTGAAAAATACGGTAAGTGCCTTGTATTAACTTTCTCTACATCAGGGATGACCAACCTGTGGACCTCTAGCTGTTGCAAAACTACAACTCCCACCATGCCCTGCTGTAGGATGTCTGGGCATGCTGGGAGTTTTAGTTTTACAACAGCTGGAGGGCCGCAGGTTGAGCATCCCTGCTCTACATGATAAATGCCGTTTGCTTAAAGGGTTTCTGTCACTAGATTTAACCCTATTAAGCTATCAGCTAAAGCTAACTAGCCTATTCCTACTTTTATCTATGCCACCGTTACGCCAGAAATCTAACTTTTATAATATGCTAATTAGCCTCTAGGAGCAGGGGGGGCGTTGTTCCTGCTCCTAGAGGCTTCATTTCCCCACCTTTGTCGCCTCCCTCCAAGTCCGGATTGACAGGGCCCGGCAGCGCTCGCATCTGTCTGCCAGCCCTGTGCTCTGGTGAAATCTCACGGCGTTCAGCATTCAGCGCAGGCACGGTGAGGGGAACACGCTCGCAGGCTGCCAGGTTCCTCACCGCGCCTGCGCCGAATACTGAAAGACGCGAGATTTCACCAGTGCACAGGGCTGGCAGACAGATGCGAGCGCTGCCGGGCCCTGTCAATCAAGACTTGGAGGGAGGCGACAAAGGTGGGAGAACGGAGCCTCTAGGAGCTGGAACAACGCTTCTCCCCCTGCTCCTAGAGGCTAATTAGCATATTATAAAAGATAGATTTCTGGCGTAACTGGGGCATAGATAAAAGTAGGAATAGGCTAGTTAGGTTTAGCAAATCACTAATGTTAGCTAGCTTTATAGGGTTAAATCTGGTGACAGAAACCCTTTAAGTAAGAAAACCTCTTTAATCTTAAACTGTATTTTCACATTTCAGTATGACAGACCCCTGACTATGAGAATTGGATAACTGTTTCCATTGTTAAAATGATCATACATAAACTGCAATTTTAAAGTGCAATATAGCTGTAATGTACTTAACCCTTTCAGACCTGGAGGTTTTCTGGTTTTTGCGTTTACATTTTTCACTCTCAGCCTTTCTGGGGCCATAACTTTTTTATTTTTCCGTTCACATAGCCATATGAAGGCTTGTTTTTTGCAGGACAAGTTTCACTTTCAAATTTGATTTAAAGGGGTTGTCAAGGCTTTTATTATTGAAAACCTATCCTCAAGATAGGTCATCAATATCAGATCGGCGGGGGTCCGACATCCGGCACTCGCTCCGAGCAGTTGTATGAGGAACTCGAAGGCACAATGTGCTTGTGCCATCTCCCTTCTCTCTTCCTGTTCACCACTGCTTCCTGTTCATTGCCATAGACCGCAGCAACGGACAGGAAGAGAGAAGGGAGACGACACACGCTCACTGTGCGCTCCGTTTCCTCATACAGCTGCTCGGCGGATAGGTCATCAATAGTAAAAGCCAAGACAACCCCTTTAATATTGCATACGATATAGTGGGGAGCTGGAAAAAAATTCCAAATGGAGTGAAATTGGAAAAAAAAACACAATTCCGCAAAAGTTTTATGGGTTTGGTTTTTATGGTGTTCTCTATATGGTAAAACTGACCAGTGACTTTCATTCTCCAGGTCAGTACAATTACGGCAATATCACATATGTATAGTTTATCTTGCCTTTTTATACAAAAAAATAATTAATAAATGCCTTAAAGAAATATATTTTTTTATTTTGAAGTTATGTGTATGGAGCGATCTGTACTTTTCATTGATACAATTTTGATGAGTGTACGACTTTTTGATCACATAAAAATTTTTGTGGGAGGGATGTGACAAAAAAACATTGAATAGGCCATTTTGACTTTTTTCCATATGGTTAAAATATTTTTATAGAAAAATCACTAAAATAAAGGGGCCTAAATGGGAGGAAATGCTCAAAAACCCAAAACACTGTAGCGTGTTTATAACCAGGGGAGCAATTCCTCCGCATGTGATCCGTTGCTAGCAGCAATCCCCAGCAAAAAATGCATATAATGGAGGATGTCGGCAGCGGACCACATGCACCACAAAGGCATCCTACACAAGATGGAGTAGTGTGTGGATGAAAATATACAAATATATAAATCACTGCAAAAGGTGCACCACAATGATATGCAACTGACAATACTGGCTAATCCCTCAGGCTGATGTTAAAAACTGAGACTTTAGCCAATGTATTCCATTCAGGAACACAACGGAGCCCTTTTGCACCACCGCCAAGGTATCTCAGTGTGGCATGGGTCCTACCACTAGACTACCTATGGTGTGTGAACACGGTCTGAATAGTGCTAAGATCTAACTCACAGCCAAGCTCCCACATACCTCCATAGTGAGATCACTCATGCAGGTGGAGAAGGAATAGGGCTGCAAGCCCCACCTATAACAGGCCATGTGACACAGGCGACCAGGTGCACTAGAATGTTACTAGCAGTACGCAATGGCACATTCCATACAAAGAAAAATCACTAAAATAAAGTGGTCTAAATGGGAGGAAATGCTCACTCCTGACTGGAATACATTGGCTACACTATCTTGTGTAGGATGCCTTTGTGGTGCATGTGGTCTGCTGCAGACATCCTCCATTGTATGCATTTTTTGCTGGGGATTGCCGCTAGCAACGGACCACATGCGGAATGCGGAGGAATTGCTCCCCCGGTTATGAACACGCCACAGTGTTTGGGGTTTTTGAGCATTTTCTCCCATTTAGGCCACTTTATTTTAGTGATTTTTCTTTATATGTATGGAATGTGCCATTGCGCAATGCGGGTAACATTCTAGTGCACCTGGTAGCCTGTATCACATGGCCTGTTATAGGTGGGGCTTGCAGCCCTATCCATTCTCCCACTACATGAGTGATCTCACTATGGAGGTATTTGGGAGCTTGGCTGCGAGTTAGATCTTAGCACCATTCAGACCGTGTTCACACTCCATAGGTAGTCTAGTGGTAGGACCCATGCCCCACTGAGATACCTTGACAGTGGTGCAAAAGGGCTCCGTTGTGTTCCTGGCTGGAATACGTTGGCTAAACTCTCAGTTTTTAACATCAGCCTGAGGGATTAGCCAGTATTGTCAGTTGCATATCATTGTGGTGCACCTTTTGCAGTGATTTAAATATTTTCATACTTTAATAGTATGGCGTTTTCATGTGTGGCAATACCAATGGCGTGTATTTTTTATTTTTTTTATTTTTTCAATTTAGGGAAAGGGGGGCGATTAGAATTTTTTATTTTTCAAAACATCTATATATATATTTTTTTTTATAGTTTTTATACTTCCCATAGGGAACTATACCAAGCAATCATCAGATTGCTTCTTTTATAGACTCCAATGCATTAGCCTATGGGGAATATACTATGGGGCACATTTATTAAGACCGGAGTCTAAAATGCCCTGTGCTGGCAGAGGATCCGCCGAAGTTATGAAGAGGTGCAGGCCTCTCCATAACTTCGGCGCATCCAGCACCAGTTCTAAATGTAAGACAGCTTCCGAGCTGTCTTAAATTTAGACCTTTTTTTTACGCTTAAAACAAGCATCGAAAATGGTAAAGGAGACAGACCTTTCGGGCCCGTCCCTATCCCCACTCACGCCACACCCATAATTTTAGACCTGGCGTGAGCGGGGAGAAGTCGCCGATAGTGGCGCAACTAACCACTGCGCTGCCATCTGGGCCTGAAATACGGCTAATTTAGTAGTATTTCAGTATAGTAAATGACCCCCTATATTCCTATGAAGCCCTGCCACAGGCAGGGTCTCCATAGGAACTAATGTGTGGCAACCTCCTATTACATACACTACATCAGCTCTCCCAAACCTCGCTGGGGGGAGCTGGTGCTCTTCTGGGTTTTAGAGCATGTAGATGCTGTGGTCATGTTTGACCACGCTATTGCGGGCACCATCTTTAAGGTCCCGGCCAGCTCTGTACATATACGCCGCTGATCAGGAAGGGGTGAAAGGAGTTGGCCCTTCTGGGACATTGATAGTATATCACTGGGATTCACTCATCTCCAGAACTGAGCCCCCAAAGTGAACAGTGAGCAGCCGCGCATGCGCTTCCACCCTCCGTTCACCACTATGGGAGTTCTGAAAACAGCTGATAACTGGGACAGCTATTACCAGCAGTCCCATAGTGGTGAACGGAGAGGTAGCTGCACTTATGTGGTGTGCTCTCCATCCATTGCTATAGGACTTTCAAAAACAGCCAAGCGCTAGAGAACAAAGTGCATGTGTGGCGTGCATTCCTTTACTACTTCCAGTGCCCTGTTTTGGAGATAGGAGCGGGTCCCAGAGGTGTGAACCACACCTATCTGACACTTATAGCATATCCTACCAATATTCTGTCAATGTCCCAGATAGGCCCACCCCTTTAAATAGGAAAACAGCTATAAAAAAAGATGGCTATAAACATCTAAAACCTGAAACCTTAAAAGAAATGTGTCATTTGGCTATAATGACAAGTGACAACATGGGACTTGGAGACATAGGTACACCTTTAGTGCTTAAAAAGTGAACAATGTCTTTAATATGAGGAAAATGTGATCACAGCAGTTCTCTAGTATAGTTATTTTACTAGAATCTCTCTCTTCAACAGCAGAAGTCATCTAAAATATACAACAGCATGGTGGCGAGTGCCATTGGAATATTTTCCATCATTTACAGCACATTAATTGTGTCTGTGGCACAGTAGCTTATTCCCTAGACTTCCCTCTTCCATTTCCATATTGTTCCTGCTCATAAGAGGAGCTAATGTTATAGTACAAGTATATCTGCTCTTTAGCATACTGTACAGCTGCATGGTGTAAGATGACCACCAGAGCAGGATGTACATTTATGAAATAATGTTACTATTACCTCTTTTGTATTGTAAATCATCAAATACATACTTGAGGGAACGTTGGGCGTGTGGAATTTGTACTGAGAATGGCGCATTACACGCCAATCATAGTAAATTTCCCAATTATCTTGTCTGAATATAACTAGCACTTGTTCGGAGTCTACACTATAATCTTTACAGAGTACACTGTGGTAAAATACTAATTGTTAAAACTGCCCCTGCTAATTATAATCTTATTGCCTGAACATCCAGAGAGTAAACTTCATTCTTCATCTGCTATCAGACTTCTTATGTAGCTTGCATGAAATCCTTGAAGGTCAGCTCTTTCCACCTATTGTAGGAAGGCGCAAGGGTCCGTCATTGACGGAAGGTATGTGTCACCGAGATTCCTGACCTCAGTGAGGTAAGAGCCGGTAATTTTATGTGTCAGCGGCAGCTGGCTGACATGGTTTTGCTATTTAGTATGTCTGTAAAGCTGATCCGGGCCGGCTCTTACTGGGAGCAGCCAAAGTGCAGGGTGGGTGTGTAGTGGCCTCACGGACTAAGCGTGGGCACTACACGAGGGTCAATTGGGGTGTGCGTGACTTCTCTTCACTAGGGACAGAAGTGTTATTTCCAATTGTGTATATTTTATGTAAATTTTAAAGTATTGTTTTTGTATTATGTAATGTTTTTCCCTGTTTTATGTAGCATCAGGCCTAGGCCCTGTAGTTAGTCATCCCAGACGCTAGAGGGAGCTAGAGTACCCCGAGTATAAGTGTTCAGGCCCCAGACAGGGAAGGGTTGTTGAAAGTCAGGAGTCTGCAAAGACAAGCTGGAAGGCACCAGTCAGGGCCTTCTCCTGACATGCAACTAGACAGCCCAGGCTTCTAGTTGCCACCAGGAGACTAGTAG
This sequence comes from Bufo bufo, assembly GCF_905171765.1. NCBI lineage: Eukaryota > Metazoa > Chordata > Amphibia > Anura > Bufonidae > Bufo > Bufo bufo. The sequence continues at coordinate 148,172,748 of NC_053392.1, read as the reverse complement.
AGGGATCCTAGTCTACCTCCTGATTCACAGAGCCATGTTAGCTCAGAAGATCTATCCCAGGGGAAGAGGGTACCTCCTGGAAGCAACCCTGTAGTTTCCACAAAGTCTAGCAGAGCCAACATGTCCGGCTAATACAAGTAAGCTGAAGGGCAGAGAGACTAAAGGTATGGAGCAAGAATGAGCACCTAAGGAGGATTATTTTCCAAGGATAAAAGCCTACAATAAGGTATCTGGGCCTTGGGATTAAAGCCAGACAGGAGTCCGAAAGGGACAGTGTACACTAATCTCCGAGGAGTCTGTACAGCCTGATTCTGCGCATGTGGATGTTTACCCTCGGTGTATCTTGCCTAACCACCATATACCTGCCATAATTGTGTGACCTGCTTGTGAAGTGTACTTGACATGTGGAACTGAGTTGCCAGCTAACTGTACAAAGTGGAATTTACTACAGTAAAGTAAAGTTTGGTTCACCCTGCCATCTGTGTTCCTTGCTTATTAAAACCTTCCACCGGTGTGCCACCGTTACCGGCACTGGCGTCACGAACCTTAAAGGGACCTTGCCCCAGGCACATAAAACACCTGCAACAACCAGGGCACCTCAACCACCACCAGGCCTGGTCCCTAAATACAGAGTGTGCCCCAGAGGACTTTTGTGCCAGCCTCTCCTTCACTGCTGTATGCCTGCCCAGGGGTTTCCATATATAACTGTGAGTGACCCTCGCTTGCCATTGACCGTGACCTCACAATCGCATTACCCTGCAGGTCTGGCGTACCGCATAAATTGGCGTCACGAACAGGATACGGAACATATCCGCGCCATTGTTGGATTACAAAACTGTGTGCTGAAAATCATCTTAAAGTGACCAAGCCCTAAATGGTTTTATTCAAAATTACTGGGCCAAAGGACTGTCCTAAGTAGCGGTGTGAAAATAGTGTTTTCTGGACTGTTTGCTGCTTGTTTAAGCCACCGCTTGCTGTCAGTGAATAGACAGCGTTTCTACTAAAGATGGCCGCTGAGCTTGCTTGAGATTACTGCTGCGTCATCTTCATCCTGAATTGGCGGTAAAAGTTGGCGCCTCTTTGCTGAGAAGAGCGGGAAAAAGCTCAATATTGGCGCCACCGCCTGTCTGGACATTTGCATGTCGGCCAGAATGGACTCCGCCTTCCCCATACTGGAGTACCTGGGGGGCGGCCTCCCAGTGCAATGGGAGGTTCTGGCTGAACTTATTGGCGCCACCTTGTCGCTCTCCAGAGAAGGATCGAGCATGTTGGAGAGTGAAGACTGCTCTGCTGGGATGTCCGCGCCTGATTTCCTGAACATGACTGATATTGGTGTAGAGCCAGGAGAGGCTCCACCGGCCTACTCTCCGGGACCGGAGAGACCCGCCTGCCCGCCACCGGGGAAAGAACCAGAGAACTACTACGGCTCCTGGAGAGACTTCTTTCAGCCCTCTTTCAAGTGGTCAGCATTAATGGCAGAGGTCCGGGAGGCCGTTATAAAGAGGAATACGAAAACAAAAATCTACTATGAAGAACTGACCAAGTCTATTCACGAGCGCCACACCAATACCCAACCCCGCCTGGAAAGGAGAAAGGGGTTGGTTTTGTCCTTCGATAAGACCCGTGGCTACGGGTTCATACAGGACTATGTTACTGGCAGAGACTTATACGTCAACCGGAGGTCTGTCAAGAGAGGTTACCTCCCTGAGCATCTGCATAACCTCTGCGAGGGGGAGGAGGTAGAATTCACCCCTGCCGAGAGCCTGCGAGGCCCATATGCAACTGCCGTTACCCGTCCCAGGAAGGAACCGGAGGACTGGGAGGCAGATGAGGACTACTCTGGCTGCGAGTGCAAACCTGAGCGCTCTCCAGAACCGGCCCATCACGCATTCCAAGAGCGGGGCTCTTTCATTGGTCCTAATGTGTTTTGGCAGCCAACTGTGTTGGAAAAATGGGTGAGTCCCTATCCGTCCCCCGAGCTGCCTCGCCGGGAGAAAACCATCCAGGACATGGAGAGTCTAAAAGGACTTCGCGTTACCCTGGAGAATATCCGGAATTGTAGGAGACCAGATGCGCCACCGGAGCCTGCAGCGGCCACGTCCGATGCATCTTGCACTGTACCTGCGCCGGCGGCGACAGCAGCGGACAGCGATTCTGAGACCGAAAGCATAGGTGACCAGATCGTCCGTCTGGAAGAAAAGTTGCGGGAGCTGCGCAAGATTGCCACCGCCAGGATCCAGACGCCGCCTAGGAAGGACGAGGTAAGGGTGCCTGTCACCACCCGTAGACCACCTTCTACCACCTCCGCACCGTCGGTGCTCCCCAGACGGCCCTCTAACTCTATGACTTGCTGCGCAGAGTCAGTCATTCCACAGCCCACCGGACCGCTTGCGGCGGCGGTATCAAGTCCACCACAGCCTACAATAATTATGCCTGGACCGGTGCGGTCCTCAAATGTCCTTACCCCTAGGCCTACGGGGCCGATACCTATAAGGGGTCCTTTCATGCTGCAACTGCCCCCTAACACTGTAATGTGGGCACATCCACCTGTAGAGGATTATTACAGGTCTTATTTGCCAGCAGAGCCGGGCAACTATGATACGCCCTTGTGAATTAGCCTGCTAGGCCTTTGATTTATCTTGCCAAGGGATGATTTTTGAAAATTTAACCCTTCCAGGACAGGAGTCCTTTGTTTCTGGTCCTTTGTTGCTGCTGCCAGTTCACCCACGGCTCAGTGGTAGTGGTCATCCACTGAAATAATAAAGTCAGCAAAGCCATGTTTGTTTCCAGGACCTCCTGCCTGCTTCCGCCATCACTCACCAAGTTGTGCCTGTTCCGTTGTTGCACCTTTTACCCTTAACCCCCTTTTCAGGTTGATCAGGGGTATTACTGCACTTGTTTTTTTAGCTGTCATTTTTATTGTGCAACGGAACTCCAAGGATACGTGCCCAGTGATAGACTCAAAAGTACCTGAGCCTCTGAGATCTTTGTTTTTAAGGATACGTGCCCAGTGATAGACTCAAAAGTACCTGAGCCTCTGAGATCTTTGTTTTTAAGGAAATGTGCCCAGAGATGGACTCCACTGCACGAGAGCCTCTGTGATTTATAAGAAAGGAACCTGGGTACGGACTCATATTGTTCTTTGAGCCTCCAAGAACTTTTAATTTGTTTCACCTTGTTTTGTTGTTCTCCTAAGGACAATTGCACATATGGACTATCCTGGTAGTAATGTTACGCTGTGCCAGGTCAGCGCCCCTGTTCCCTCATACGATCCTGAGAGAAGAGAACGACGCCCCTTTTCACCGAACTTGTTCCTAAGCCAGTTGGAACTGCCTGATATGTGCATATATTATGCTTCTGCAAATGTAGATGTGTTTCCTGCTTTGCTGTTTGGTCTCTTTTTCAGGTGCAGTATCCAGCTGGACAGGGCCCCTCCATGTTGCGCCGAGGTCGGGCAACGTTAAAGCGTGGGGGTATGTAGTGGCCTCACGGACTAAGCGTGGGCACTACACGAGGGTCAATTGGGGTGTGCGTGACTTCTCTTCACTAGGGACAGAAGTGTTATTTCCAATTGTGTATATTTTATGTAAATTTTAAAGTATTGTTTTTGTATTATGTAATGTTTTTCCCTGTTTTATGTAGCATCAGGCCTAGGCCCTGTAGTTAGTCATCCCAGACGCTAGAGGGAGCTAGAGTACCCCGAGTATAAGTGTTCAGGCCCCAGACAGGGAAGGGTTGTTGAAAGTCAGGAGTCTGCAAAGACAAGCTGGAAGGCACCAGTCAGGGCCTTCTCCTGACATGCAACTAGACAGCCCAGGCTTCTAGTTGCCACCAGGAGACTAGTAGAGGGATCCTAGTCTACCTCCTGATCCACAGAGCCATGTTAGCTCAGAAGATCTATCCCAGGGGAAGAGGGTACCTCCTGGAAGCAACCCTGTAGTTTCCACAAAGTCTAGCAGAGCCAACATGTCCGGCTAATACAAGTAAGCTGAAGGGCAGAGAGACTAAAGGTATGGAGCAAGAATGAGCACCTAAGGAGGATTATTTTCCAAGGATAAAAGCCTACAATAAGGTATCTGGGCCTTGGGATTAAAGCCAGACAGGAGTCCGAAAGGGACAGTGTACACTAATCTCCGAGGAGTCTGTACAGCCTGATTCTGCGCATGTGGATGTTTACCCTCTGTGTATCTTGCCTAACCACCATATACCTGCCATAATTGTGTGACCTGCTTGTGAAGTGTACTTGACATGTGGAACTGAGTTGCCAGCTAACTGTACAAAGTGGAATTTACTACAGTAAAGTAAAGTTTGGTTCACCCTGCCATCTGTGTTCCTTGCTTATTAAAACCTTCCACCGATGTGCCACCGTTACCGGCACTGGCGTCACGAACCTTAAAGGGACCTTGCCCCAGGCACATAAAACACCTGCAACAACCAGGGCACCTCAACCACCACCAGGCCTGGTCCCTAAATACAGAGTGTGCCCCAGAGGACTTTTGTGCCAGCCTCTCCTTCACTGCTGTATGCCTGCCCAGGGGTTTCCATATATAACTGTGAGTGACCCTCGCTTGCCATTGACCGTGACCTCACAATCGCATTACCCTGCAGGTCTGGCGTACCGCAGGTGGCTTCTCCCCAATTTACTCCTCTCTGACAGTAAAGCTCTGTCAGTCTCTGTGTTGGGACCTGGGAGTTTGGGCCTGGGTAAAGGCCTGCTACCTTGTTGGCGTGAGAGCAGGTGGTTTCTGCTATGTCCAAGGACTTCTGCATTGCTGCATGGTGTGAACAAACACCAGACTCAAGGTGACCGTTTTCCTTGAAACTGACTTTTTGTTTTGCTTATCCTTATATGTGAATAAACACAGAACTGTTTGAGGCCTCTTTCACACTTGCGTTGTCCGGATCCGGCGTGTACTCCACTTGCCGGAATTACACGCCGGATCCGGAAAAACGCAAGTGTACTGTAAGCATTTGAAGACGGAGCCGTCTTCAAAATGCTTTCAGTGTTACTATGGCAGCCAGGACGCTATTAAAGTCCTGGTTGCCATAGTAGGAGCGGGGAGCGGGGGAGCGGTATACTTACAGTCCGTGCGGCTCCCGGGGCGCTTCAGAATGACGTCAGAGCGCCCCATGCGCATGGATGACGTGTCCATGTGATCACGTGATCCATGCGCTTGGGGCGCCCTGACGTCACTCTGGAGCGCCCGGGGAGCCGCACGGACGGTAAGTATGCTGCTCCCCCGCTCCCCGCTACACTTTACCATGGCTGCCAGGACTTTAGCGTCCCGGCAGCCATGGTAACCACTCTGAAAAAGCTAAATGTCGGGTCCGGCAATGCGCCGAAACGACGTTTAGCTTAAGGCCGGATCCGGATCAATGCCTTTCAATGGGCATTAATTCCGGATCCGGCCTTGCGGCAAGTCTTCAGGATTTTTGGCCGGAGCAAAAAGCGCAGCATGCTGCGGTATTTTCTCCGGCCAAAAAACGTTCCGTTCCGGAACTGAAGACATCCTGATGCATCCTGAACGGATTTCTCTCCATTCAGAATGCATTAGGATAAAACTGATCAGGATTCTTCCGGCATAGAGCCCCGACGACGGAACTCTATGCCGGAAGAAAAGAACGCAGGTGTGAAAGAGCCCTAAGTTAAAGGGGTTGTCCCACTTTGCTTTTTCAATCTTACCAGCAGTAAATGTCCTGATAACTTCCTGGTTTGGCTCAGGCAGTTGAGTGAAGGCCGGCCACGCCTCCTCATGACTCACCCTGAGAGCTCAGTCCTTGCGTGCTCGTTCAAGTGAGGCCGGACGAAGCGGCACGCTTCAGGGGAGGCCGGCATGAGGGGTTTTGTGAGCAAGGGTCAGGGAAGGTAAGGGTTAAGTGGATGAGTGCAGGAAAAGGGGGGAGGAGCTAGAAAGGGGCGGGGAGCGGCAGGCTGAAGTAGTGGTGAGGCAGGTCAGCGCCCGCCATTTTAGGAGCAGAGAGCCAGCATCTGGCAGAGAGCCAACATCTTCTGAACTGCAGCATCGGATTCAGCAATGGCAGAAGCAGTGGAGGTGATGCTGCGGCGCTTGAGGGAAGCGGCGGACACCAGGGGCAGCGACTGGCTGGAGCAGCAGGTGACCGCATTGCTAGGGGGGGCGGAGGTGGGTACGTCTAGCCCTACTCCAGCAGCTACACGGCCGCGGCGGGTACGGCCGCCGGCGCGCCTGAGCCCTGATTTACCCCCCCGGGTCCGGCGCCGTGTCAGGAGCCCCACAAGGGACCCTCCACGCCGGGAGCATTCTAAGGCTACTGCGACCTCCCGGCGTGGGAGGAATCCATATGTCCGGCGGGACCCTCCAGAGGCTGTGGGGCCTTCCCCTCAGCCCATCGCGCCAGCAACAGGGGAGTCAGGACCTGGTTCTGCAGGATCCCCTCCTGTCCCCAGGAGTCGGAGGCCTGCTCAGCGTGGGAGAGGTAGTGGCAGCAGAGGCAGCAGCGGGGCTGCGCGGTCGGCCAGGGCGGCCCGGCGCAGGCCCTTACAGGATGAGCCCCTTTCAGTGGCACACGAGGCTGCGCCTGTAGGTGCCAGGGACGGGCGCAGGCCTTGCCATGATGCGCTTCTTACAGAGGAGGAGGACGAGGCTGTTCTGGACGGCTCCCCGCCCCAGAGCAGGCCTCTTGGGCATGAAGACAGGCGTGCAGATGCTTATATGGAGGACAGGGAGTTGCGCAGGCCATTTCCTGAGGGCGGACAGTTTGCTACTGGTCCTGACACCGTGGAAGACAGAGTGCGTCCCAGAGCCATTCCTAACGCACCCAGCAGTGATCCGCCTGGGGTGCTGCCGTCGAACAGCGCAAGTACCCATCAAAGGAACGTCGTGGATCCAGGAGTCGTCCGTCAGGAATCAGGACCTGCGGCTGCCGGGTTCACAGCACCCGGGCAGTTAGGTGAGACATCACTGGGAACACTGTTATCTATATTTAATGTGGCGCCTGGGGCGGGGGGGAGCAATAGTGCTATTATCGGTGGTTTGGGGCGCTTGCTGTGTGGTTTAGCTGGGGTTAGTCAGGATAGGGGGGCAATGGGGGCTACCCCCTTAGCAGCGTGGGGGTTGGGGGCAGAAAATAGCAATGTACCGGCGACCGCTAACAATAGTAATGTAGCAGTGGCCAATAGCACAGGTGTAGCCGAATCAGTGTCAGTGCAGACGCAGGCGGGAGGTGAGGAGGATAGGCCCAGATTAGATGACGCCGCAAAAGGGGAGGTGTATGTTTGCTTTGAGGGTCCCCTGGGAGCGCATTTGAAAACGGAGGTGCGTGAGAAAATTTGGAAGGGAGAGTATATAGAAATTTTTTCGCTGCTTCCGTTGGAGCGGTTCAACCTTGATGTGGTAAAAAAAGACGGAGTAAGAAAGGAGGATGATGATAAGCGTCGCTATCGCCTTATCCCTAGGTCATTTAGTAATTGGCTACAGGCCTTTGCTATTTTGGCAAGTGTGATTGGGGAGAAGAGTCCGGAATGCTGTTCCCCTTTATTTTGCTATCTGGATGCTATTGGGGAAGCCTATAGAGTGTATGGGGGTTCCGGGTGGTTACGGTATGACGAGCAGTTTCGTCAGAGGAAAGCAGTCCGTCCTAATATGAGATGGGACCATAAGGACATTGCGTTATGGATGAGGGTGACAGCGCCAGGTAGGAGTGGTCAGTCCTTTCGGAGTGAGTCAGGGGTTGGGGTACAGCAAGGTACAGGGACGCCCCCAGTTGGAAGAGGATACTGCTTCCTTTTCAATGAGGGAAGTTGCAAATTCGGCCAAAAATGCAAATTTAGGCATGAATGTTCCGTGTGTGGCGGGGGCCATGGGGCTAGCAGATGTTTTAGAGGGGGTAGACAAAGGGGGGGGGATAGTTTTGCAAAAGGGGCAGACCCCAGTGCGAGTGGAAAGGATGGTGGGGCATCTAAATAGATATCCGAACCAGGAGTTAGCTGAATTTTTGTATTCAGGGTTTAAGTTCGGTTTTCATATACCTTCACACCCGTTACCAGTCTTAGAGAAGCGGAAGAATTTGCGCTCGGCATTGCAGTTCCCGGACATAGTGACAGGAAAGTTAGCTAAAGAGGTTTCCCTAGGGAGGATGGATGGTCCGTTTGTTACATCACCCATCAGTAACTTGCGAGTTTCCCCTTTGGGTTTGATCCCTAAGAAGGAGCCTAATAAATTTAGGCTCATCCACCATTTATCATTCCCTAAGGGTGCGTCGGTCAATGAGGGCATTGACCCGGAACTTTGTTCTGTGGTTTATGCTTCCTTTGATGCGGCTGTGGAATGGGTAAGGAAGCTGGGTCCGGGTACCCTGTTGGCAAAATGTGACATTGAAGCGGCATTTCGGTTGTTGCCAGTTCACCCGGATAGTTTGTATTTACTGGGTTGTTTTTGGAATGGCGCATATTTTGTGGATAGGTGTTTGCCAATGGGCTGTTCAATATCGTGTGCATATTTTGAGCGTTTTAGTTCTTTTCTGGAGTGGGTGGTGGTTCAGGAATCAGGTTGTCACTCTGTCATTCATTATTTGGATGATTTCCTGTGTTTGGGGCCGGGGGGATCTAGGGTTTGTTCGTTGTTGTTATCCACATTACAGTCTGTTTTTGAGTGTTTTGGAGTCCCGTTAGCGGTGGACAAAACGGTGGGGCCGGCTACTGAGCTAAGCTTTTTGGGTATTGTCATAGATACACAGCGGATGGAGTGTAGGCTACCAGTAGACAAAGTGTCAGATTTAAGAACAGAGGTGGCGGCGGCATTGACAGCAAAAAAGATTCGTCTGCGGGACCTGCAGTCTTTGTTGGGCAAATTAAATTTTGCATGCAGAATCCTACCTATGGGCCGCATTTTTAGTAGGAGGTTGGCTTCGGCGACAGGAGGGGTGGTGTCTCCCCACCATTTTATTAGACTAGGCAGTGAGTTGAAAGGGGATTTGAAAGTTTGGGATTCCTTTTTAAAACAGTTTAATGGCAGAGCATTAGTTATGGGGGGGGTGGTTGATGCGTTTGATTTCGAATTGTTTACGGATGCTGCGGGTGGAGCGGGTTTTGGGGCGTACTGTGAAGGGCAGTGGTGTGCGGGTCGGTGGCCTGAGTCCTGGGTACGAAAAGGGTGGGTAAAAAACGTGGCATTGTTGGAACTCTTCCCCATTGTGTTGGCAGTCACGCTCTGGGGGGAGAAGTTTCGGCACAAGAAGGTTCGTTTCCATTGTGACAACTTGGGAGTTGTGCAAGCCATCAACAGTGTAACGGCTTCTTCCCCCCCAGTTATTTGCCTATTGCAGCAGTTGGTTCTCCGGTGCTTGTCCCTTAATGCTTGGGTGTTTGCGGTGCATGTGCCTGGTTCCTCTAACTGTATAGCTGACGCACTTTCTCGTTTTCAGTGGGAGCGGTTTCGCCAGCTGGCCCCGGAGGCGAGTCAGGTCGGATTGGTGTGTCCAGAGTCGTTGTGGGAGATCCTGGAGGTACCGTAGCTTGTCTGTTGCAGGCATCATTGAGTGAAGGCACGTGGAGGATGTACGATAGGGCTTGGAGTAGGTGGCAGCAGTGGTGTAATGACCTAGGGGTCGAGGTACTGGACGGGGAAATTCCGTTGTTACTGTTCATTGGCCACGTGAAGGATCAAGGTTGGTCGGTTGCCAAGATCAATGGTTGCATGGCGGGCTTGGCTTTCGGATTCAAGTTGCGGAATTCCCCGGACATTACTAAGTCCTTTTTGGTCCGACAAATTTTGAAGGGTTATAGAAGGTTTCAGCGTGTCAAAGATTCCCGCCTACCGGTGTCCTTTTCGTTATTGTTACAGTTAGGGGAGCAGGTAGCTGGAGTGTGTCGCTCGGCTTGGGAGGTGAGCTTATTTAGACTAGCCTTTGCTCTGGCTTTTTTCGGAGCCTTTCGTTTAGGGGAGTTAGTGTGTGCAAGTGTGCAGCGGGAAGGGGGTCTGAGGAGTGAGGATGTAACGTTATATGACGACAGGGTGCTGATTTATCTGAGATTTTCAAAGACGGATCAGGAGGGGAGGGGTCATTTAGTCTCATTGTTTGAGGTGCCGGGATGTCTAGTGTGTCCAGTACGGTGTTTGCGTGATTTTCAAGGAAGGGCAGGGGTCGCGGCAGGCCCGATTCTCAGACATGAGGATGGCTCCTTTTTATCGCGATTTCAATTTATAGCGGTATTCAAGAAATGTTTGCGTAATCTAGGAATGGACTCTGGCAAGTTTACGGGTCATTCCTTCAGGATAGGTGCTGCCACGGAGGCTGCTCGCTTGGGGGTGCGAGATGAAGTGATTAAGCGTATTGGGAGGTGGGAGTCGGAGCGTTTTCGGCTGTATGTGCGTTTAGGGGCAGTTTAAGGCTGTGTCTAACCATGTTTGTCTCGTTCTTTTTTCAGGTGATGCCCCGTTATTAGTTTGGATCCTGGGCCATTCGTTCGTGTTCTGGGGGGCATTACGAGCGGATGTTCGGCAGAATGGGCGGCAGCTGGGGTTTGATCGGGGGACAGCCATAGTAAGATGGATCGGACGCAGAGGTATGGTGTGGGGTAGTGTTTTGCAGGAGGTTCATCGGCAAGCCAGGTTAGATAGAGTCCCAGATATCTTGGTGTTGCATGTTGGGGGAAATGACCTAGGGGTCCGACCTTGCAGAGAGTTGATCAGGGATATACGTTTTGATTTTTTGCGTTTGTGGTCCCTCTTCCCGTCAGTTGTCACTGTGTGGTCGGATATTGTCCCCAGGAAGGTCTGGAGGGAGGCGAGATCGGTTGAAAGGCTGAATAAGGCTAGGATTAAGCTGAACAGGGTGATTGGGCGGTTCTGTGCCAAACATGGGGCGGTGGTGGTGAGGCACCCCGAGTTGGAAGCAGGAACAGGAGGTTTTTGGAGACAGGATGGAGTCCACCTCAATGCGGTGGGCATTGATTTGTGGTCACTGGACTTGCAGGGAGGTATTGAAACAGCCCTCCGGGTGTGGCGGAACGCGCGAGCTTAAGGGCTGTCAAGCTGCGCGTTGTTGGCGGGGGGAGGTCATAGAAGCTGGGGCTACTGGATGGTAACGGTGAATGAGAGGGCCTCAATGGTGGGGCTGGACTCTCAGAGTTGGGGCACCTGGTTGGCTTGGTATGGCGTCCGTCAGTTGGTGTCCCCGAGCTTGTGGTACGCGGCTGGGGGCAAGATGGAATTGCCGTGGTGGTTTGTGGTCGTTTAAGGTGCAGTTAGGCGGCTTCTAGGACCTCCCTCGTCAGTTAGACATGTATATATTTATATATATATGTCATTGTTATATCAAGTGTTATGTTTATTCATGTTATTTATATTATTTAATAAAAGACGGCTGCTGTGGCCGATTTAATCCAAACAGTGGCTGTGTGTGGTTATTGGGAGAGGAAATGGGGAAGGTTAGTTAGCTAAATGATGGGTAGTGGACCCGAGCGTAGCCAATAACCCTACTCAAGTGAGGCCGGACGAAGCGGCACGCTTCAGGGGAGGCCGGCATGAGGGGTTTTGTGAGCAAGGGTCAGGGAAGGTAAGGGTTAAGTGGATGAGTGCAGGAAAAGGGGGGAGGAGCTAGAAAGGGGCGGGGAGCGGCAGGCTGAAGTAGTGGTGAGGCAGGTCAGCGCCCGCCATTTTAGGAGCAGAGAGCCAGCATCTCCCTCCCTCCCTCCCGTAGTGTGTACTTGGATGTTTCAGGGCGGCAACGGTATATTATAGAGGGGATGCATATATAAAAAAAAAAAAAAAAAAAAAATGTGTATTTTATAAATAAATAAATGTATAAAAAAAAAAAAAAAAAAAAATGGACAAGGGGTGGTGGACGGAGTGTGTCGTTAAGTGTTGCGTTTGTCGCAGCAGTCGTGGCGGGGGGAGGTCATAGAAGCTGGGGCTACTGGATGGTAACGGTGAATGAGAGGGCCTCAATGGTGGGGCTGGACTCTCAGAGTTGGGGCACCTGGTTGGCTTGGTATGGCGTCCGTCAGTTGGTGTCCCCGAGCTTGTGGTACGCGGCTGGGGGCAAGATGGAATTGCCGTGGTGGTTTGTGGTCGTTTAAGGTGCAGTTAGGCGGCTTCTAGGACCTCCCTCGTCAGTTAGACATGTATATATTTATATATATATGTCATTGTTATATCAAGTGTTATGTTTATTCATGTTATTTATATTATTTAATAAAAGACGGCTGCTGTGGCCGATTTAATCCAAACAGTGGCTGTGTGTGGTTATTGGGAGAGGAAATGGGGAAGGTTAGTTAGCTAAATGATGGGTAGTGGACCCGAGCGTAGCCAATAACCCTACTCATGTGGATGAGTCATCTTTCTGGAGCCTGCAGAGTATGTAAAGCCCATCCCCCTGCTGGGGAATCACTCAGTGACCACTGACCAATGCTAGTGAACTAATGTAGTAACTTGCTGGCCTTCCCGGTCTCAGATATTATCACTGACTTATTACCCAGCTTTCCCGGTGTACAATATTATTACAGACTTATTACCCAGCTTTCCCGGTATCAGATATTATCACTGACTTATTACCCATCTTTCCCGGTGTCCGATATTATCACTGACTTATTACCCAGCTTTCCCGGTGTCTGATATTATCACTGACTTATTACCCAGCTTTCCCTGTGTCTGATATTATCACTGACTTATTACCCAGCTTTCCCGGTATCAGATATTATCACTGACTTATTACCCAGCTTTCCCGGTGTCTGATATTATCACTGACTTATTACCCAGCTTTCCCGGTATCAGATATTATCACTGACTTATTACCCAGCTTTCCCGGTGTCTGATATTATCACTGACTTATTACCCAGCTTTCCCGGTATCAGATATTATCACTGACTTATTACCCAGCTTTCCCGGTGTCTGATATTATCACTGACTTATTACCCAGCTTTCCCAGTATCAGATATTATCACTGACTTATTACCCAGCTTTCCCGGTGTCTGATATTATCACTGACTTATTACCCAGCTTTCCCGGTATCAGATATTATCACTGTCTTATTACCCAGCTTTCCCGTTGTCTGATAAGTCAGTGATAATATCAGACACCGGGAAAGCTGGGTAATAAGTCAGTGATAATATTGTACACCGGGAAAGCTGGGTAATAAGTCAGTGATAATATCTGAGATTCATATAGTTGCCCCCAATGTGCATACATATAATATAGTTGCCCCCCAGTGTGCATACATATAATATAGTTGCCCCCCAGTGTGCATACATATAATATAGTTGCCCCCAGTGTCCATACATATAATATAGTTGCCCCCATTGTGCATAAAATTCATATAGTTGCCCCGATTGTGCATAAAATTCATATAGTTGCCCCCAGTGTCCATAGTTATAATATAGTTGCCCCCAGTTTCCATACATATAATATAGTTGCCCCCAGTGTCCATAGCTATAATATAGTTGCCCCCATTGTGCATAAAATTCATATAGTTGCCCCCAGTGTCCATAGCTATAATATAGTTGCCCCCATTGTGCATATAATTCATATAGTTGCCCCCAGTTTCCATAAAATGCATGCAGTTGCCCCCAGTTTCCATAAAATGCATGCAGTTGCCCCCAGTTTCCATAAAATGCATATAGTTGCCCCCAGTGTCCATACAATTCATACAGTTGCCCCCAGTTTCCATAAAATGCATGCAGTTGCCCCCAGTTTCCATAAAATGCATGCAGTTGCCCCCAGTTTCCATAAAATGCATGCAGTTGCCCCCAGTTTCCATAAAATGCATGCAGTTGCCCCCAGTTTCCATAAAATGCATGCAGTTCCCCCCAGTGTACATAAAATGCATACAGTTGCCCCCAGTTTCCATAAAATACATACAGTTACTCCCGTTTGAATTCCGGATGAACCCCCTTTATTTGCACATATTCAATAATCGTTGGTGGATTAGTGGGGCAGTAGAAATAATGCTTACCTATTATTAGGAGATAGTATCCCGGTCCTCCGACGTCCGTCCACTCCGCTGACTTGCCCGAACTGTTCAGATGCCCGCGCATGCGCAGCTCAATCTCAGACGCGATTGATATACTGCGCATGCGCGGAACCCTGAAAGAGATAAGACGTGCGCGTTCACGTCTTACAGCATAGGCCGGCCACTGTTAGAAAGGTTAGGATTTTGTGCGCAGGCGCGGCACATCGATGCGGCCGAGATGAGGCCGTATCCCTTGGATACCATAATAAACAATCAGGAGTGAAAGGAGGTTTTTTAGGACGAATGTTAGTTTTTTTTTAATGACATGTATTATAAGAAATGTTCAGTGGGGGGCATTTATTTAATGTATCCATATTTAATGAAGTGGGACAACCCCTTTAAAGACGTTGTCGTTGCCTCTATACTGCGTCCGCTAGCCTGCCTACCAGAGCAAATCCCCACACTATAAACATCATGACGTGACAGATCACTTGTCACAAGAGTTCATGGCCTCACTTGCTCACTTAAAGGGTTTGCACAGGAGTAGAAAAACATGAATGATTGGTTGCTGCCCCATAAGGGGTCACATTAAGGGTCATATAAAAAAAAACTGAATAAAACTAAAAAGAGTGGCATCCCCAATGGCAATCAGTGATGTTCCATCTGTAATTCTGAAAAAGGTCAAGTGTTTATACTGATGAGCACAGCGGATTCTGTGACCAGTCAGAAGAGATGCAGGTCCAAAAGGGTGCTGACCCATAAATACAAAACAGGTACATCTACATGATGTCAAAAATAATAGCTCAGAACAACCAAATGAATTAGGCTGTGTGCACACTGCATCTGTGCCCCACATTTTGTGTATTTGCTGGGAAAACTAAGCATATAAAAGTAATGTCACCATAGTGCTCCATTCCCCCGACAGATGCCGCCTGTGTGCCTTCTGCAATTTGTAAAAACGGAACAGGAGGCCCATTATAGAAGTGCCTATTCTTGTCCGCAAAACGGACCAGAATAGGACAGGACTCATAATTTTTGCGGGGCCATGCAACGGAGCAACGGATGCAGACAGCACACAGAGTGCTGTCCGCATCTTTTTCGGACCCATTGAAATGAATGGTTCCGTATACGGACCGTAAGCGGAATGCAGAAAACGGCCTGTATACGGCACGCAAAATACGTTTGTGTGAACGAGCCCTTAGGTGCAGGGCAAACAGAGCCTTACATATTATATAGCCCCTTAGAAAGACTAAAGGCCATATTCACCTTAATGTCAGCCGAACCCTTTTTTGCAGGAACGGTCGACAATATAACATGTATGGAAACCTCCCGTCTATCCTCTGACAAGTGATGTAGGTGAAGAGAAGCCGCTTCCAGAATTGTCTGGCAGAGGTCTTCTCCACTCTCCCCATTGAAAAGACATACATGTTCAGCAGACCCAAGCAAGTATTTATATGGGGGAGCTGGGAGAGATAGCTGTCAGCCAAACAACCTATGGAAGGTGTATGAGAACATTAAAGTCCTCATCTTTTAGATACAAAAAAAACCATTACAAAATATTGTAAACCATTGTAAAATTACCTTTTTTTTCAGAAGCCAACATATTGCGGACTGAAATAATTACTAACCTGCAAAGTGAACCCACAACCTTCTGGTACAAGTCCTGTGCCGAAACTCTTGTATATACTATTAATAAATGAACAGGCATTGCCGTGTTCGTCCACCACGGTGAAGTAAACGGTGTCATTTCCGGTTTCAAATGGATTTCCATGGTTATTAGATTGAGAGGCTCTTTAATAAAAGAAAATACAGGTTTTCAGTCATTATTACAAAACTCATGCTCAAATTGTCAACTTATCAAAATGCTACATTTCCGCTTGATATCATGATTAGAGTTGAGCGAACACCTGGATGTTCGGGTTCGACGAGTTCGGCCGAACTTTCGAAAAATGTTCGGGTTCGGGATCCGAACTCGACCCGAACTTCATCCCGAACCCGAACCCCATAGAAGTCAATGGGGACCCGAACTTTTGGGCACTAAAAAGGCTGTAAAACACACCCGGAAAGGGCTAGAGGGCTGCAAAAGGCAGCAAAATGTAGTTAAATCCCCTGCAAACAAATGTAGATAGGGAAATGATGAGTTAACATAAAATAAATAAAAATTAAACAATATTAATTGGAGTGAGGTCCCATAGCACAGAATCAGGCTTCAAGTCACCCACCAATGGAGAAGGTCACTTACTATTATTTTGACCACAGCACCCAGACAAAGGAGAGAGGTCCCACAGCAGAGAACCAGGCATCATATCACCCACCACAGGAGTAGGCCACCATTTAGTTACTTTGACCCCTACACCCAGACGGAGGAGAGAGGTTACACAGCAGAGAATCAGGCATTTAGATCACCCACCACAGGAGTAGGCCACCATTGAATCAGACCCCGGCAACCATGTCAGATGGCACAAGCATAAGCTTTATATCAATCAGCACAGGAGAAGGCGACTTTGACAGACTTTGACCCCTACACCCGGACGGAGGAGAGAGGTTTCAAAGCAGAGAATCAGGCATTTAGATCACCCACCACAGGAGTAGGCCCCAATTTAATGGGACCCCGGCAACCATGTCAGATGGCACAACCATCAGCTTCATATCAATCAGCACAGGAGAAGGCGACTTTGAAAGACTTTGACCCCTACACCCAGACGGAGGAGAGAGGTTTCACAGCAGAGAATCAGGCATTTAGATCACCCACCACAGGAGTAGGCCCCCATTGAATCAGACCCTGGCAACCATGTCAGATGGCACAACCATCAGCTTTATATCAATCAGCACAGGAGAAGGCGAATTTGAAAGACTTTGACCCCTACACCCAGATGGAGGAGAGAGGTTTCACAGCAGAGAATCAGGCATCATATCAACCACCACAGGAGAAGCCACCATTTAGTTACTTTGACCCCTGCACCCAGGAAGAGGAGAGAGGCACCACAGCACATATTCTGGCATCATATCAGCCACCACAGGAGAAGCCACCATTGAGTTACTTTGACCCCCGCACCCAGGAAGAGGAGAGAGGCACCACAGCACATATTCTGGCATCATATCAGCCACCACAGGAGAAGCCACCATTGAGTTACTTTGACCCCCGCACCCAGGAAGAGGAGAGAGGCACCACAGCACATATTCTGGCATCATATCAGCCACCACAGGAGAAGCCACCATTGAGTTACTTTGACCCCTGCACCCAGGAAGAGGAGAGAGGCCCCACAGCACATATTCTGGCATCATATCAGCCACCACAGGAGAAGCCACCATTTAGTTACTTTGACCCCTTCACCCAAACAGAGGAGAGAGGTTCCACATCAGAGAATCAGGCATCATATCAACCACCACAGGAGTAGGCCACAATTTAGTTTATTTGACCCCTGCACCCAGGAAGAGGAGAGAGGCCCCACAGCACATATTCTGGCATCATATCACACACCACAGGAGAAGGCCTCTTTCAGTGATTTAGGCCTTTGGACCCAGACAGAGGAGAGAGGTCAGAGATTAGCTTCATATCCCCCAGCACAGCAGAAGACCGCTTTATTTGACTTAGGCCTCAGCACCCAGACAGAAGACAGAGGTAGCATGGCAGAGGTTATGGCTTCATGTCACCCGTTAGTTTAACCGGCCACTTTCATCTGGTTAGGCCCCGGCGCCCAGACAGAGAAGAGTTTCATTCAACTGTGGGTTTCATAAAATTTGTATCAAATAAAGAAGTGGCCCGTAGCACAGCAAGACATGTTTTAGGCAGTTAATAAGGACTACTCTGCACAAGGGAGGGACAGGTCCTGTGGGATCCATGCCTGGTTCATCTTTATGAAGGTCAGCTTGTCCACGTTGGCTGTGGACAGGCGGCTGCGCTTGTCAGTAATGACGCCCCCTGCCGTGCTGAATACGCGTTCAGATAAAACGCTGGCCGCCGGGCAGGAAAGCACCTCCAAGGCATAACATGCTAACTCTGGCCACGTGGACAATTTCGAAACCCAGTAGTTGAATGGGGCCGAACCATCCGTCAGGATGTGGAGGGGTGTGCAGACATACTGTTCAACCATGTTAGTGAAATGCTGCCTCCTGCTAACACGTTCCGTATCAGGTGTCGGTGCAGATAGCTGTGGCGTGGAGACAAAACTTTTCCACATTTCTGCCATGCTAACCCTGCCCTCAGATGAGCTGGCCGTGACACAGCTGCGTTGGCGACCTCTTGCCACTCCTCTGCCTTCACCTTCCACCTGTTTCCCTGTGACATGTGGGAATGCTCTCGAGAGCGCCTCTATCAGCGTGCGCTTGTACTCGCGCATCTTACGGTCGCGCTCCAGTTCAGGAATTAAAGTGGGCACATTGTCTTTATACCGGGGATCCAGCAGGGTGGCCACCCAGTAGTCTGCACACGTTAAAACGTGGGCAACTCTGCTGTCGTTGCGCAGGCATTGGAGCATATATTCGCTCATGTGGGCCAGGCTACCCATGGGTAAGGACAAGCTGTCCTCTGTGGGAGGCGTATCGTCATCGTCCACCGTATCCCCCCAGCCACGCACCAGTGATGGGCCTGGGCTGCCACCCCGCTGTGAACTTGCGTCATCCTCGTCCCCCTCCACCTCCTCCTCCTCATCCTCCTCGTCCTCCAGTACAGTGCCTTGGCTGGCGACTTGTGAACCTGTCCTCTGCTGCTTAAACAAACCTCCCTCTGAGCCACTTCGAACAGACTGGCCCGAAAGTGTTAGAAACGAGCCCTCATCCTCCTCCTCCTCCTCCACCTGGGCCACCTCCTCTAACATCATTGCCCTAAGTGTTTTCTCAAGGAGACATAGAAGTGGTATTGTAACGCTGATAACAGTGTCATCGCCACTGGCCATGTTGGTGGAGTACTCGAAACAGCGCAGCAGGGCACACAGGTCTCGCATGGAGGCCCAATCATTGGTGGTGAAGTGGTGCTGTTCGGCAGTACGACTGACGCGAGCGTGCTGCAGCTGAAACTCCACTATGGCCTGCTGCTGCTCGCACAGTCTCTCCAGCATGTGCAAGGTGGCGTTCCACCGGGTGGGCACGTCGCATATGAGGCGGTGAGCGGGAAGGCCGAAGTTCCGCTGTAGCGCAGACAGGCGAGCAGCGGCAGGATGTGAACGGCGGAAGCGCGCACAGACGGCCCGCACTTTATGCAGCAGCTCTGACATGTTGGGGTAGTGGTGAATGAACCTCTGCACCACCAAGTTCAGCACATGCGCCAGGCAAGGGATGTGCGTCAAACCGGCTAGTCCCAGAGCTGCCACGAGATTTCGCCCATTATCGCATACCACCAGGCCTGGCTTGAGGCCCACCGGCAGAAACCACTCGTCGGTCTGTTGTTCAATACCCCGCCACAACTCCTTTGCGCTGTGGGGCCTGTCCCCCAAACATATGAGTTTCAGAATGGCCTGCTGACGTTTACCCCGGGCTGTGCTGAAGTTGGTGGTGAAGGTGTGTGGCTGACCGGATGAGCTGGTGGAAGCAGTGGAGGAGGAAGCCGAGTAGGAGGAGGAGGCTACAGGAGGCAGAGAATGATGCCCTGCGATCCTAGGGGGCGGAAGGACGTGCGCCAAGGAACTGTCCGCCGGGGGCCCAGCCACCACTACATTAATCCAGTGTGCAGTTAGTGAGATATAGCGTCCCTGGCCGTGCTTACTGGTCCACGTATCTGTGGTTAGGTGGACCTTGCCACAAATGGCGTTGCGCAGTGCACACTTGATTTTATCGGACACTTGCATGTGCAGGGAAGGCACGGCTGTCTTGGAGAAGTAGTGGCGGCTGGGAACCACATACTGCGGGACAGCCATGGCCATCAGCTGTTTGAAGCTGTCTGTGTCCACCAGCCGGAATGACAGCATTTCAAAGGCCAGCAGTTTAGAAATGCTGGCGTTCAGGCCAAGGGCTCGAGGGTGACTCGGGGGGAATTTGCGCTTCCTCTCTAAGGTTTGAGATATTGAGAGCTGAACGCTGCTGTGTGATATAGTGGAGACGCTAGTTGACGGTGGCGGTGGTGGTGGTGTCGGTGGCACATCCTCTGTTTGCTGCTCGGCAGGTGGCAACATTCCTCTCGAGGCGGAAGCCGAGGCAGCAGCGGTAGAGGGAGCAGGGGGAGCCTCAGCGAGTGCCTGGTTTTTAAGGTGTGTACCCCACTGCAGTTCATGCTTTGCATGTAGATGCCTGGTCATGCAGGTTGTGCTAAGGTTCAGAACGTTAATGCCTCGCCTCAGGCTCTGATGGCAGAGCGTGCAAGTCACTCGGGTCTTGTCGGTAGGACATTGTTTAAAGAAGTGCCATGCCAGGGAACTCTTTGAAGCTGCCTTTGTGGGGCTGGGTCCCTGTTGGCGATGTCCAGTAGCAGGCGAACTCTGGGGGCGGCGGCTCGTCTGCTTTGGCCCCCTGCTCCCTCTTTGGCTTCGCTGTTGTCTCGGTCTCACCACTACCTCTTCCTCTGAACTGTGAAAGTCATCGCCACGACCTTCAGTCCATGTGGGGTCTAAGACCTCATCGTCCTCTGCATCGTCTTCCACCCAGTCTCCCTCCCTGACCTCCTCCTGTTCAGTCTGCACACTGCAAAAAGACGCGGCAGTGGGCACCTGTGTTTCGTCATCATCAGAGAGTCGGTGACTCTGCTGTGGTGGTATTCCCATGTCCCCTTCATCTGGAGACATAAGTGGTTGTGCGTCAGTGCATGGTATGTCTTCCTCCACTGGGGAAGGGCTAGGTGGACGCCCCTGGGAAACCCTGGAAGCAGAGTCTTCAAACAGAAGAAGAGACTGCTGCATAACTTGTGGCTCAGACCGTTTCCCTGATATGCTTGGGGGTGATGTGACAGACTGATGGGCTTGGTTTTCAGGTGCCACCTGTGCGCTTTCCGCAGAAGACTGGGTGGAAGACCATGTGGTGAACGTGCTGGAAGCACTGTCGGCCACCCAATCGATTAATGCCTGTACCTGCTCAGGCCTTACCATCCTAAGAGCGGCATTGGGCCCCACGAGATATTGCGGTACATTCTGCCGGCTAGTTGAGGGAGTTCGTTCCCTACTGTGTGCGCCTGGGGCCGAACGGCCACGTCCTCTACCAGCAACAGAGGCTCCACGGACACCACCACGACCGCGTCCTCGTCCCTTAATAGTATTTTTCTTCATTGTTGCGATTCAACTCGCACCACAATGAAATATATTATTTTTTATAAGCAAAATCCCCTCACTGGAATACTTTCAGTCTTTTGACTGTATGGATTACAGATGGAATGACTGTTATATGTGAGTACCGCTTTCTTTGACAGATTCTAGTATGGGTACATATATGTTTTCCCAACCCCAGCACATTAGTTTGCTAATTCCAGATGTATGAAACGCAGGCCTAACTGTATCTAGTATATTGAACGCCAGATAAACTAACTTGGCCTTTTTTAAATAAAAAAAAAATTCCCTCACTGGAATACTTTCAGTCTTTTGACTGTATGGATTACAGATGGAATGACTGTTATATGTGAGTACCGCTTTCTTTGACAGATTCTAGTATGGGTACATATATGTTTTCCCAACCCCAGCACATTAGTTTGCTAATTCCAGATGTATGAAACGCAGGCCTAACTGTATCTAGTATATTGAACGCCAGATAAACTAACTTGGCCTTTTTTAAATAAAAAAAATTCCCTCACTGGAATACTTTCAGTCTTTTGACTGTATGGATTACAGATGGAATGACTGTTATATGTGAGTACCGCTTTCTTTGACAGATTCTAGTATGGGTACATATATGTTTTCCCAACCCCAGCACATTAGTTTGCTAATTCCAGATGTATGAAACGCAGGCCTAACTGTATCTAGTATATTGAACGCCAGATAAACTAACTTGGCCTTTTTTAAATAAAAAAAATTCCCTCACTGGAATACTTTCAGTCTTTTGACTGTATGGATTACAGATGGAATGACTGTTATATGTGAGTACCGCTTTCTTTGACAGATTCTAGTATGGGTACATATATGTTTTCCCAACCCCAGCACATTAGTTTGCTAATTCCAGATGTATGAAACGCAGGCCTAACTGTATCTAGTATATTGAACGCCAGATAAACTAACTTGGCCTTTTTTAAATAAAAAAAAAATCCCCTCACTGGAATACTTTCAGTCTTTTGACTGTATGGATTACAGATGGAATGACTGTTATATGTGAGTACCGCTTTCTTTGACAGATTCTAGTATGGGTACATATATGTTTTCCCAACCCCAGCACATTAGTTTGCTAATTCCAGATGTATGAAACGCAGGCCTAACTGTATCTAGTATATTGAACGCCAGATAAACTAACTTGGCCTTTTTTAAATAAAAAAAATTCCCTCACTGGAATACTTTCAGTCTTTTGACTGTATGGATTACAGATGGAATGACTGTTATATGTGAGTACCGCTTTCTTTGACAGATTCTAGTATGGGTACATACAGTATATGTTTTCCCAACCCCAGCACATTAGTTTGCTAATTCCAGATGTATGAAACGCAGGCCTAACTGTATCTAGTATATTGAACGCCAGATAAACTAACTTGGCCTTTTTTAAATAAAAAAAATTCCCTCACTGGAATACTTTCAGTCTTTTGACTGTATGGATTACAGATGGAATGACTGTTATATGTGAGTACCGCTTTCTTTGACAGATTCTAGTATGGGTACATATATGTTTTCCCAACCCCAGCACATTAGTTTGCTAATTCCAGATGTATGAAACGCAGGCCTAACTGTATCTAGTATATTGAACGCCAGATAAACTAACTTGGCCTTTTTTAAATAAAAAAAATTCCCTCACTGGAATACTTTCAGTCTTTTGACTGTATGGATTACAGATGGAATGACTGTTATATGTGAGTACCGCTTTCTTTGACAGATTCTAGTATGGGTACATATATGTTTTCCCAACCCCAGCACATTAGTTTGCTAATTCCAGATGTATGAAACGCAGGCCTAACTGTATCTAGTATATTGAACGCCAGATAAACTAACTTGGCCTTTTTTAAATAAAAAAAAAAATCCCCTCACTGGAATACTTTCAGTCTTTTGACTGTATGGATTACAGATGGAATGACTGTTATATGTGAGTACCGCTTTCTTTGACAGATTCTAGTATGGGTACATATATGTTTTCCCAACCCCAGCACATTAGTTTGCTAATTCCAGATGTATGAAACGCAGGCCTAACTGTATCTAGTATATTGAACGCCAGATAAACTAACTTGGCCTTTTTTAAATAAAAAAAATTCCCTCACTGGAATACTTTCAGTCTTTTGACTGTATGGATTACAGATGGAATGACTGTTATATGTGAGTACCGCTTTCTTTGACAGATTCTAGTATGGGTACATATATGTTTTCCCAACCCCAGCACATTAGTTTGCTAATTCCAGATGTATGAAACGCAGGCCTAACTGTATCTAGTATATTGAATGCCAGATAAACTAACTTGGCCTTTTTTAAATAAAAAAAAAATTCCCTCACTGGAATACTTTATGGCTTTTCACTGTATGGATTACAGGTGGACTGGTATTAGTAGGGGTGACACAAGCACACCCAAGTCCCTGATGTAGGATTTCTATGGCACAGACCACTATTACAAGTGATTAATGGACGTTGGGAGAGATTGTGCTGCAGCACTAGTCCCAAGATGGCCGCCGCCTATCAGCCCAGTAACATGTGCCACAAAATGGTCTGCACAACCTTTAAAAAAAATAGCCTTGGACTGTGCTGCTAAATCGCTATTGGTCTGAATCCCAGGTGTAGATGTCTGACTTGTTTGGAGCTTTGGAATGCACACTGTGGCAGCTTCTGCTGCAGCACTACAAGTCGCAAAATGGCGGCCGGCGGTCAGCCCAGGTACATGTGGATGGAAAAATCACTCTGGCCACTCTAAAAATAGCCAATCCCTATCAAAAAAGCAGCTCAGCTGCAGTTGTTCAGATGAATCACAGGTGGAGGAGAGAAATTTGCTTCCAGTTATTCAATTATCCCTGCCTATTCTCGCCCTAGCATCAGCTGCGTCTATCCCTGTTCTATTCACATCGGGAGTGAGCACGTCCCGACGTGCGCACAAGCTTATAAAGAGGCTGAGTCACATGCTGCACTTGGCCAATCACAGCCTTGCCAATAGTAGGCATGGCTGCGATGGCATCTTAGGGCAAGTAGTATGATGCATGTTGATTGGCTGCTTTGCAGCCTTTCAAAATGCGCCAAAATACATGCCGAACGACGAACCCGAACCCGAACTTTTACGAAAAAGTTCGGGTTCGGGTCCGTGTCACGAACACCCCAAAATTCGGTACGGACCCGAACTATGCTCGAACTGTTCGCTCAACACTAATCATGATGACATCACACATATGCCCTTAATGTCTGATTAGGGAGTAGAGGGGATCTTTCTTGGAAGCTCCCACTATGTATAGAATGACATTTACTTGAATAGACAATTTGGCCCATGATTGTTTGTAAAGTTTACCCAATGACCCTGTACGTTGTCTGCTGAAAAAAGTGATGTTGGATTACATCAGACTTTAAGCATTTAAACATGGTGTATTCTACAAATGAAACCTCTATCACAATGTGGCCAAAAATAGAACACTAGAAAGGGAATGGCAACATTTGGGGGTGGGGTTCTTGGTCTTCATTGAAGAGACATACCAGTGCATGGATGGAGACATACCAATTTAAATCCATAGGTATTAATATGGAGTTGGTCCTCCCCTTACACTCTTCTGGGAAGGCTTTCTATAATATTTTAGAGTGTGTCCGCACAATTATCCAGAAGCCCATTTGTGAGGTCAGACACTGATCTTGGACGAGAGGGCCATTCACCATTCTAGTTCATCCTGTGGCCCAAAAAGTTTGGATAAAATGGTATTTTCTGATCCC
The DNA here is from genome assembly GCF_905171765.1 of Bufo bufo. Classification (NCBI taxonomy): domain Eukaryota; kingdom Metazoa; phylum Chordata; class Amphibia; order Anura; family Bufonidae; genus Bufo; species Bufo bufo. The sequence continues at coordinate 148,147,879 of NC_053392.1, read as the reverse complement.
TTTGTTAAGGCTTTAAAAATACTATATTATCATTTTCAGGCTTATCTGAAATTACACTCACATACTGTCCAACCCACCCCTATTCAAAAAGAAAAGACAAGGGTGCCCGCAATCATCCACCTTATTTTCCCTTGCCATAGAGCCATTGGCAATTCTTGATAGGAATAATCCTGACATCTCTGGAGCTCAGCTATGGTCGTCCCTTTATAAATGTAAAATTTTTGCTGATGACCTTTTAGTTACAATCAATAAGCCATGAGTATCACTGCCCAATTTGTTAAGCTTCTTGATACTTTTGGATGTGTATCCAAGCTTAAGGTAAATAAATCTAAGACTAGTTTCACATCTGCGGCACATAGATACAGCCACCTGATCTAGCAGACAATGCTGGTAATTGGCCAGACACAAACCACGGCGTGCAGCATTGTACTTATGGGTCCGGCGGGAATCCTGTTTGTATTCATGCGCGATTTTTCTCACGCGAGTGCAAAACGCATTACAATGTTTTGCACTTGCGCGGAAAAAATCGCGGGTGTTCCCGTAACGCACCCGCACATTTTCCCGCAACGCCCGTGTGAAAGAGGCCTAAAAGGTACTCATTGGAATTTGGGCCCCTTTGTGCACCTAGGCTGCAAAAAAGTGTCACACATGTGGTATCGCCGTACTCAGAAGAAGTAGGGCAATGTGTTTTGGGGTGTATTTATACATATACCCATGCTGGGTGAGAGAAATATCTCTGTAAAATGACAACCTTGTATAAAAAAAATGGGAAAAATCTTTTACAGAGATATTTATCTCACCCAGCATGGGTATATGTAAAAATACACCCCAAAACACATTGCCTTACTTCTCCTGAGTACGGCGATACCACATGTGTGACACTTTTTTGCAGCCTAGGTGCGCAAAGGGCCCAAATTCCAATGAGTACTTTTACGATTTCACAGGGCATTTTTTACGCATTTGGATTCCAAACTACTTCTCACGCTTTAGGGCCCCTAAAATGCCAGGGCAGTATAAATACCCCACAAGTGACCATTTTGGAAAGAAGACACCCCAAGGTATTTCGTGAGGGGCATGGCGAGTTCATGTAAAATTTTATTTTTTGTCACAAGTTAGTGGATTATGAGACTTTGTAAGAAAAAATTTATAAATAATCATTTTCCGCTAACTTGTGCCAAAAAAAATAAAAAAATCTTCTATGAACTCGCCATGCCCCTCACGGAATACCTTGGGGTGTCTTCTTTCCAAAATGGGGTCACTTGTGGGGTATTTATACTGCCCTGGCATTTTAGGGGCCCTAAAGCGTGAGCAGTAGTTTGGAATCCAATTTTTTTTTGCCAGAAGTTAGCAGAAATGGAAACTTTATTTTATTTTTCTCAGAAAGTGTCATTTTCCGCTAACTTGTGAATTTTTTTTTAATCATACATAAACTCACCATGCCCCTCCGCGAATACTTTGGGGTGTCTTTCTAAAATGGGGTCATTTGGGGGGTATTTATACTATCCTGGCATTCTAGCACCTCAAGAAACATGACAGGTGCTCAGAAAGTCAGAGCTGCTTCAAAATACGAAAATTCACATTTTTGTACCATAGTTTGTAAACGCTATAACTTTTGCGCAAAATAAAAAGTGTATATTTATTATCAAAGACATGTAGCACAATAAATTCTGACACAAACTTGTATAGAAATGTCATTATATTTGAACAATTTAACCAGAGAAAGTTAAAAATACACTTTTTTTGAGAAAATTGCGGTCTATTTTGATTAATGTCGGAAAAACGAAAAATTTCAGCAGCAATCAAATACCACCAAAAAAAAAACTGTATTTGTGAGAAGAAAAGGAGGTAAAATTCATTTGGGTGCCAAGTTGCATGACTGAGCAATAAACCGTTAAATTTGTGAAGTGCCGATTTGTAAAAAAGGGCCTGGTCACTAGGGGGGTATAAACCTGTGGTCCTAAAGTGGTTAACAATAACTGTTGTCTCTTGCAAAATATTTCATTGATTATTCCAGTGATTTATGTGACACATGAAACTCAACTTTCCTTACCTAATGTGTAGAGTTATTACTGATATACAGTGCAAGTGGGACCAAAAACTGCATTTATTAAGAGCACAAATATACAGTATTTTTCAGGTAATGCTCCATGGGGAAAAAGTATGCAAATTAGCCTTGTAACACATGCACACTAATATTTGTAACCATAGTACTGATGACAGGGACAGTGCTGAAAAAGCACATACTGTATGTGTCCTTAGAGGTTTCCTAGGTGGCACTGCTGTCTCATCTTTTGGCTCATCATAAGACCGTTGGCCAACAAAAAAGGTTCCAAAGTCTACGAGTCTGGTTTTATGGTCAGGCAATATCCATGCAGCAACCAGCAAGTTAAGCAAACAGTTTTATCTAAAGCACACAAAGCAGTCACTGGTACCAGCATCACGGGGCACCCTGCTGTGACCATGAAGTCATGAAGTCATCCTCTGCCTGTGACCCTTTACAGCCCTAACGGGCAGAAGCTACTCCGGGAGGTTAAAAACATCTATTAGTGGAAAAGTAAACTAAACGGAAAGTCAAACAGAAAGTTAGGTATAAAGTCGGTTAGGACATTTATCATTTGCGTTGATTTTGTGCCATTTTTTAAGTCTGTCTTTGGTTTGTGCGTCCGCACCACATTTCTGAAATGGGGCACTTATTTGGCGTGCTTGCAATGTGGTTTACACCTATATGCTTCAAGGTACACCAGGGGGTTGCCTGGAGTAGAGGTGCGACTTTTGCAAAAGTCGCACATTGTAAATGTGCCATAATCCAGGTTTAACCTCACTTTTGTTTCTTAAATATAGACCACTTTGAAAAGTGGCGAGGCTCACCAAATGTCGCAAAACTTGACCAAATGTTGCAGAGAACGCAGCAATTGACATGACTTGAGGCATTTTTAAGTCACAAAACTCATGTAACTGATTTGATAAATGTCTCCCAAAATGCTTGTTTTCTACTACAGGATTCGTATGTGTCTAGGGCACATTGAGATCTAGATTGGCTAATATTACTCTGTGTGACTCAGGTACCAGGCAGTTCCTCTTCCTGCATTACATTCTATGATGTAGTAAAGAATCCACTTGACAGTATGTATCAAGTACCACAATTACATTCTATATATGAAGGTTATGAACACTTACCTCTCCATATTAATTAGTTTCACTTGCTTTGTAGAGTACGCCTTACTGAGGAGCTCCTCTGTGGGCACTGGAACAACCGCCCTGTCCGCACAGTACCACTGACAGTCTACTGTGCTACGCTTCAGGACCTCGGTTACAGCATGGACGTAATCTGCGCTATTATGACCCCACTCTGCAATGTGACAAACAATCAGGAACACTAATAGGTAGAACTGTATATCAGACACACCGAAGCATTACAGATTATTGATCTGTGTTTTGCATGAGAATTTCTTAAAGGTGGTCTCTCAGCACGGTTTTTTGGTCTCTAATATTACTACTCTCTGCAATCCCTTCTAGGTATTATGCTTGGTTTATTATGCAAAGCCATGCTGACAGACTGTCTTTAAAGGGGTTTTCCAAGACTTTCATACTGATGACCTATCATCAAGAACCCCTGAGAAGGCATCAGCCTTCTCGCATGTGACGTTCATCGGTCACATGGCCTGGGCACAGCTAAGCCTCACGGCTGTTATACAATGTACGGCGCTGTGCTTGGTGAGCTGAGAGAACCGCGAGCACTGGTGCCTTCTCAAACAGCTGATTGGCGGGGGACCTCCACCGAGCAGATACTAAGGACCTATCCAGAGCATAGGTCATCAGTAAATAAGTCTCAGAAAACCCCCTTAAGACTGGAAACAAAGGTAAATAAAGAACATACTTCATTTATTCAGTGACTGAAGAGCTTAACAAAAAATTTGCTAATTTCTAAAGGTGCAATTTTTTTTTGCCAAAGCCAGAAGAAGTTTGGGAGGGAATGAGGAGTTTATAGGAAGGCCTTTTTCTTCCTACTAAATCCACTTTGGCTCAAAAATGTCATAAAGCTGTGTGTGACATCACCCTTTACTACATCTATTTTTACAAGACTATGGCTAGTCCAGTAGAAAGACACAAACATCAGATTTTACTCTGATTTACCAAAACCACCTGACTCTTGTTTGCCCTAGGTTCAGTGCCAAGCATACCTTGAGTTGAAGAGTGGAATAGTTAGAAACAGAATAGTTAACATGAATGTACCAACCTCACGGAAAAGCTGAATTTGTCGTGAGCGGCCACATCATGCCATCTACCCCGTATCGTTCATTTTTCATACTTAGAAATGTAGGTAGAGAACAGTGTTTCCCTATCACTTACCTCTGACGGAGTAATTTTCCAACATATTCAGAGCCATTAGAGCAGCGATTCCTTGACTGTTAGGTGGTATTTCCCAAACCTTTACTCCCTACAGGAATGTAATGAAAAAATATGTGTGAGGAGGGGGGTCAATTTTACAAAATGTTATTAAAATAAAATAATGTAATAAGACCCAGGAGAGACCAATATATTGTAAAAATTTATCATTGTTAATGTGATTTTTTAATAATTTTATCCTTTTAGAGAGGTTCTCTAGGATTTAACTGATGACCTGTCCAAAATATCAGATCAGCAGGTGTCTGACAGTCCACAACCCCGCCAATCAGTAGTAGTTTCTGTACCAGAAATAGGCGCTGGAGCTACACATCTCCATCCATTGTGTAGTGGGTGGAGCTGGTTATTGCAGCGCTCTTTTCATGAAAGGAAATGGGACCATCGCTCCACTAATCAACTCTGTCCACTACAAAATGGACGGAGCTATATAGTTCCACTGCTAAAGCTACTCCTAAATAGCTGATCGGCAGATGTGCTGGGTGTCGGAATCTGATACTGATAACCTATCATAAATATATCGGCAACTGTGAAATCCTGGAGAACCCCTTAAAAACCAGACAAATGTACCAATATTTGATGTGTTGGTTTCATATGCCACTCTAAAAAATGACATGAACACCTCCTTTTTCTGGCTTTGGTATTAATAAATCTGTCTGAAAGTTTAAGGCCATGCTCTCTACCAGTGGCCACTTTTTGTCTTCTTGTTGAGCATGCCTTTTTTTTTCAGTCTGCAACTTTTTGAACATTTTCCAATTGAAAATTGCGGAACAGATCCACATCCGTGGAATGGGTCCACATCCGTTCTTCAATATCTGGAATTGGTGCGGACCCATTCATTCATTCTCAATGGGGCAGGAATGGATGCGAAGAGCACACTATGTGCTCTCCGCATCCGCATTTCCGGAGCGTGGCCCCAACTTCCGGTCCGCAGCTCCGGAAAAAAATAGAACATGTCCTATTCTTGTCTGCAATTGCGGACAAGAATAGGCAGTTCTATGGGGGTGCCGGCCGGGTCTATTGCGGATCCGCAGTACACTACAGACGTGTGAATGGACCCTAAAGGGGTTTTCCGAGATATTCCTCAGGATAGGTCATCAGGATCTGATTGGTGAGAGATTGACACCCAGGATCCCTGCAGATCAGCTGTTTGAGAAGGCACCGGCACCTGCAGTAGAGCTGCGGCCATTTTGTAGCTTTGCCTAGGCCATGTGACATCACGTTCATCGGTCACATGGTCCAAGTGCAGCTTAGCTCCATTCACGCCGCTATACAATGTACGGTGCTGTGCTTGGTGAGATGAGAGAAGGCCATGGCGCTACTGCGATTGCTGGTGCCTTCTGCTCTGCAGGGGTTCCTGGGTGTCGCACCCCCACCGTTCAGATACTGATGATTTATCTAGAGTATAGGTGCTCTCCTGTACTTTTTATACAGGACTCATCGAAATATGAATATACAGTGTATAGCAATCAAGCAGAAGGGACAGTCAGAAACCACAAGTGTATGGGGCCTTTACACTAACCAAAGATTGGGCCAATTATTAAAAACAAATCCTCCTACGAACACTCGTTCCCGATAATTGCCCGGGGGAAATGTGCTGTTGCTTATATTTTTCATTGGGTTGCATCTAAATTACTGGCAGTTTGTGTAAACAGGAATTTGCTGGTGACAAACAAGGAAACCGTATGGGGACAATCGCCGATAATTGCTGCATGTAAATACAGCTAACAAGTGGGCAATGACTGGGAATGAACTTCCCCTTTCTTGATTGGTCATATAAAGCAGACCTTAGCTATTATAATATTACCTAAATTGCCATAATGTAAAGCTTTCCTATAAGATACATAAAGTGTAAATGTTTTTTAGGATTCCTTTTGTCATTTATGACAACCATGTCATTCTTTCTAAGATAGTTTATCTTTATTGTAGTCTTTATGATAAACTATAGTGATCAGAGAATACCCCAGGCACCTCTGGCCTAAATGACTGGGGAATTCTCTGATAAATATGGTCTAAAGGTCTTGAGATACCAGAACGGAAATTCCCTTTTCAAAAGATTTTCATATATATATATATATTTTTTTTATATATATATATATAATCAGTCTGTCAGCATTTAGTGTGATAGTGTGTCAACATGGCCTAAATGTGGCTAGTTCCTCTCTCCAGTCCGTTACCAAGTTCATGCTTGTTGTACTTGAGCTGTTTTATGTGTCCGTTCTCCCCGAGAGAGGAGAGACGGGAGCTGCTGGCAAAGGACCAATCATAGTGGTCCCTTTTCCTCGATCGCTCTGATTGGTTAGTCTGTATAAACTAACCAATCAGAGCGTGTATGCTGTCTTCAGGCTGTGATCTCCACAGATCCTGTCTGTGGAGATCACAGCCTGCAATATGGTAATTTTCTGCCTCCCCTGTGCCCCCAACTGTGCCATCTGTGCCCCCCATTCACCTTCTGTGCCCTCCACAGCCCCCTCAGTGTTCCTGTGCATCCATACACCATATACCTTACAAAGATATCCAGGCTTGCATAGAACTAAGCCTCCCTGACAGGACCTGCTGTAGGCAGGGTCTTTACCAAGGTGAATGTCAGTGTAAGGGCTCATGCACATGGCCGTTGCCTGGCCATTCTGAAAATTGGGAACTGCAATTTATGGTCCCCAATGCACGGGCAACATCCTCCGTGCGGATTCTGCAGAGGGATCCAGATCCATTCAACTTGAATGGGTCCATGATCCGTCTGCACTGCAAAAAAATAGAACATGTTCTATTTTTTGCGGTGCGGAGACATGGATAGAAACCACACGGAAGCACTCCGTAGTGAAAGGGTCCGCATCCGTGATGCATTGCACAAACGGCCGAGGCCCATATACTACGGATCGCTGTTTGCGAGCCGCCATGCGGGCCCGACAGGCACACGTTTGGGTGCATGATCCCTAAAATTGACAGTGCTATACTCTGCAATATACGTATTGAAGAGCAAAATATAGCCATCAGCCCCACTGGATCTTGAAGATGGGACTTGATAATTAAAAAAAAGTGTAAAAAAAAAAAAAGTTAAAAAAATACAAATATATAATAAAAAAAAAAAGGACAGCACTCCAAAAGCTATATAAATATAAAAAGTTTATTTACCCATGTGGAACAGTTCAGTAGCGACGTTTCAGCTCATCCATAGAGCCTTTCTCAAGCGCTTGAGAAAGGCTCTATGGATGAGCTGAAACGTCGCTACTGAACTGTTCACATAGGTAAATAAACTTTTCATATTTATATAGCTTTTGGAGTGCTGTCCAATTTTCTTTATTATTTTCTTGGGTAATTAGCCTATACCCTGGAACATAGCACCCATCCTTTTTACATACAGTTGGTGCTGCCAATTTATATATATATATATATATATATATATATATATATATATACACACACACTCACCTAAAGAATTATTAGGAACACCATACTAATACGGTGTTGGACCCCCTTTTGCCTTCAGAACTGCCTTAATTCTACGTGGCATTGATTCAACAAGGTGCTGATAGCATTCTTTAGAAATGTTGGCCCATATTGATAGGATAGCATCTTGCAGTTGATGCAGATTTGAGGGATGCACATCCAGGGCACGAAGATCCCGTTCCACCACATCCCAAAGATGCTCTATTGGGTTGAGATCTGGTGACTGTGGGGGCCATTTTAGTACAGTGAACTCATTGTCATGTTCAAGAAACCAATTTGAAATGATTTGAGCTTTGTGACATGGAGCATTATCCTGCTGGAAGTAGCCATCGGAGGATGGATACATGTTCTCATTCTGTTTACGCCAAATTCGGACTCTACCATTTGAATGTCTCAACAGAAATCGAGACTCATCAGACCAGGCAACATTTTTCCAGTCTTCAACATGATCCATCACCATGGTAAAAGATCATGTGACGTACCATGTGATGACCGGAGTGATGTCATCAAAGGTCCTTTACCCAGGTCCTAAAGAAAGAATACAGAAGGAGATGCCGGCTGCGCTATCAAGTGGACTAAGGTGAGTTAAATTATTATTATTCTTTTTTTAACCCCTCCAGCGCTAGTTTACTATGCATTCTGTATTCAGAATGCTATTATTTTCCATTATAACCATGTTATAAGGGAAAATAATAATGATCGGGTCTCCATCCCGATCATCTCCTAGCAACCGTGCGTGAAAATCGCACCGCATCCGCACTTGCTTGCAGATGCTTGCGATTTTCACGCAACCCCATTCACTTCTATGGGGCCTGCGTTGCGTGAAAAACGCTGAATATAGAGCATGCTGCGATTTTCACGCAACGCACAAGTGATGCGTGAAAATCACCGCTCATGTGAACAGCCCCATAGAAATGAATGGGTTGGTATTCAGTGCGGGTGCAATGCGTTCAACTCACGCATCGCATCCGCGCGGAATACTCGCCCATGTGAAAGGGGCCTAACTAATCTGTTCTGCCAGTGTTAGGCCTCTTGCACACGAGCGTGACGGATTAGGTCCGGATGCGTTCAGTGAAACTGGCACCATTTTGCAAGCAAGTTCAGTCAGTTTTGTCTGTGATTGTGTTCAGTTTTTTCTGTGCGGGTGCAATGCGTTTTGATGCGTTTTTCACGCGCGTGATAAAAAACTGAAGGTTTACAAACAACATCTCCTAGCAACCCTCAGTGAAAAACGCATCGCACCCGCACTTGCTTGCGGATGCAATACGTTTTTCACCCAGCCCCTTTCACTTCTATGGGGCCAAGGCTGTGTGAAAAAAACGCAGAATATAGAACATGCTGCGATTTTCACGCAACGCAGAAGTGATGTGTGAAAAACAATTCTCATGTACACAGACTCATTGAAATGAATGGATCAGGATTCAGTGCGGGTGCAATGCGTTCACGTCACGCATTGCACCCGTGCAGAAAACTCGCTTGTGTGAAAGGGGCCTTAGACTATGAAGGCACCCCCCAACTGATTGCACTGAAATAGTTCTTTATTGCAGGGACTGCTGGCAATTCATTCAGAAGTTTCTTGTAGGAACAACACAGGAATAGCACAACATAAAGACATAAGAATAGATGCCCCAGCATTGTTACTTCTTTTGGAATACAAGTGAACCTGGCCTTCCTGATGATACAGCCTGTGTGTGATGATAAGACCTCTTGCACACGAACGTTTCTTTTTCCCGTTTACGTTCCATATATAGTCCGTATACGGAACCATTCATTTCAAGTCAGCAAAAAAAACTAATGTACTCCGTATGCATTCCATTTCCGTATTTCTGTTCAAAGATAGAACATGTCCTATTATTGCCCGCAAATCACGTTCCATGGCTCTATTGAAGTCAATGGCGCTGTAAAAAAAAAACTGAACGGATACGGAATGCATCCGAATATCTTGTGTATCCGTTCCGTTTTTGCGGAACCATCTATAGAAAATTACTGTATACTGTATATGCCATGCTTCCGTTTCCATTTGCGATCCGCAAAAAACGCTGAAAAACACTGAAAACACTGAAAAAGCCATACGGTCGTGTGCAAGAGGCCTAATGCAGCATTTTTAATAAAATTAAAATGAGATATCAACTTGCCTGGAGTGCAAGCAAACTTTTATATAGGACAGTATATTATATACAGCTTTGAATTAGTGCCAAGTGGATGGAAATTCATTTTTACATCACCTGATACAAACTGAATGAGGGACAAACAATCACTACAGTCATTACTACAACAAACAAGCAAACGGTGGGCCTATTACACCAGCAAGTGATTGAAAGTTTCATTTTCCATTCTTTTGAACCCTCAGAAGAACAGAAAAAGTCCTGCATACAGACAAAAGTGTCTCAAACAGATGCCAAAATGTGCAACAGGATCCTTTTTTTTTTTTTTTACAGGATCCTGTTTTTTTCTTTTCTGTTCTTCTGACGGATAAGAAGAACGGAAAATGAAATGGAGATGTGAACTCTACCTAAGCGTACCTTTTGGGCAGTCATCAGCACGTGTAAAAAGCCCCTAAGGTCTTGTTCACATTTCCGTGTCCATTTGACGTCCGTGAAAAAAATCTGTACGTGTTTCACGCTTCGGCCATGTGTCCGTCGGCACTACTGGGGGTGGGGTCATGGTATATACTGGGGCACTATATGGGTGCCATTATATATACTGGGGCACTATGGGAGGAAGTATGTATACTGAGGGCACTGCAGGGATTGGGTTAAAAAAAAGAACTACATCCATTTTTTAATTGCCGTTAAAACTGGATATAAAATGGATGCAAAATGACTGTTAACTGACAGTGTATCCGTTTTTAACAGCCATTTTTTTAAGGCCTCATGCACACGACCGTATTTTGTTTCCGTGTCTGTTCCGTTTTTCTTGCGGATAGGATGCGGACCCATTCATTTCAATGGGTCCGCCAAAAACGCGGACAGCACACCGTGTGCTGTCCGCATCAGTATGTTCGTTCCGTTGCTCCGCAAAAAAAATAGTGCATGTCCTATTTTTTTCTAGTTTGCGGACAAGGATAGGCATTATTACAATGGATCCGCAAAAAAAACGGATGCCATACGGAAAGTCATCCGTTTTTTTTGCGGATCCGCAATTTGCGGACCGCAAAACACATACGGTCGTGTGCATGTAGCCTAAGTCGTGTGAATGTAGCCTAAGGCTAGGTCTACACTGCAACATGTGACACAGAGCACAACTACACTGCAACATGTGTCGCGCGACAATTTTTATAATGGCAGTCTATGGTGTTGCACTGCGACAGTCGCAGAAAAATCCATCTTGAATGCAGCAGCATGTCGCAGTGTGACACCATAGACTACCATTCTAAAAATTGTCGTGCGACAAAAAGTCGTCCTGTAGACCTTGCCTAACTCTTCACATTTGCTTCTCTGGTGGGCCCCTACATGCACCGCTCTGCCACATTACCAGCATGGGACCATAGCATTACTTCTAGTTGTACTCTAACATATCCCAATTATTTATTATTATTTCATAGGTGCGACTGTGGACTAACTAGTTTGTTTGGTAGATGGAGATGATACTGTGACTCAGTAACTTGCACATTATCCAAAACTGTAATCAGAGTCTTTCTTTTCTGGTCAGCCCTGGTCTTGAATAATTTGCCAAGTATATTATAATGAATAGCACTTAGTTGAGTTTACATACATTCCTACGGTTTTCTTTTCTCACAGCAATCAAGCTGGGTGTGTTTGTATCATTTGGCTGGATGTCAAGGTTAGATTTGGCTGCTAATAGACATTGCTGACATGACAAGTGGTTTAAACTTTTAGAAGAGTTGTTTTTTTTTATATTAAACATTAGGGAATTACATTAGAAATTAAAGGGACATTCCCATTTCGGACTTTTACGACAGTCCGGACCCGCATCTGTCGTGAGAACAGGGCCCTGTTTGCAGCTGTAATGTATGGAGTGGTGGCGGACAGCCGAGCACAGTGATTTATCAGACTTTTATGGCATATCTACAGGATAGTCCAAGGTGGGGATACCCCTTAAAGGCCAGAACATAACTATTTAGAAGGGTCAGCCACTTAAATAGGCACATCATTACAGCCCTCTTTGATATATGCAGCACAAGGGTTTTTTCCACTATTATAAGTGATGTTAGGATGCCAGGATATGCCATCATTTGTTGGTCAGTGATAATCTGACTGCTGGGTCCCCTAATGATCCTCAGAATGAACTGATTGCAATGCTAGTTAAAGGACTTATGAAATTTTAAGGGTCCTTTCTGCCAGATTTCCCTATGTTGTCAGACCTGCTAAGGGATGCATACTTACCTGCACCATACCACTAGGTTCCAGTTCCTTCGGGTCCCTGCTTCCGCATTCTTGTCCCACACGTCTACATCCGGTTGGATGTAGGTTACGTGAGCCTCTGCAGCATCCGCAGAGTTGACGTATCCCCAATGCATCACATGATCTATTAATGTAACGCAAGGGGGACATCCGTGCCAAAACAGATGTTGAAGAGCAGGACCAGAGTGCAGAACCCAGCAGCATGGAGCAGGTAAGTAGGCTTCCCAACACAAGTCTGATGACATGGGGGTCTGGATGAAAGGCCGGCCAAAGATGGACAACCCCTGTAAGTACCATGGCTCCTCCACAGTGATGCTCTCGGACAGTACAGGGAATTAAAGAACAGTCTTAAAGAGGTTATCTGAAATGCGGCATGTCATCCCGGAAGTGGCGGCCACATCTCGGATAACTGATGGGAATAATTGTTCGAGAACATCAAAGTTCAGGAAGCTAGAGGAACAGAGCTGTATCTGAATGCGGATTCTGATCACAATGAGGCTGTTTCCCCTTTTGCACTTGCTTTGCTGGCGTCATAACTTAAAGTGGTACTGGATCAAAAAATAAAATGTATTTTCAGTAGCAGCACCACTCCTGCCCATGGGCTTTGTCTACCATTTCAGTTCAATCACATTCACATATAGGGACAATGCAGTAGCACGGATTGTGGGGGGAAAAAAGCTGTCCTTTTTCTCTACGTTTGGACAACCCCTTTAGTCCTAGTGCACACAATCTTATTTTTCATCCGTGTGCTAGTCACATTTTTTGAGTATAGCACGCTGGCCCATTCCTTTCTATAGAGCAATACATACAGTTGCAAGAAAAAGTATGTGAACCCTTTGGAATGATCTGGATTTCTGCACAAATTGGTCATAAAATGTGATCTGATCTTCATCTAAGTCACAACAATAGACAATCACAGTCTGCTTAAACTAATAACACACAAAGAATTAAATGTTACCATGTTTTTATTGAATACACCATGTAAACATTCACAGTGCAGGTGGAAAAAGTATGTGAACCCTTGGATTTAATAACTGGTTGAACCTCCTTTGGCAGCAATAACTTCAGACTTGCACAATGGTCGGAAGTAATTCTTGACCATTCCTCTTTACAGAACTATTTTAGTTCAGCAATATTCTTGGGATGTCTGGTATGAATCACTTTCTTGAGGTCATGCCACAGCATTTCAATCGGGTTGAAGTCAGGAATCTGACTGGGCCACTTCTGTTGAGCTTAAGCTGGTGGACAGATGGCCTTACATGCAAAATGTCTTGATAAACTTGGGAATTCATTTTTCCTTAGATGATAGCAATCCGTCCAGGCCCTGACGCAGCAAAGCAGCCCCAAACCATGATGCCCCCACCACCATACTTCACAGTTGGGATGAGGTTTTGATGTTGGTGTGCTGTGCCTCTTTTTCTCCACACATAGTGTTGTGTGTTTCTTCCAAACAACTCAACTTTGGTTTCATCTGTCCACAGAATATTTTGCCAGTACTGCTGTGGAACATCCAGGTGCTCTTGTGCAAACTGTAAACATGCAGCAATGTTTTTTATGGACAGCAGCGGCTTCCTCTGTGGTATCCTCCCATGAAATCCATTCTTGTATAGTGTTTTACGTATCGTAGATTCGCTAACAGGGATGTTAGCATATGCCAGAGACTTTTGTAAGTCTTTAGCTGACACTCTAGGATTCTTCTTCCCCTCATTGAGCAGTCTGTGCTGTACTCTTGCAGTCATCTTTACAGGATGGCCACTCCTAAGGAGAGTAGCAGCAGTGCTGAGCTTTCTCCATTTATAGACAATTTGTCTTACCGTGGACTGATGAACAGCAAGGCTTTTGGAGATACTTTTATAACCCTTTCCAGCTTTATGCAAGTCAACAATTCATAAACCGTAGGTCTTCTGAGAGCTCTTTTGTGCGAGGCATCATTCACATCAGGCAATGCTTCTTGTGAAAAGTAAACCCAGAACTGGTGTGCGTTTTTTATAGGGCAGGGCAGCTGTAACCAACACCTCCAATCTCATCTCATTGATTGGACTCCAGTTGGCTGACACCTCACTCCAATTAGCTCTTGGACATGTCATTAGTCTAGGGGTTCACATAATTTTTCCACCTGCACTGTTAATGTTTACATGGTGCGTTCAATAAAAACATGGTAACATTTAATTGTTTGTGTGTTATTTGTTTAAGCAGACTGTGATTGTCTATTGTTGTGACTTAGATGAAGATCAGATCACATTTTATGACCAATTTGTGCAGAAATCCATATCATTCCAAAGGGTTCACATACTTTTTTTTGCAACTGTATATCTGCATTTATTGCCGTTCCGTGTGGTCGTTCCGAAAATTATAGAACATGTCCTATTGTGGTCTGTACTGTAGACAAGAATAACCGTTTTTATTAACAAGTGAGAAAAATGCAGAATACACAATGAAGGTATCTTTATTTTGCGGACTGAAAAAAATGACATGGCTGTGTGCGTGAACCCTTAAAGGGGTATTCAGGTTACATGAAGTTATCCCCTATCCTGTTAAAAACTTTGCCCAGTGGGAGTCCTAGTTCTGGGATCCTCACTAATCACGAGAATGGCGACCCCATACCCCGTGGAACCTCTCAAAATTAATGGAGCAGCTGGTTGTTCGTGTGCTCAGCAGCTTCATTTATTTCTAAGGGAGTTCCGGAGATAGCCAAGTGCTATTTTCTCCAGAGCCTCCATAGAAATGAATGGAGCAGCTTTAATGTTATTTTATATCTTTACTTCCACAAATGCCATAATATGCAATAACTGATCACAAAATTACCTTGTACGTTGTATAAACTGGTTGTACTTGCTCTGTCATGTGACTGGACAAGTCAGTTAGGTCCAAAAGCCCACCATTGCTCTGTACAACTTGGACAATGGCTTCTGCAATCCGTCCTTCATAGAAACCTTTTTTACCATGTTTAGACAGTGCCTATAAGAACAAATAAAAAAAATTATATATATATATATATATTGTAGGAAGGCGCAAGGGGCGATCATTGATGGAAGGTATGTGTCACCGAGATTCCTGGCCTCGGTGAGGTAAGAGCCACTAGTTTTAAGTGTCAGCGGCAGCTAGTGCTGACTGACACTGTTTTGTTAGTATGGCTGTAAAGCCAATCCGGGCCGGCATTTACTGGGAGTAGCCAAAGTGCTGGGTGGGTGGCGCCTCTCCACGCACCAGGCCGGGTCTTTTTTGGCCTATATAAAACCCGGCCAGCAGTCTCAGCTGGGTGTGGTTTATCCTCCATCTGACAGAGAAGCTGGGGAGTCTCTGTGGTTTGGGACCTGTGGATTTGTGCCGTGCTAAAGGGCTGAGAGCCGCATGCCGGGAAACAGGCCCCTAAAGCCTGCTGTGGACTGCGGATGGAAAACTGCTAACCAGGTGAAGATTTTGTTCTATGAACATTGCATGGTGTGAACAAACACCAAGACTTTGAACGGTCATTTTGTTTTTCCTTATGTGTGAATAAACCGAACTGTTTAAGTTAAAGACTTTGTGATTGCCTCTATACTGCGTCCGCTAGCCTGTCTACCAGAGCAAAACCCCACTATATATATATATATACACACACACATACATATAAACACACACTCTGGAACAGCTATAAGTCTTAACAATAAAATACCTTACTAATACTGTACAGGCTCCCCTCGTGTTGCCAGAAAAACTCAGATCAGTCGAGGCATGGACTCTACAGGTACTCTTAAAGGCGTTATCTCATCTCAGACAATAGGGACATATTGCTAGCATATGCCTCCATTGTCTTATATGTGCTGGGACCCGCACCTATGTGTGCTGGGACCCGCACCTATGTCGGGAACGGAGCCCCGCAAAGTGGTGGCTGCAGGACTACAATCAGGCCACCACCAAGCCCTCTCCCCATAGAAGTGAATGGGAACGCATCGCACATGACCGGCCACCGCTCCTATTCACTTCTATGGGCCCGACTAAAGTAGCCGAACCAGTGCTCGGCTATTTTTCGGCGGCCCCATAGAAAATGAATAGAGGGCAGCTGCGCATGCCACTTTTTGGGCTCCATTCTAGATATAGGTGGTGACCTATCAGACAATGGGGGCATGTCCTAGCGACATGCCCCCATTGTCTGAGATGAGACAGCCTCTTTAATGTGTCATATCTGTCACAAATGGCCGATTTACACCACACAATTGTTGGGCAGATTATAAGAAATGAATGTTACTACAAACACTTATTCACAATAATCTGCCTATATAAATGTGCTGCAGATGATCCAATGTACGGTATGAGCAAAATGCTTGCTCTTTGGGGGAAATAATCTTTCATGCAGCACAATAAATAATCATTTCTAGGCAGCAGATTGTTGTTCACACACAAACAATAAATCTGTATGAGGATGAGTGATGGTCTCCATACAGTGGATGTGATCCCTGCATGGAAACGCAGCTCTGCACGGTCCCTTCCTGATTATTGCCTGCTCGCTCAGATCCCTGTATGAAATCAGCTCTGCACGGTCCTTTCCTGATTATTGCCTGCTCGCTCAGATCCCTGCATGGAAACGCAGCTCTGCACGGTCCCTTCCTGATTATTGCCTGCTCGCTCAGATCCCTGTATGGAAACGCAGCTCTGCACGGTCCCTTCCTGATTATTGCCTGCTCGCTCAGATCCCTGTATGAAATCTGCTCTGCACGGTCCCTTCCTGATTATTGCCTGCTCGCTCAGATCCCTGTATGAAATCAGCTCTGCACGGTCCCTTCCTGATTATTGCCTGCTCGCTCAGATCCCTGTATGAAATCAGCTCTGCACGGTCCCTTCCTGATTATTGCCTGCTCGCTCAGATCCCTGTATGAAATCAGCTCTGCACGGTCCCTTCCTGATTATTGCCTGCTTGCTCAGATCCCTGTATGAAATCAGCTCTGCATAATACCTTCCTGATTATTGCCTGCTCGCTCAGATCCCTGTATGAAATCAGCTCTGCACGGTCCCTTCCTGATTATTGCCTGCTCGCTCAGATCCTTGTATGAAATCAGCTGTGCACGGTCCCTTCCTGATTATTGCCTGCTCGCTCAGATCCCTGTATGAAATCAGCTCTGCACGGTCCCTTCCTGATTATTGCCTGCTCGCTCAGATCCCTGTATGAAATCAGCTCTGCACGGTCCCTTCCTGATTATTGCCTGCTCGCTCAGATCCCTGTATGAAATCAGCTCTGCATAATACCTTCCTGATTATTGCCTGCTCACTCAGATCCCTGTATGAAATCAGCTCTGCATAATACCTTCCTGATTATTGCCTGCTCGCTCAGATCGCTGTATGAAATCAGCTCTGCACGGTCCCTTCCTGATTATTGCCTGCTCGCTCAGATCCTTGTATGAAATCAGCTCTGCACGGTCCCTTCCTTATTATTGCCTGCTCGATCAGATCCCTGTATGAAATCAGCTCTGCACGGTCCCTTCCCGATTATTGCCTGCTCGCTCAGATCCCTGTATGAAATCAGCTCTGCATAATACCTT
Organism: Bufo bufo; assembly: GCF_905171765.1. Classification (NCBI taxonomy): domain Eukaryota; kingdom Metazoa; phylum Chordata; class Amphibia; order Anura; family Bufonidae; genus Bufo; species Bufo bufo. Next base: position 148,130,151 of record NC_053392.1, on the reverse strand, counting down.
CCTGATTATTGCCTGCTCGCTCAGATCGCTGTATGAAATCAGCTCTGCACGGTCCCTTCCTGATTATTGCCTGCTCGCTCAGATCCTTGTATGAAATCAGCTCTGCACGGTCCCTTCCTTATTATTGCCTGCTCGATCAGATCCCTGTATGAAATCAGCTCTGCACGGTCCATTCCTGATTATTGCCTGCTCGCTCAGATCCCTGTATGAAATCAGCTCTGCATAATACCTTCCTGATTATTGCCTGCTCGCTCAGATCGCTGTATGAAATCAGCTCTGCACGGTCCCTTCCTGATTATTGCCTGCTCGCTCAGATCGCTGTATGAAATCAGCTCTGCACGGTCCCTTCCTGATTATTGCCTGCTCACTCAGATCCCTGCATGGAAACGCAGCTCTGCATGGTCCCTTCCTGATTATTGCCTGCTCGCTCAGATCGCTGTATGAAATCAGCTCTGCACGGTCCCTTCCTGATTATTGCCTGCTCGCTCAGATCCCTGCATGGAAACGCAGCTCTGCACGGTCCCTTCCTGATTATTGCCTGCTCGCTCAGATCCCTGTATGAAATCAGCTCTGCAAGGTCCCTTCCTGATTATTGCCTGCTCGCTCAGATCCCTGTATGAAATCAGCTCTGCACGGTCCATTCCTGATTATTGCCTACTCGCTCAGATCCCTGTATGAAATCAGCTCTGCATAACACCTTCCTGATTATTGCCTGCTCGCTCAGATCGCTGTATGAAATCAGCTCTGCACGGTCCCTTCCTGATTATTGCCTGCTCACTCAGATCCCTGCATGGAAACGCAGCTCTGCATGGTCCCTTCCTGATTATTGCCTGCTCGCTCAGATCGCTGTATGAAATCAGCTCTGCACGGTCCCTTCCTGATTATTGCCTGCTCGCTCAGATCCCTGCATGGAAACGCAGCTCTGCACGGTCCCTTCCTGATTATTGCCTGCTCGCTCAGATCCCTGTATGAAATCAGCTCTGCACGGTCCCTTCCTGATTATTGCCTGCTCGCTCAGATCCCTGCATGGAAACGCAGCTCTGCACGGTCCCTTCCTGATTATTGCCTGCTCGCTCAGATCCCTGTATGAAATCAGCTCTGCACGGTCCATTCCTGATTATTGCCTGCTCGCTCAGATCCCTGTATGAAATCAGCTCTGCATAATACCTTCCTGATTATTGCCTGCTCGCTCAGATCCCTGTATGAAATCAGCTCTGCACGGTCCCTTCCTGATTATTGCCTGCTCGCTCAGATCCCTGTATGAAATCAGCTCTGCACGGTCCCTTCCTGATTATTGCCTGCTCGCTCAGATCCCTGCATGGAAACGCAGCTCTGCATGGTCCCTTCCTGATTATTGCCTGCTCGTTCAGTGCATTTATATGCGCCATAAAATGTTAGCAGCAGATTCTTCAAATTGTGAGGTCTTCCATGAATCAGACTACTTTTTCCATCGCATCCCACAGATGCTCAATTGGGTTAAGATCTAGAGTCTCTGGAGGCCATGTCAACACCCTAAACGCTTTGTCATGTGCTTTGAACAATTTTGTCAGTGTGACAGGGCATTATCGTGCTGAAAGAGGCCACTGCCATTAGAGAATATCACTGCCACGAAGAAATACTTCATCTACCACAATGTTTAGGTAGGTTGTATGTGTCAAAGTATCTTCCACAAGAACGCCAGGACCTAAGATTTCCAAGCATTCTATTGCCTTCTTATAGTGTAGGTCATACTGGTGCCATCTTTTCCTTAGGCTAACAACACACATGCTCATGGCTGTCCATGATGTAAAAGGAAACAGGATTCATCAGACTGCAACCAGGCCACCTTCTTTCATTGCTCCATGGTCTAGTCCTGATGCTACGATGCCCATAATAGGTGCTTTTGGTGGTGGACAGGTGTCAGCATGGGTACACTGACTGGTCTACAGCTACGAAGCCCCATATACAGCAAGCATCTATCATGGCCTGCAGTAACTTTTTCAGTTATTTGTCCGAAACTCCGTAGCATTTTTATGGTGCAGGACCAGATGGGCTAGATTTCTCTCCTCGTGCACATTAATTAGCTATGGCACCAATGACCCTGTCACTGATTCACCTGTCGGCCATCTTAAGAACACTTTTGATAAATACTAAAGACTGCACATTGGGGATACACCACAAGACCTGTGGTCTACCCATCACAATTTGTCCCTTGTCAAAGTCGCTCAGATACTTACGCTTGCTCCCAACAGCTTTGAGAACTGAATATATAATTTTTGAAATGCACTATAATTGCAGTACAACAAGACCTCTCACTCTGTATTGTGCTATTCCTCTGTTATTCCTTCAGGAATTGTAAGATACATTCACACCATATTTCTTGTCAATGAGATGTGTTGCCATTTCGTCTTACAATTAACAATCAATTCTGACAGTGTCAAAATTTGCTGAGGCACAAACAAACTATTGATGAGGGGAATGGTAACATGGTCGCCATGAAATTTGTGATTTCATGAGGAATGCAGCTGACAGGTCCTCTCTAAATATACTAAATTTTTCAAACCAACCATCGTCTGTAATTCAATATAATTAATCATTTAGTATAGTGACCGAGTTATTGATTAAAATGTATCTGTATAGCGCCACCTGCTGCTTGTCGATTTCCTTATTTTTTTGTCCACTTTGCTGAGTTGATTGAACATGCTCAGGTCCATCCTTCAACTGTCACCAGTCAGATCTATTGTGAGACGCTGAGAGTTACAGAAAGGACACACCCTCTGAGGAAGGAAAAACATCCTGAGCTGTCAGCTTGAAATAAATCTAGCAGAGTAACGAATGGAGAGATCTCTAGTTCTATGTGCGGTCGTATGAATGCTCATTCCCAATAATTTCCCTGTGTCAATGTGCCACTGATTGCCCATGTGAATCTTTATGGGTACAAATGATCGCAGTTGCCCACACATGATGGATGATTGGGCGATGAACAGTTTGTGAGGTTTGTGACCATGAACTCAAAGAACACCTCCTTGAATTTGTAGCAAATAGTAACTATCTAGATAAAATAAAAAAACTGATAGCAGTGTGTTATCTACCGGTAATCATATGGTATCTAAATTACATACAAATCTTCATGCCTATGAACCTTTAATACAGCTGCCAGAGGATGGGGTGTTTCCTAATATAGAAGCGATGCGGCATAGGACACAGCAGTATAAAGTATTATCAGTCATAAATCCTGGGAGTGTAGCGTAATCATACTACTTGCCTGGAGAGATAAAGAAAACTTCCATAAAGTTATCGTGAGTACGCACTAGTTTACCTGGGACACAGATAAGCTAATAATACCTTACAGACGTATAGAAGCTTTGTGACAGTAATAATGAGAACGGTCAGCAGCTTCAAGTGATTCATCAAGTTTTCCGGGTGACTTATGATTCAGGCTGTAGTGATGTCATGACATAGGCGAAATAGGCCGCTGGGGTATAACAATAATTGTATATGAGTAATATAATGAGGGAACTTTTTCAAGTCGGCATGCTTTAAATTTGTGTGCCAAATTTATCCAACGGTGCACGTTTTATTACTAACAGTTTTGTCTAGAAATGCTACTCCATTTTTTTTTTGCCACCACCGTACTAAAGGATGATTGAATTTTTTATTTTTTTTATTTTATTATTTTTAAAAAAAAGTTGCAGTGATAAATCTGGAGTGAACCTCATTAACGTTAGAGATGAGCAAAGTTTTGAAAAATTGGATTCGGCAGCTTCGCCGAACGTAGTCAAGAAATTTGATTTGTGACAAATTACTTTGTCACAAATCGCTTTTCATTGTATGGAGTGGCCAAAGGACCCGCCAAAGGAACTGCGGCGAGCGTGAAAACGTCAACCATGTGATCACACTGTCCGCGCGAGCAAACCCACAGGTAGCACATTTATTTCAACCTGACCGCCTAAACCCAAAAGCAAGAGACTCAGGCCATAGGCTGGAAGAGGCCTGGAATTAAATTTATAAAACTAGTATTGGGGGAAGCTGGTACTGGGGGCACTATGTAGATGGTGGCAAAATATAATTACAAGGGAGCAATATAAGCACTGGTGAAACTAGAAAGTCTACTATAAGTGCTGGGGGCACTAATAGAGCATTAAACTTATTGGGGCATTACTTGAAGGGGTATTATACCTAGAGGGGGCTACTATAGGTACTGGGTCACTAAAGGTGGTAATTTTACCTATTGGTGGCACAACAGGGATCATTATACTTACTGAGGGTGCTACAGGGGTACTACTAAGGTACTAGAAGGGGACATAACTACTGGGGGCACTGTAAGGAGGCATTACGCCTACTGACGGTACTAGAGGGGGCATTATAACTACTGGGGACAATACAGAAGACATTATAACTACTGAGGACATGGGGCATTATAACGGTTGGGGACACTTATAGGGGGCATAAAATCTACTGATGACACCAGAGGAGGCAATATAACTACTGGAGGTACTATAGCATGCATAATAATTACTGGGGGCTCTACAATAGGGTATTATAACTACTTGGAGTTCTATAAGGGGGTTATGGAGGGGCACTGGGAGCACTTTAGGGAACCTTATTATTACTGGATGCACTTTAGGAGGCCTTATTTCTCTGGGGAGCACTATCACTACTGTGGTCACTATTGGCTTTATTAATGCTGTGGATTTTGTGGGGGCATTATTGGGTGCAATATGGAAGGCACTACTACCAATCGGAGAACACTGAAGGAGTATCATCACTGTAGGGGACACTATTACTAGTGAGGGCACTCTGGGACAGAATTATTATTATTATTGGTGGGACTTTTGAAAGAACTTTGGGAACATAGATGCTGAAGAGGCCTTTGACAGGGTCAATTGCACATTTATTAGAACTCTACAAAAATTCAAACTCACAGAGATGTTTATCAATGCTATCTTCACCCTTTATTCTCAACCCTATGCCCAACTCGAGATCAATGGCACCCTTTCTCCTGTGTTTACCATGTCTAATGGAACAAGGCCAGGGTGCCCTCTTCCTCCTCCCTGTTTATTTTATTTTCTCTAACTCATATCAAGATATTAAAGGTGTTCAATTTGGGGGAGATGAACTGAAATATACAGCATTTGCGGATGACTTACTCTTTTTTATCTCAAACCCAGAGACAGGTTTGAATGCCCTTGAGTAAGGAATTACACAAAATTTGGTGACTTCATTAACAAGAGGAAATCTGAAATCCTGAATATCTCCCTGTCTTCCTCAGAAACATCTACCGTGCAAACATATTCCCTCCTCTAGTGGACATATGGCCCTGTAAAATATCTCGGAAGTCCCTAGGTACCTAAAAGACCTATACTCTTCAAACTATGTCCCACTCCTAGTTGAAACCAAAGATATTTACAGCAATATAATCTTCCACTTCTAGCTTGCAGGGGATGTAAGCACCTGTTAAAGGCCTTTATCCTTCCAAGATTGTTATATATTTATATATTTATATATTATACAAATGATACCCATACACCTCCCTATAACTTTTTAAAATCAAGTTCATAAAATGTTTTCCCTCTTCTGTGAAAGAGCAAAAAACCTCGCTTAGCACATACACAGTTAACCAGGCACAAATAGGAAGGAGAACTAGGCTTACCAGATGTTTCTTTATATTATAAAGCAATACACTTCAACAGATGGATTAGCTAATCCAACTAGACAACCAGACGTACTGTAGCTCGATTGCTTAGGCAAAGCCTAGGGCCCTCTTTTCTGAAAAAACTCTGGTTACCTAACCACAAGACATTTTTGGCTCCTGGTTTCGATCACTTGCTGAGTGGCACACACACTGTATGGCATCCCTTGCAAAGCTCCCTGGCTCTATATAGTATTCTCATATCAGGAAGATCTGCCAATAGGTCATTAGATCCCACCTGACTAGGAGACCCCTCTCAGACTTCGAAAAAAATTATCTTGGTCCCAACCAAGATAACCAGGAAAATGTCCTCACTATATTCTTTGTTAGGACGATCTCTACATTTTTCCAAACTAGCCTTCTTGTTGTCCTGGCAGAAGGAGCTCAACCTCACCTGAGGTCTCATGCACACAGCCGTTGCCCGGCCGTGGCCGTATTGCAGCCCACAATCAACGGGTCCGCAATATGCGGCTGTGTGCTCCCTGCATCACGGATGCGGACCCATACAACTTGAATGGGTCCATGCCTCTGTTCCGCACCACAGCTCTTCATTGCGGACCGATTCAGGACGTTGCCCGTGCATTGGGGACCGCAAATTGTGGTCCCAATGCACGGAACAGCCGCACAACGGTGGGCTCCCGCTCCCACTTATGGAGGGTCTACCCTTTAACTACTCCCTTTTAGATCCAAATTGCAGGGGCCATTCTGAGGACCCGTTTGGCTGCTTTCCATCTCTATAGATGTGATTACCTTATCCAGACCTAGTAAAACATACTTACCTTCTAAAGAGAATTTTATTACACACAGCAGCTGCGAAAACATTGATACCTCTTCAGTGGGTGAATTCTCAACCCCCTTCTTTCAAAAATGTGTTTCAAAGGTAATCAAATGTTCCAATTCAAGAAACTTTCCTGCTGGATCTATAGATCTCACAAAAACGTCCTAAAAATTTGGACCTCATGACGATCCATGCACACAGAGTTAAACGGAACCTGTCACCGGGATTTTGTGTATAGAGCTGAGGACATGGGTTGCTAGATGGCCGCTAGCACATCCGCAATACCCAGTCCCCATAGCTCTGTGTGATTTTATTGTGTCAAAAAAACTATTTAATACATATGCAAATTAACCTGAGATGAGTCCTGTCCCTGAGATGAGTCAGGGACAGGACTCATCTCAGGTTAATTTGCATATGTATCAAATCGTTTTTTTGACACAATAAAAGCACACAGATCTATGGGGACTGGGTATTGCGGATGTGCTAGCGGCCATCTAGCAGCCCATGTCCTCAGCTCTATACACAAAATCCCGGTGACAGGTTCCCTTTAAGCTAAATTACGAGTTGGCCCTCTCCATTTAACTATTTAGGCAACCAATCGGGTCCTTTGCTGTACCTTGCCTTCACAGTTGCCAAGATTTATATGTATACCCCTATCTAATTCGGGAACATACAACAAGCAAACCTGTGCAGGTGTCAACCTAAAATGGCAGATTCAAATATAATAAAAAACGCACATTGCCACCAATAATTCATAAAATACTTAATCTTTATTAGTATGCTATAAAAATAATCAGCTGAACCACAGCTAGGCCTACACAAACAGTTGGATAGGGAGGTTGCTGGTGACAAGCATGCACTCTATGGACAGAGAGGGGTGCACGCAGGACATGAGGAGGGCAGACAGGCCTAGTGTGGGTCGAACAGAGCTAACGGCGCTCTGGCGGCTGTGTCAGACCCGAACGCCCACATACTGCGGCGGGACTCGGGAGCGCATAGCTCCATGTCCCGTCGCCGATCACCGCCATAGGCTTCAGGCCTTGTAGGCCTGAGGCCTATGCAGTAGTGAAATCCCGGCGTAGGCGTGCGTGATGACTTCATTACGCGCCTGTGCCGGGACGCAGCACTGTGACGCGCCTTACTCATCCCGCCTTCCTCTGCGAGCAAGCGCCTGGCCCTGGACATAGGTGAGTATTTATCTTTTCATTTTTTGTTCATTTTTTTTATTTTTTATTTCATGTGCCTACTTAGGGGGGGGGGGGGGGGGACGACACACAGGAGTACATATTAGGGAAGATAAATCGAGTACATGGGGGGGAAATGTGGGGGCTGTATGGGGCCAAATTATTATGGGAGGGAATACTATGTGGGGGCAAATTACTAGATGGGGCAGTGTGGGGGCAAATTGCTATGTGGGGGCAGTGTGGGGGCAAATTATTATGGGAGGGAATAGTATGTGGGGACAAATTACTATGTGGGGGCAAATTATTATGATCGGGACTACTATGTGGGAGCAAATTACTAGTTTGGGCAGTGTGGGGGCAAATTGCTATGTGGGGGCAAATTACTAGATGGGGCAGTGTGGAGGCAAATTACTAGTTGGGGCAGTGTGGGGACAAATTGCTATGTGGGGGCAAATTACTAGATGGGGCAGTGTGGGGGCAAATTGCTATGTGGGGGCAGATTGCTATGTGGGGGCAGTGTGGGGGCAAATTATTATGGGAGGGACGACTATGTGGGGGCAAATTACTATGTGGGGGCAAATTATTATGAGAGGGACTACTATGTGGGGGCAAATTACTAGATGGGGCAGTGTGGGGGCAAATTGCTATGTGGGGGCAAATTATTATGAGAGGGACTACTATGTGGGGGCAAATTACTAGATGGTGCAGTTACACATTACTGTGTGGGGGGGGGCAAATTACTATGGGGGGATTACTATGTGGGGGCAGTTTGGTGGAAATTACTATATGGGGGTGTTGCTATTGGGGAGGCACTGTAGGGGCAATTCTATTATTTCTGGGGACACTATACAGGGATTATTACCTGGAGCACAATATAGGGTGTTATTATTACTGGGGGCACTCTAGGAGACATTATAGCTGCTGTGGAGACTATAGGAACATTTGGGGTAATTTATCAAACTGGTGTAACGCAGAACTAGCTTAGTTGCCCATAGCATCCAATCAGATTCCACCTTTCATATTTGACAGCTCTTTTGGAAATCCAGTTCTACTTTACACCAGTTTGATAAATTACCCCAATTATGTCTATTAGGGTCACTATTTTTTCAGCAGTATAGTTCCTGGGGCATTGGGGAGCACAACGGGCACAGTATTGGGGGTGGCAGGATGACACTGTGGGGACACCAGGATGAGGAGGTTGATGGAAAAATTGAGAAATCTAACGTGTCTGTGTTACAAACTGTAGAGATGAGATGCGGCTGAAAGAATTTGCCATGGTGGTCTGGGTAAAATGGAGGAGAAGAGGAAAGAGAAGGTCTACATGACAGGAGATGTCACTGGATGTAAGAGGTATGTGGTGCTGTATTCTCCTCCATGTCTTTTTTATTACAATTATATGTATTTTAAATTTGGAAACCACATTTTTCAGTTTAGGACCCAATTTGGGGTATTTTTTTTTAGTCTGAAGATGCCATATGGCCTAAGAAGAGACTGTGGCGCTCATGAAGCACCGCAGCCTCTTCATACAAAAAAAAAACTAAACTAAAATGGAAGGGGGGTGGGGGGGGGCAAGTTGGGTAGACACCCCCGGGCCTATCATGCACTTAATCCGCCCCTGGTTGGTAGGCATGGACTGCCATAACCGTGGGGCGGGAGGACAGGTGAGCATTCCAGTGGCCATACCTGCTGGTAACGGAGTTGTCAGCGGGCACAGACCACCAGTGTTATACATTGTACTCTATAACAGAACTATACTGGTAAGAAAGATACAAAAGATATGGGGTAAATGGATGCTCTCATTTTTATGAGGTTTTTAGTTAGTATCAATCATATAATTCTTGGTTGCGATTTCACAACTCTATAAAGCAGGTGGATATCCCAAAAGGAAACACAAAGGAGTGCTTATTAGCAGATCACAAGGTAGAGCTAAGAAAAGCTCAGTTGCGAAATCAATGACATAACAAATTATCCCCATAGTTATTATAGGCGTCAATGGACAGTCACTTATTTACTTTCTGGTGACACGTCAGCCACACTAATAATAGTTAAGATGCATATCTTACTGTATATACTGCTATTTCATACTCATAAATTCTGAGAGAGTGGGTAAGGAAGGTGTCTCCAAGCAGGTTATCATTCCTTTAGTTTTCAAAATACCTTCAAAATTCCTTTAGGGGACCATGAGGATGACATGATGAGCATTAGAGAAAGAGTCCGGAGAAATCCATGACAGAAGCAGAAGCAATAAATCTTCTAAAAATACTCTACAATCACCCAACTCTTTGGCCAGAGAAAGGAACCAATGGATCCATGGTAGTCACAGATCATCAATTTGGTCTTTCATTGTAGTAAAGTTATATATTCTGACTTCCTTCATAATCTCCACCAAATCACTGACCACAATGATACAAGGCCGCTTGTTTTATTTAGTCATAACTTCACATATAAAGTTATAGAGGCTTAGCCAGGGCTAAGAGGAGTTATTTTGGTGCCCTAGGCAGATAAGGCAATTGATGTCCCCCCACTATGAACTGCATGAACAGTATACAAACCAAGCGGAAAAAGTGGCTTTATACAATAGTAAATATGAAATTCCTTTAGATGATAAAATATTTTTATTAATCACCCCACTGATCCACTCTCCTCCCAGTTAATCCAGATATCCCCAGTGGTAATTATTTTTTCAATGAGACCATTTGGTGGTACATATAATTTATTGAATAACTTTCATTATATTTTTTGGAGGGGGAATGGGAAAAAAAATAGGAAATCCACCATTTTTTTTTTTTACCTCATACATTGTGTGGTATAAATGATAATTTTATTCCATTGGTCATTTAGATTTTGGCAATGCCCATGTCTAGCTTAGTTCATATTTTTTCTACTTTTCCAAAATAAATGCATGTTTTATGGAAAAATAGTAACTGTCATTTTTTTTTTCTATACAGCATTTGGCATGAGGTATAAATACTATAACACAGGTTCATTATGGGTCGCTATAATTGTGGCAGTAGCAAATATGGTTTTTTTTCTTTGCAGTTTACTATTTATAAGGATACAATAAATAGTTTTTTATAATTAGTCTATATTTGCCTTTTTCTTTGGCCTCATGCACACGACAGTATTTTTTCACGGTCCACAAAACGGGGTTCCGTTGGTCCGTGATCCGTGACCGTTTTTTCGTCCGTGGGTCTTCCTTGATTTTTGGAGGATCCACGGACATGAAAAAAAAGTCGTTTTGGTGTCCGCCTGGCCGTGCGGAGCCAAACGGATCCGTCCTGAATTACAATGCAAGTCAATGTGGACGGATCCGTTTGACGTTGACACAATATGGTGCAATTGCAAACGGATCCGTCCCCCATTGACTTTCAATGTAAAGTCAGGAGTTAATATACCATAGGATCAGAGTTTTCTCCAATCCGATGGTATATTTTAACTTGAAGCGTCCCCATCACCATGGGAACGCCTCTATGTTAGAATATACCATCGGATTTAAGTTAGATCGTGAAACTCATATCCGACAGTATATTCTAACAGAGAGGCGTTCCCATAGTGATGGGGACGCTTCAAGTTAGAATATACTGAGAACTGTATACATGACTGCCCCCTGCTGCCTGGCAGCACCCGATCTTTTACAGGGGGCTGTGATCCGCACAATGAACCCCTCAGGTGCCGCAGACCCCCTCCCTCCCCAATATTATATTCATTGGTGGCCAGAGCGGCCTCACTGCTCCCCCCCCCTAGTTAAAATCACGTTCCGAATCCCCCATCATTGGTGGCCAGTGCGGCCTCACATCTCCTCCCCCTTGTTAAAATCACGTTCCGAATCCCCCATCATTGGTGGCCTCTCTGGCAGCACCGGATCTCTTACAGGGGGCTATGATACACACAGTTAACCCTTTAGGTGCGGCACTTGAGGGGTTAATTGTGCGGATCACAGCCCCCTGTAAAAGATCGGGTGCTGCCAGGCAGCAGGGGGCAGTCATGTACACAGTTCTCAGTATATTCTAACTTGAAGCGTCCCCATCACTATGGGAACGCCTCTGTGTTAGAATATACTGTCGGATATGAGTTTTCACGAAGTGAAAACTCATATCTGAAAAAGCTTTTATGCAGACGGATCTGTGATCCGTCTGTGTGAAAGTTGCCAACGGCCACGGATCACGGACGCGGATGCCAATCTTGTGTGCATCCGTGTTTTTTCACGGACCCATTGACTTGAATGGGTCCGTGAACTGGTGTCCGTCAAAAAAATAGGACAGGTCATATTTTTTTGACGGACAGGAAACACGGATCACGGCCGCGGATGAACAACGGTGCATTTTCCGAGTTTTCAACGGACCCATTTAAAGTCAATGGGTCCGCAGAAAATCACGGAAAACGGAACAACGGCCATGGATGCACACAACGGTCGTGTGCATGAGGCCTTTCTGACACTTTTTAAAAACTTTTATATTCCCACTAGGGGACTAGAAGGCAGGATTATTGGATCGCTTACACACCCCACCCTCTGTCAAACTCCTTAGGTGCCACAGTAGATACTGACCTAGCAACTAAAGTTGCAAGGTTGTGGCAGGGAGGTTCACAAGGCCGTCCTGTGGATGAAGGAGACAGGGCCCTCTGACCTGAGACAGATATCACCTCAACCATCTGTAATGCATCTATACAGGAAACTGAGTGGTAAACTACCCAGATTACTGTATGGACACTAAAGCGAGGGTGGGTCTGATTGGTAGCAATACATACCAGATACCTTCGATTAAGGGTACTTTCACACTTGCTGCAGAGGGTTCCGGCAGGCGGTTCCGGCGGAAAAAAACGTAAGAGTGACTGAACTGATGCATCCTGAACGGAATGATCTCCATTCAGAATGCATTAGGATAAAACTGATCAGTTTTTTTCCAGTATTGAGCTCCTGTGATGGAACTCAATACCGGAAAACAAAAACGCTAGTGTGAAAGTACCCTAAGGGTCCATTCCCACGAATGAATTATCGGTTCGCATGCGATCCGCATTATTTTGCGGATAAGATGAAAACCCGTTCATTTCAACGAGACTGCAAAAGATGACGACCGCACACCGTGTGCTATCCGCATCCGTATGTCTATTCCGTGGCCCTGGTTTTGAGGACAAGAATAAGCATTTCTACTAAAGGAAGGGATGGGCTGATCTGAAAATGCCTGGATACACAGGCAGTGATATGGATGTGCCCCCTGAATGCCTCCAGAGTAGTCATGGGAACATGATGCGCTTGGATATGATCGTCACGGTCAAGGGGTGAAGCAATGCTTGTGTCAGAGGACATGTTGGGGGGGGGGGGTAGTGATGGAGGCAAAGCAGGCAGAGTGAAAGCAGCTGGGGCTTGTAAGATGCTTTGTTACATTGCTATGGAACCAGAGAATACGTAATACATGTGCAGGAAGTGATCTTTGGCCTGTCCACATGAATCCACAACTTGAAGGATAAACATTAGGACTTTACACTGTTCAGCAAACTTAATGAAGCAACAATTGGTAAGCGCACTGCTGATATGCATTGCTAATTCTATACAGATTTGTGATTGGTTAATGCATTTGATTGTAACACCTTCTACCGCTATACAGCGATGTATGTTTTATACTATGGTGATGCTTGAGAAAGGCTATGATGTAGCCAAAATGTTACGTTTTTTTTAAACATGTTTGATCAAATAAAGGAACCATTGAGGCAGATGCTGTCGTCATTCTGACATTTGAATGAATGCTGATAAACATCTTTTAGTACAGATATGGCTTTACATTTCAAACATTAGTGGTAAAAAAAAGTGGAAAATAAATTATAACATAATGTAATATCAGCCTGTACCTTAAATGTGTTTGCCAGTGATGGATTTCTGAATAGCTGCCCATGTTGTGGGGACTGTCCACCGATCAGCAAGTCGGCCCCAAACTTGTTACTTGGCGACTGGAGCTTTTGGGCGCCAAAGCTCCACAGGAAAGCACTCACTTCAGACACAGGAAACCCAGACTCAGCTAATCCAATAGCTGGTTGGAGAATTTCTCCAAGGCTGACCTAGTAAGAGAGAAGGAACAATATATGACAGAAAGAACAAGGTTCATTTAGTAATTATGGTGTCAGAGCTGAAATCTTAGTATTAAAATATTGCTTTCAGGGAAGTTTTAAATGCAGCTCGTGTCCAATACATACAAGATAAACTCACAATTACATTAAAGGATGTAATTAAAAAAAATATTGTTTAGCGTTCTCTCAGGCTGTGAATTTATGAAGTTTATTTGAAAGAGTACTGTATAACCTTCAACTCAAATAGCGTGCTCCAATACATACAAGCCCCAACTTCCATACAAGACTTGCCAAGATGTGCCACCATAGTGCATCCCCATCCACAGTGTAAAGGCTCGTTCACACGACCGTGTGAAGCCTGTGCTGTGGACCGCAAATTGCGGTCCGCAATGCACGGGCACTGACCGTGGCCCAGCCGCATGGGGATCGTGGACCCACTCACTTGAATGGGTCCGTGATCCCTCCGTTCCGCAAAAATATAGAGCATGTTCTATCTTTTTGCGGTGCAGAGGCATGGAACGGAACCCCAGGCCGCAGCACTTGCACGAGCACCACAGCCTTTTCAAACAGCTGATCGGCAGGGGTGCTGGGAGCCGGACCCCTGATGATCTGATATTAAAGGGGTTGCCCACTTTCTGTTTATTGTTGACCAATGTGTCACGGCCCTTTGGTGTGCGCTGTCACACTGTTGCTACACTTGCGGTTGCCCACGGCAACGTGTTGCTGTGTGAGCATGCGGTGGCAGTGTCTCGGCCTTCTGGGTGATTGCCGTGACATGGTTGCCACGCATGTTGTTGCCTGCGGCAACGTGTAGCTTTCTTTGCTTGTGTGTGCACTTCCCCTTTAAGTGGCTTCCTTCCCTTGTCTGGTGTTGGAAGGGTTAACTCCCTTCCTAGTGTTTTGTTAACACTGGGTTTATGTGTGTATGGGTGTGGCTGCTTGGGCTATTTAGCCTCTGCTGGATGCCTGAAGCTGGGGGGTACTCCAGCCATGGTGTATGCTGGAGCTATCCTCCTGGTCTTCTTATTCCATCTGTCCAGTGAGGGCCACCCTTGTGGTCATAGATGTTTTTATGGTGTCTCACGTTTATTGCAGCTATGGGTGTCCTGCGTTCCTGTGTGGTTGTGGAGTGTGCTGTGTCCTTTTACTGTTGGTGTGGACACCAGCACTTGTGCACGGGTTCCAGTCAGTGTGTCTGGGGCAGGTAACTGTGTTACTGGTTTCACTTACCTGCCATCTCCTTTATAGCTGTATGTGTTCCCCTCTCCTTGCAGCTAGGCCTTTAGAGACTCCTGTTCCTCCGTGTTGTGGAGGAACAGGTCGTCTTTACCCTGCTCCTAGGGATTTCTTGAGGGTTAGTAGGGCCCTGAGGTTCCGGAGTATGAGCCCTCCTACCATCTGGGTTGGCTCATACGGTTAGGAGCTAGGGAGAGGATTAGGGATGCAATAGGAGGTGACCTGCTCCCTGATCCTGGCGTCCTGGCCTAGCAGCTACCCTTTATCCCTTTGATACCGCATGGTGGGGGGGAAGGGGGGGGTTTCCCCGCACTCCCTGCACTCCCCGCCGTGACACAATGTGTTTGTGAGATGATTATATGACACTTACTAATATAGCCTTTATTGAAATCCTGCACCATTTCTATATTGGTGTATGTATGCCCCCTTGTTTACAAAGTCTTTTCTGCTCTCCACACAGAGGTCCTGTCCATAAAATGGCTGCTGATGGAGGGTCATGTGACCAGGCAAATCACCTCCATGTGACATCTCCTTTCAAACACACTGCACCTGCACTAAACTCCCAAAAGAACAAGTGCAGGCAACAGGTGCAGTGTGTTTGGATAGAGGAGGCATCACACGCAGGTGAATTGCCTGGTCACATGTTCCTCAATCAGCAGCCATTTTATGGACAGGACCTCTGTATGGACAGCACAAAAGACATTGAAAACAATGGACAAACCTTATGAAATATAGAATATGGTGCAGAATTTCAACAAGGGCCATATTAGTAAGTGGCACATAATCATGCCACATGGGTAACTTGTAGAAGTTATTAGAAGTACGCTGAGGGCTCTCTCTTACGGCAGTATTCTGATCACTATAGTGCATTAGTATTTATGAATCCAAATCACCAGTGAGTCCAAAATACTGAAGAGGTGCAAATCTTTCAATTATAGTCTTTTTGGTTTTCTTTATTTTTTTGTATGTTCCAATCCTGTTTTTGGCTTACAAATACTCATGAAACATACCGACCAAAATACGGTACTACTGTGTGAAACTGGCCTAAATGTAAAGCAAAAACATGATCTACTGATTAATTAGAGAGACTGTTGTTTAGCCATTCGGAATTAAAAGGACCACTATGGACAAAGCTAAAAGTTCTTCAAATGAGAATCAATGTAGATATATTTTCGAAAGTTCATGTAAATCGGCTACAACATCCTGTGGATTACCATTACCTTTTTGCTTCCAAAGAGTGAAACCGTGTCAACCCAAGCAGCAGCTGCTCCCGGCACGGTGACATTGTGAGCGTGTGAAGAAGGCAGGGGGTTTACTTCATCAAACCCTTGCTGTTTCAACAATTCCAAATGTAGTGCTCTTGGACATCTGCCACTGCAAAGCAGAACATGCATTTCTAAATTAGGAGATCATTATGACTCAAGCGCAGCAAAGTTACTAGCAGCAAAACGACTAGTACGTAAACAAATTACGATATGATCCCCTTTATATTACACAGCTGTACAACTTTTCCCCTAACATGGCTTTAAATCATTTTTGTATGAATATCATAATGTGATGTGGGAACCAGACGATTATAGGGAGATGAGTGTGCAGTACCCCAGACCTGGGGCTACTAAAATATTGTATACAGTTTTGTATTTTTGTATGTTAGGCCGTAACTACCAGGTAAGGAATGGTTGGCAAGGAATAAGACTAACCACCCTGTTCTTGGCCTCTTGGTAAGAGTAGACTGGTCCTGATTCCTGCCGGGGGGGAAAGGAGAGTAAGCACACGCCTTAGCTCCTGCTAAAGATTCTCTAGAAAAATCAACCTTAACCTACACCTCTAGTAAATCCTTGAGAAGACAGTCAGAGTTAACAGCTAAATCCATCATATGAAGACACTGCTGTGAGGTGAGGGACTACAGCTAAGACACCCATCATCCAGAACATTACTAGGCCAGTAAAACCTAAGTGCTAAATTGCAGCCATGTAACCTGCCCCCATAATCCTTACTGGTGCCAGAGAATATTACTTATCTGCTTCTATTGAATGTATATGAAATTCTATGTTGCACTTAGTAAAAAATAATTATTTTTAATTCCGGACTACATTTCCACTTCAGCAATCCTCAGAGAGCAACGGCCTGAGAAAGTACACTGTGACACATCACTTCATCAGAGCCACTACCACTCCCATCCTCTGCACTAGCTCCTCTGAGGCTCTCTGCAAGTGGTGTCACAAATGGCACTGCTCATCTCTTCCTGAAGGAGAGAGAGGTCAGAAGTTGCTTCTCCCGTGCCAACCACAGAAATACAACTGCAGTGGATGTTGTCACTTCTATGTATAGAAGCACAATGACTATTGTTACCCCTTATTGTCACTGCAGGAAAGCGGTAGTTTCACGGTACAATGACATGTGGTTCGGATATCAAGACTGATTATAACCATTCATCATTCATATCAAATAGAAAGCAACTGCCACAAGGAATAAATCAATGTAATATTTGACTTATGGCCGTTAATGGATGTGGACACCTTTAGTGGTTACTTAAAACGAATTAAAAACATAAAAAAATGCATTAAATGTCACGCTGCAATCATTAATCATACTCTGACCCCATAATATGGAATCCAGTCCTAATTTCAGACTTTTCTCATATGGACGTGTCCCTCTCAGTAATGCTGAATGTGAGGTTTGTGGGTCTAGGATGCTGCCGGCTTCATTAGCCTTTATAAATTCTGCAAAAGCTAACCACAGGACACAAATTTTTGAATTGCTCAAAATATGTTTACATTATTTACTCCAGAATAGAAATATAGTTAGTATTGTACATTAATCCTTGGCCACCCTCCAGCCAAACTCTCCTGCTGACTTGTCTTCACACCATCCTAAAGGCCATAAACAAGGTCTGGAAAGACCTAAATGTGGACGAAAGATTCATGTGTGTTACACTTTCTATATTTTTATGCTGGATTAAATACATTGACCATTGTTTTGAGCAATTCAAAAACTGGAGTGCCATGAGAGCATCTTTTAATGATTATTGGAGAGAAGTCCCAACCATTAGGCAGCTACTATAAAGTAACCAGAATGCTGATCAGAAACTATGCATAGCTCTCATGAAAATTATGTTAAAAACTGATAAACTGTCAGTTTTTTATGGCTATTTTGCATCCGTGAGTGCATCCATTTCCTGGCCATCTATCCATTTTTAATGCCCGTTTGTCATCTATGTGCCCCATAGTGCCACCCTCCCCCACATATAATGCCCCCTATAGTGCCCCTAGTATAAATAATGGTCCTCTCTAGTGTCCCCAGTATAAATAATGTCTTTCCTAGTGCTGTCAGTATATTTAACGCCCCCTCCAGTGTCCTCAGTATATACAATGTTCTCTGAGGGCATCCTACATGCAAGACTTTCATATAACGGCCCAGCAAAACATGGACTGATAATAATTGAGATAAAATAGTGCACTTTGGCATCAGTTTGAGTCCCATACAACAGTAAGTGTGAGCTTTGTTTTAGTTAATTTGTAATCAAAAGTGTCACAATGTGACAGAAGAGTAACAGCAGGTGTGCAGCACTGGAGATAACAATATATAGCCATATCACATATACTGGAAAATAAGAACACCAATCCGGGTGACTGAGAGGAGAACATAACAACTCCAACTTTTTAGAAGCAATGGTGCTGTAAAGAATATGACACCCAAAGAGAAAAAGGTTTTGAATTACAAAATAACATTCTCTTCACTAGACCTCTGATCCCCACTGTCATTTCTGCACAGAAGGGGTCATATGCACTGCTGCCGCCAATGACTGGCTGCAGCCGTGAAGTGTATCCAAGCAGAAAATGAACCAGAAGTGATGTGCTGCTTGGGGACACGTCACTGATAAGGTCAGTCATTGGCTGCAGCAGTGCATGTGACCCCTTCTGTGCGGATGTTAACAGGCAAGTCCAGTGACCAGAGCCCAGGAGCCAAAATGGAGACGTAAGGAGTAGGCGAGTATGGACTTCTCCATGGGTACCATTGGCGAGAGGAGAAAATTCTGGACAAATCCTTCAAAGCAAAATCATATACAAGATTTGTGTTTATTTATGTTATTCCCTTATACAGGTAGGCCCACAAAAAGGTAGCCCACCTCCAATATATCCAAATCAAACTGCCTAATAGTAAAATCTGTCTTATTTGCCTACATGAACCAATCAGAGCTCAGCTTTCAGTTCCTACAGGGCTCTAAAAAAATTAAACCTGAGCTCTGATTGATTGCTATGGACAACTAAGACAGATCTACTATTAGGCAGTTTCATTTGGAGATATTGGAGGCGGGCTACTTTTACATGGGCCACCCTGTATACCGCTGACATATTCCGCAGTACTTTATAGACATTACCATCAAGCTGTCCCCAATGAAGCTCATAATCTAAGTTCCTGGAGGAAACCCACATAACCATGGGGAGAACATACAGACTCCATGCAGATATTGTCCATGCTGCAAGGCACGAGTGCTAACCATTGAGCCACTGTGCTGCCTGCAGCGTTAAGATATTGTATGGAGTGGACTCATGAGCTAATCTCGCTCCATACACAGTCGGGGTCAGCAGACACCCATTAGCAGTGACCGGGATTGGAGATGACTCTGATCTCATTTAACCCCTCAGTATCAATAGTGACCACAGGAGGGGGCTCCCTCTGTCTCCAATTTTGGGGCTCCCTTTGTCTTTGATCTTGGGCCTATACTGCAACAGAATACCAATGACTGCAATAATATTCTATGGTACAAGAGATCGGAATGTCGAGTGTACAAGTCCTTTAACCCCTTAGGGACCGGGCTCATTTTCACCTTAAGGACCAGGCCATTCTGAGATTGTTTTTTCGTCACATATTGTACTTTCATGACACTGGTAAAATGAAGTCAAAATTATTATTTTTTATTTATAAAAAATACCAAATTTACCAAAATGTTCTATACTTCTATAATACATAGTAATACCTACAAAAATAGTTATTACTTTACATTCCCCATATGTCTACCAGGGGCGTAACGATCGCGGTCGCAGGGAGTGCGACTGCGACCGGGCCCGGCGGGGGGAGGGGGCCCGCTGTACTAACATGTAATGAAGCGCTGTGAAGGGGCCCGGCATGAAGTACAGTGACAATGCCGGGCCCCGTCAGGGCGCTCCATTACATGTTTAATATGAGGCAAGGTGGGGGAGGTTTGCGCAGAGGGGGTGGGAGGAAGAGGGAGGACGCGCGCACTCACTCACATACACTCGGCCCGGCAGTTCTTGTCACTGCCGGGCTGTCTCCAGATCATCAGTGAAGCAGGAGCTCTAGCGCTCCCTCTGCTGGCCGCACATCGGGCTGCTGGCTGTGGGAGGAGCTCTGAAGGCCCGGGAAACTGCCTTTAGTACAGCCAGCAGCGCGATGTGAGTGTGGCAGCGCAACATCAGGGAAGAGGGTAAGTATGTGTTTTTTTTAAATTTTCCTAACACTGCAGACTGGGGGCAAAGGGGAAGGGGGGGGGGTTGATGGGCACAACTAGAGTGAGGGGGCACAAAGTGGGCATCTCTACTGAGGGGGCACCTAATCTGCCATAACTACTGTGAGGGGGGCACATAATCTGGCATAACCACTGTGAGGGGCACATATGTGGGCATATCTAATGTGAGGGGCACATAATCTGGCATAACCACTGTAGGGGGGCACATATCTGGCATAACTACTGTGAGGGGGGCACATATAAAGGCATAACTATGAGATGGCACATATAAAGGCATAACTACTGTGAGGGGGGCACATAATCTGGCATAACCACTGTGAGGGGCACATATGTGGGCATATTTAATGTGAGGGGCACATAATATGGCATAACCACTGTAGGGGGCACATATCTGGTCATAACTACTGTGAGGGGCACATAGTCTGGCATAACTACTGTGAGGGGGAACATATCTGGCCATATCCACTGTGAGGGGCACATATCTGGGCATAACTACTGTGAGTGGGCACATATCTGGGCATAACCACTGTGAGCGGGCACATATCTGGGCATATCCACTGTGAGGGGCACATATCTGGGCATATCCACTGTGAGGGGCACATATCTGGCATAAATACCGTGAGGGGGCATATATTTGGCATAACTACTGTTAGGGGGCACATATTTGGCATAACTACTGTGAGGGGCACATATCTGGGCATAACTACTGTGACAGGAACAAAGGTGGGCATAACTGCTGTGAGGGGCCACAAGAAGGACATAACTTTTGTGAAGGGACCACAAGGTGGGCTTAATTACTGTGAAAGGCCACAAGATGGGCATTACTACTGTGAGGGGCCACAATGTGGACATTAGTACTGTGTGGTCCTAATGTCCTAAATTACCCTGCTATACATTGGCATAGCTCAGTCTACCAGGCCAGCAGAGCGCCCCCAGCTGGTAGTTTCACAGGGGTAGTCACCATCCCTTCCTTATGTGATTATTCTTTTTTTTTCTATCACCACAGGGACCTTGTTCTGGATCCAGCGGACATCACACCGACGCCAGCGACACCCTGGATGAGGTAGGACCAGATTTTATTAGGATTGGGTGAGTGTAGCCATGCATTGGGCTCTTTCACACGAGCGGATCCCGTGTGGCTAATCTGCTGTGTGAAAGAGAGCCAAGCCCCGCTCCGGACAGCAGAGACACCGAGCAGTAACATGATTGATAATGCTCCATGCCTCTCTATGATCGTTTTGCTACAAAATCACGGTGACCACTTTATCTCCCTGTGATTTTTTAGTAAAAAGGTCACAGAGAGGCACGGAGCATTATCAATCGCGTTACTGCTCCGTGTCTCTGCTGTCCGGAATGGGGCTTGGCCCTCATTCACGCAGCGGACTAGCCACACGGGAAAGCCATTAGTAAGAAAATCTGCCGCTTCTTTATAAAAATCGGGGGGTAGGGGGGCCCCGATACAAAGTTTGCACTGGGGCCCATAACACTCTAGTTACGCCACTGCACATTCCATGTTTGGATCATTTTGGGAATGACATTTTAGTTTTTGGGGACGTTACAAGGCTTAGAAGTTTAGAAGCAAATCTTGAAATTTTTCAGAAATTTTCAAAAACCCAATTTTAGGGACCAGTTCAGGTCTGAAGTCACTTTGTGAGGCTTACATAATAGAAACCACCCAAAAATGGCCCCATTCTAGAAACTACACCCCTCAAGGTATTCAAAACTGATTTTACAAACGTCGTTAACCCTTTGGCTCAGTTCACACCTGAGCGTTCTGAAAGGAGCGCTCTGTATGCGCGATTGTATGGGCGTTTACAAGCGCGCATACAGAGACAAGTGTACACACAGTGTCGCGCGTTCCCGAAAGTCTATGTACGGGAACGCGCGACAAGCGCCCAAAAAAAAGCTCCTGTACTTGTGTGAGCGTCGGGCGTTTTACAGCGCGATCGTACGCGCTGTAAAACGCCCAGGTGAGAACCATTCCCATAGGGAAGCATTGGTTTCTCCTTGTTGAGCGTTTTACAGCGCGTAGGAACGCGCTGTAAAACGCTCAGGTGTGAACTGAGCCTTTAAGTGTTCCACAAGAGTTAATGAAATTTCAGAATTTAGATTTTTTGGGCAAATTTTCCATTTTAATCCATTTTTTCCAGTAACAAAGCAAGGGTAAACAGCCAAACAAAATGCTATATTTATTGCCCCAATTCTGTAGTTTGCAGAAACACCCCATATGTGGCCGTAAACTACTGTACGGGCACACGGTAGGGCGTAGAGGGAAAGGTGCGCTGTGTGGTTTTGGAAGGCAGATTTTGCTGGACTGGTTTATTTACACTATGTCCCATTTGAAGCCCCCCTGATGCACCCCTAGAGTAGAAACTCCATAAAAGTGACCCCATTTTGGAAACTACGGGATAAGGTGGCAGTTTTATTGGGACTATTTTTAGGGTACATATGATTTTTGGTTTATCTATATTATATTTTTGTGAGGCAAGGTTACCAGAAATAGAAATTCTGAAATTTCATCTCCATTTGCCATAAACTGTTGAGGAACACCTAGAGGGTTAATAAAGTTTTTAAAATCTGTTTTGAATACCTTGAGGGGTGTAGTTTCTTAGATGGGGTCACTTTTATGGAGTTTCTACTCTAGGGTTGTATCAGGGGGGCTTAAAATGGGACATGGTGCCCAAAAAAAAAGGCTGTCAAAATCTGCCTTCCAGAAACCATATGGCGTTCCTTTCCTTCTGCGCCCTGCCCTTTGGTCATACAGCAGTTTACGACCACATATGTGGTGTTTCTATAAACTGCAGAATCAGGGTAATAAATATTAAGTTCTGTTTGGCTGTTAACCCTTGCTTTGTTACTGGAAAAAAAACGGATTAAAATGGAAAATTTGCCAAAAAATTGCTGTTTTGGCACCGTTTTTTTGACAGTGTTCATCTGAGGGGTTAGGTCATGGGGTATTTTTATAGAGCAGATTCTTATGGATGTGGCGATACCTAATATGTCTACTTTTTCTATTTATTTTAGTTTTACTAAATACTATTTTTGAAAAAAAAAAAATTTGTTTGTGTCTCAAGTCTGAGAACCAGTTTTTTTTATCAAATTGTCAGTGGATGAATTGGGATATAAATTTAGTACTCCATGGAAGTGTGGTACTCCCTGAAGAAACAGTCAATGCAGAGGCCCGGATGATCGGGGCATGTGTCACACTGAGTAGTGGTATCCTTCCATCTCCCCCTCCTGTGACACACTCTGCACTTTTTTGGGGTCCGTCCCTTCTTTCCAGTATGGGGTACCACACCTGGAAAGTGTTGGCCAGGGACAATCTGGGTGCCTCCAATTCCCGAGGTACTCCGGCCTGCTCTTTCCCGTTCAGAAAAGATCAGGGCCTTGAGGACTGCCTCATAGAACTGGAGGGATTTCCCTGTGTTGCCAGCGCTCTGGGACAGCACAAAAGAGTTGTACAAGGCAACCTGTACCAAGTAGACCGCAAATTTTTTGTACCATGCCCGGGTTTTGCGCATGGCATTATATGGCTTGAGGACTTGATAAGAGAGATCAACTCCTCCCATATACAGATTGTAGTCGACGATACAATCGGGCTTGAGGACCATTGCTTCGGTACCTCGCACAGGGACAGGGGTGATGTCGTTACCGTGAATTGTGGACAGTACAAGGACATCTCTCTTGTCCTTATATCTGACCAGCAACAGGTTTCCACTGGTAAGGGCACGGGTCGCACCCCTGGTGATAGGTACCTGGAGGGGGTGGGTAGGGAGGCCGCGTTGATTTTTCCGCACGGTCCCACAAGCGGACGTGGATCTGGCGGCCAGGCACTGGAACAAGGGGATACTAGTATAAAAGTTATCCACGTACAGGTGGTAACCCTTATCTAGCAGTGGGTGCATACGGTCCCACACAAGTTTCCCGCTAACGCCCCTCGTACACACGAAACTTGTAAGTGCACCCTGAGGTACTCTCACAAAGTTTGTACAGCTTCACGCCATACCTCGCCCGCTTTGAGGGAAC
The DNA here is from genome assembly GCF_905171765.1 of Bufo bufo. Taxonomy (NCBI): domain Eukaryota; kingdom Metazoa; phylum Chordata; class Amphibia; order Anura; family Bufonidae; genus Bufo; species Bufo bufo. The sequence goes on along the minus strand of NC_053392.1, from coordinate 148,105,705 downwards.
ATATTGGTGGAAAATGAGTCTTCTCTTGAAAGCAATGAGAGACTCATCAACCGCGACCTCCCTTCCAGGTACATAGGCCTGTACAAATTTGGCCCCAAAGTGATCGATGACCGTCCTGATTTTTTACAGGCGGTCATAGGCAGGATCACTTTGGGGGGGGACATGCTGCATTATCTGCATAATGCAGGCATTTCCGGATGGTCTCAAACTGGGTACGTGTCATGGCCGTACTGTAAAGTGGGGTCTGGTAGAGGACGTCCCCACTCCAGTAATGCCTGACACTAGGTTTCTTGACTAGGCCCATGTGCAGCATGAGGCCCCAAAACGTTCTCATCTCGGCTGCACTGACCGGAGTCCAGCCACCGGGCCTAGCCAAAAAGGAGCCCGGGTGTTGAGCAACAAACTGTCGGGCGTACAGGTTTGTTTGCTCCACCATTAGATTTACAAAGTGGTCACTGAAAAAAAAGACTAAAGTAGTCATATTCAGTGAAGCCCACTGTGGAAATCTGGATTCCTGGTTGGCCTTCAAAATCAGGAATCACGGGCTCAAAACGCTCTTGGGTACACCAGACAAGTTCACCGGCAGGGGGCTCCGGTGGACTTAACTGGTGGGCAGGGAAACTAGTACGAGCCCCAGAGCTCGTACTAGGGTGGGCCACAGGGTCCCTAGCATGGCGGCCCCCTTGCTCCGCCTGGCGGCGTCTCCGACGCCTTGGGGGCTCATCTTCATCGCTAGATGATGAGGAGGACGCGGATGACAAAAGGAAAGTGGGGTCATCTTTGTCATCACTGGGGCACTCGGACTTGGAGGCAAGCTGGGCGTATGCCTCCTCGGCCTATGACATCCAGCGTGCCATAGGGGAGTGTGTGTGTGAGTGTGTGTGTGTGTGCGTGCGTGGAAAACTTTATTTGGTGTGTGTGTGTGTGGGGGCACGGGTGTTCGCGAACTCACCCTAAACCTAACAGACAAAAAAAATTACAAAAAAGGGCAAATAATGTGAAAAAAAAACTGTTCAAATCATTTTGCAATTTTACAAACATTTTACATAAAAAAAGATATAAACAATTAAAAAACATAATGAAAAAAAAAATGATTTGATGTTATTGATAAAGTTGTTCCTCCAACAAAAATTGGGTAAAACGTGCTCAAAAAGTCATATGTACCCAAAGATGGTGCCAATAAAAAAACTACAGCTTGCTCTGCAGAACAATAAGCTCTCATACAGCGCTGCAGACGGAAATATAAATAGTTGGTGGGTGTCAGAATACAACAGTGTAAAGAGAAAAAAACATTTTTAGAAACTGTGTGCCCTGGAATTTCTATGTGGATTACTTTGGGTTGATGAACCCTTTTGTGCAATACCTCTGAAACATTTTGGAGTACAATTCCACGAAACCATATGTGTGTGCGTTAAAGGGCATCTGTCAGCAGATTTGTACCTATAAAACTCGCTGACCTGTTACACGAGCACTTGGCAGCTGAACACACCTGTGTTGGTCCCATGTTGATATATGTGCCTGCATTGCTGAGAAAGATAAAGTTTTAATATATGCAGGTGAGCTTCTAGGAGCAACGGGGTCACTGCTGTTACACCTAGGGGCGCCGCTCACTCTGTAACTGCTGTGTCCTCTCCACTTTGATTGACAGGGCCAGGCAGTGCAAACATGATCATGCCTGGTCCTGATTTCTCTTAGGCTGAGTTCACACGAACGTGTGTGACCCGTGCCCGTGCTACGGGCCGCAATGCACGATCGCCGGCTGTAGGTCAGCCACATCGGATGGCGGACCCATTCACTTTAATGGGTCCGCGATCCGCCCGTTACGCAAAAAGATAGGACATCTATCTTTTTGCGGAACGGAAGTACGGGACGCAATCCCACGGAAGCACTCCGTAGTGCTTCCGAGGGGTCCCGTTCCGTGCGGCCGTTCCGCAATTCCGGATTTGCAGACCCATTGAAGTGAATGGGTCCGCATCCGTGATGCGGAATGCACACGGAACTGTGGCCGTGTATTGCGGCCCGCAATTTGCGGGCCGCAATACGGCCACGGATCACACACATTCGTGTGAACTAGGCCTTAAGGTCTTGAAATGTGCCGTGCTCCTCAGTATCCGGCAGAGGTGTAATACAGCAAAGAGGCTCGCTGGCAGTTCTCTTCTGTACTGCGGGCCTCCTTCCTGTACTGCGCCTGGGCCCGATACTGAAGTGCATGGTGCAGTGCAAGACTTTAGGAGAAGTCAGGGCCAGGCCTAATCACCTTTACACTGCCTGGCCCTGTCAATCAAAGTACAGAGGGCGCGACAGTTGCTGAGAGAGCCGAATCTCATTTGCATATATTAAAAATGTATTTTTCCCAGCAATGCGGGCACATATGAACATGAGATCAACACAGATGTCTTCAGCTGCCAAGTGCACATCTAACAGGTCAGCCAGTTTCATCGGTACAAGTCTGCTGGCGCCCCTTAACCTATCTATTGCATCCCCCAGAATTTGACTAGTGGTGGTAGCATGTAATTAGGGTGGATGGATAATGTTGGTGTGTGATTTATCCTCAGTCAGCAAGCTGCGTGGAAGGTGAGTGCATGGTTGAGTGAAAGGAAATAGTAACATAGTAACATAGTATATAAGGCCGAAAAAAGACATTTGTCCATCCAGTTCGGCCTGTCATCCTGCAAGTTGATCCAGAGGAAGGCAAAAAAAAACTGTGAGGTAGAAGCCAATTTTCCCCACTTTAGGGGAATAAAAAATTCCTTCCCGACTCCAATCAGGCAATCAGAATAACTCCCTGGATCAACGACCCCTCTCTAGTAACTATAGCCTGTAATATTATTACGCTCCAGAAATACATCCAGGCCCCTCTTAAATTCCTTTATTGTACTCACCATCACCACCTCCTCAGGCAGAGAGTTCCACAGTCTCACAGCTCTTACCGTAAAGAATCCTCTTCTATGTTTGTGTACAAACCTTCTTTCCTCCAGACGCAGAGGATGTCCCCTCATCACAGTCACAGTCCAGGGGTTAAATAGATGATGGGATAGATCTCTGTACTGCCCCCTGATATATTTATACATAGTAATTAGATCTCCCCTCAGTCGTCTTTTTTCTAAAGTGAATAACTTTAATTTTGATAATCTTTCAGGGTACTGTAGTGGCCCCATTCCAGTTATTACTTTAGTTGCCCTCCTCTGGACCCTCTCCAGCTCTGCTATGCCTGCCTTGTTCACAGGAGCCCAGAACTGTACACAGTACTCCATGTGTGGTCTGGCTAATGATTTGTAAAGTGGTAGGACTATGTTCTCATCACCGGCATCAATGCTACTTTTGATGCAACCCATTAGCTTATTGGCCTTGGCAGCAGCTGCCTGACACTGTTTTTTGCAGCTTAGTTTGCTGTTTATTAAAATTCCTAGATCCTTTTCCATGTCAGTGTTACCCAGTGTTTTACCATTTAGTATGTACGAGTGACTTGCATTATTCCTTCCCATGTGCATAACTTTAGAATTTGTCAGTGTTAAACCTCATCTGCCACTTATCTGCCCAAGCCTCCAATCTATCCAGATCCCTCTGTAGTAGTATGCTGTCCTCTTCAGTGTTAATTACTTTACACAGTTTAGTGTCATCTGCGAAAAAAAATACTTTACTGTGCAAACCTTCTACAAGATCATTAATAAATATATTGAAGAGAATAGGGCCCAATACTGACCCCTGAGGTACTCCACTAGTGACAGTGACCCAATCTGAGTATGTACCGTTAATAACCACCCTCTGTTTTCTATCATTGAGCCAGTTACTTACCCACATACAGACGTTTTCTCCCAGTCCGAGCATTCTCATTTTATATACTAACCTTTTATGCGGTACAGTGTCAAATGCTTTGGAGAAGACCAGATATACGACATCCATTGATTCGCTGCTGTCAAGTCTAGAACTTACCTCCTCATAGAAACTGATTAAATTAGTTTGGCATGACCGATCCCTCATGAAGCCATGCTGATATGGCGTTATTTGCTTATTTCCGTTGAGATGCTCTAAGATAGCATCTCTTAGAAAACCTTCAAATACATAGATAAAAGGTTTATTCCAAGATTTTAATATTGACGGCCTATCCTCAGGATTCACCGCCGCTCGGCTATTTCAGAGTAAGGCCTCATGCACACAATCGGACAAGAATAGGCCTCATGCAAAACGGACAAGAATAGGACATGTCTCATAATTTTTGCGGGGTCACAGAACGGAGCAATGGATTCGGACAGCACACAGAGTGCTGTCTGCATCTTTTGCGGACCCGTTGAAATGAATGGTTCCGTATGCGGAATCAAAATACGGCCCATATACGGAACGCAAAAAAAGTTGAGCCCTAACTCTGTCTTTCGACACTGGAACTACACAGCTCCATTCACTGTGAAGTGGACAGAGCTTTAAATGCAGAACTGCTCCCGTTCACTGCAATGGCAGCTACCAGCTCCGTCCATAACACAATGGACAGAGCAGTGTAGTTCTGGTACTGACATGCACGGCTGGAGCTATTCTACAACAGCTGATCGGTGGGGGTGCAGGGTGTCGGATCACCGCCGATACTGATAGTCTTTCCCAAGGATAGGCCATCAACATTAAAATCCTGGAATACCCCTTTGCCGGTGCGCCCATGTCACGTGCTGGGACTATGTGTATGTAAAACATTTCCCCAAAATGTAATTTACCATAAAATGTATACCTTTCTTGCACATTATTAACCCACTGGTATTTGCAGATAACTGCATGTAAAGACATCCATTTGCTATGTATACTAAGGATACTGTATGTCTGAAATCTCTCCAATTCGAAATCTCATACTCTAATTTCAAGCACAGTGATGTAGAAATACTGAACTATCCGTACCTCCCATTCAGTGCATAGATTTTCTTAGAGTCTGCTTTATAAAACAAACAGAAGCAATCTCCACCGAGTCCTGTGCTGGCGGGTTCAGTGACATTGAGGGCAGCCGCTACAGCCACTGCAGCATCGGCGGCATTCCCACCTTTCTTCAGAATATCTGGAAATAAGGACAACAAAGCTTCACTTCTAATGTCTATATTACATTAATGAGAATATATTCATGAATTAACAGTGCAAATACAGAATAGGCATTGTCCCCAGTCACTTATTGAATGCTAATAACAATAATGCAAATGTTTGCTGGTCTGCATCCAGTTCTGCAATGATCTCTGTGGAAGCAAACATAGCAAAATCAATGCAATTGTGGTTCATGTGGTCACTCCTGCTTTACATCAAATGGAAAGTATCTGGGGAATGCAGAGCAATCCAATATGGTTTACAAGTCTTCCACAGTATGAACTGCAAATTCAAAAGACTACAACATGCTCTAAAACCTCAATTAAAACAAAAGCAATGTGTGAATGGCAATCAATTAAATGCCTGTTAAAAAACTCTACAAACCTGGAAACAAAGGCCCGTGTGAATCCGGCCTTAAGTCGGCCATATGCATGAGATAATAGCCTGATCCTGCTCCCATCATACACATGCGTGCTCAGAATAAAAGGATTGGGTAGATTGAAATCCATCTGGATTGACATCTGGGTGGGAGTTCAGAGGCTCCCATACACATTGGATGGTCGGCTGATTTTGGCAAAATGGGCAGGTGTCACCAACGTAATGTATATGGCCAGATTCAGGCTTGGTTTCCCGTACCGCATCAGACTCTGACTATATGGTGTCATGGATGCAGACATAAATTGTGGTAAAATTGTGTAACTAGTGCAAACCTATTATATCCCTATAGAAAAAAAAAAAGTAACACGCTTTGATTTTTAAGAACACCAAAAACTAGACCGGGACCCACAGCACAATTGGTAAGATAGAGGTATATCTACTATACTAATGCACCCAAAACTAATTACCGACCAATATTGCGGCGCCCACCTCCCAATGCCATTTTGCCCTGAGGCTTCTTCCGGAAGAAGCCTCAGAGCGAAACGGCGTTGGGAGGAGAGCGTCGCCATATCGGTTGGTAATCCAGATATGCTTTTCCTTTTTCAATGGTTTTTTCTACCTTTATACACTAGTGGATGCTACTTAAATAGACTCTCTTTCTAGAGTCTTGTTTATTATAATTCTTTTGTTAGGTTAACCTTTATTGGATTTATAACACAATATATGGATTTAATATGACTTGATATTGTGGCGCCCCTATTTCCTCTCTTGGATATTCAATCACTGCCAATCGATGTATGTGTGCTATTTTAAATTATTTATCAACCATTGATCTGTTAATAAAGCTTATTAGATTATAAGTCGTGTGAGAAGTATTTTTTAGTTTTGGGTGTACGTTTGATTTTTTAGAACAATCAAGAGTTCACGTGAGACTTCTTTTAAATAAAAAAAAATTACAATTTGGTTACAAAAGTCCTGTGATGTAGCCCATGCTTTAAGAGGCTTTCCGAGATACTTTATTTTTAGGTCATCAATATCAGATCCCAGAACCCCCGACGATCAGCTGGTTGAAGAGAAGGATGCGTGCTGTGCCAGCGCATCCTTCTTTTCATTGTTTACTTGCTCCCCGTAGACATCGCAGCAGTGAGCAGGTGTTCATAGGTCATCAATAAAAATATCTCAGAAACCCCCTTTCACTCTATAACCTGATATTTGCAAAAACAGGTATGGATAACTTTTGGAGTGCCTTGTTACGGAAGGAGAATATTTTACTAAAATAAAATGAAAGCAACGCTGTTTATGCAAGTTCCTAATACTTTCTTGGAAGGAGCCCGACTCTGTTTGGCTTCCCCTACATGGTAGCTCATCATAAATCCTGCAGCAAATCAGTACAGCATACAGTATGTCATGCTTATTGTAGTCCTTAATTACCACTTTACAGCCCACGTCCTGCTCTTTGTAACACAGATGACCCCATTGCAGTGCAGTTCACACTCAGAGGGGCCCATTTGAACCATATTGCATTTAGGCCCCATTGCACCACAACCTCTATCCACCACAGCAGAAAATATTGCTTTAATTTCCCCATTTTGGTCTCCTTATATTTCCTGGCTTTTTTCCTGTGGCACCAAAAAAAAAAAAAAAGACTGTTTACACCAAAACTCATTATAAAATGTATGGGAGTGTTATTGCTTGCAGGCCAGCTGTTGAACAGTCTGTTTATCATAATTATATATTTGTCATATAATTCAGTTTCCCGATACCGATCTTTAACACACTCCCATTACTGTGACCTTTAATGTTGATCTGGGTGACTCTTGTGTACACAGAAACGACCATTTAAATATGACAGAGAACAAAACGTTCAAAAGTCATACCCTATAAATGCTAAGTAAGGGGGGGGTCGGTTCACACTAGCGTTATGGAGTCCGTTATGGCTTTCCATTATAACAGGGTTATAACGGAACATAACGGAATCCATAAGATGGAAGGGCGGATCCGTTTTGCTGCCCATAGACTCGCATTATGACGGAAAGCAAAACGGACGCCTTTTAGAGGCATTCCGTTTTGCTCCGTCCTAATAGAAGTCTATGGGAATCAAAACGGATCCGTCTGGTTCCCGTTATGCAAGACGGAAAACAAAGTCCTGTCGAGAAAAATATATGGAAATGTGTGTGACATTATCATAAATATAGTGACCCACATAATAAAATTATGTTATTTTTACCACACAGTGAACGTCATAAAAAAACTCCACAAAATAATGTAAAAATTTCAGTTTTTTTTTATCTTTCCCCCTAAAAATAAATTTATAAAAGTTATTTAATACACTATATATACCCCAAAATGGTTCCTAAAAACCTTTTAATGTGACTATTAAGAGGCTAAAACTAATGCTTACTGATTTCATGCAATTGCAGGGCTTGTCTCTGGTTAGCTGTATGCGAAAGGATACACACTGCTCTGGGGTAGTGGGGGAAGTTATCTGCATTCTGATTGGTCTTCTCTGTCTCTGGTTAGCTGGATGTGAGAGAATACACACTGCTCTGGGGTGGTGGGGGAGGTTATCTGCATTATAATTGGTCCTGGTAGTTCATGTGAGGAGAGAAAGGGGTTATGGGAAGTGAGGGAAATATAGGATGGCCTCAAGGACATGGCAAAGATCACCACAGGAAGTGCAGCAGAGGGCAGGAACTGCAGAGTGCTCCGACGATCGCTGTTCAGTAGCTCACATTGCTGTGCATGACAGCTATGGAAACAGTGTAGCACAGCAAACTATACTGTTTCCTTATCTCAGAAACAGCATAGCTTGTTGTGCTACATTGTTTCCATAGCCCTCATGCACCGCAATGTGAGCTACTGAAACATTGAGCGTTTGAGAGCTCAGCAGTTCTTGCCTGGCTGGCGGTCGGGACTGTGTCCTAACAGTGAGATAAGACAACCCCTTTAAGAGTTATTGTATAAGCCAGATTTAATAATTATACAGAACACAATGTCCATTGTAACATCTAGAGATAGACGTCTCTACAACACAAAAGAGTGGCCTTGGCTACTATCCCAAGCATGAAAACTATTAACTTTATTAACTAACTTAGGTATATATGTTACCACTAGGCATGAGCAAATCGACTTCAGATCAAACATCCAAAGTTGATTTGCATAAAACTTTGTTCTAATAAATTATTCTAATACATTTTAATAGATTTATTCTAATACATTAGAATGTATTGGCTCTGATGAGCCAAAGATATTGCTTCGTGAAGTCTCGCGAGACTTCGAGCAATAACTTCAGAAATGAATTTATACAGTGAAAAACAATTTCCCCGAGCTCAGGTTTGGTTCCAAGTGGTACCGAACCCAAGTTCGGGAAATGGTTTTTTACTGTATAAATTAATTTCTGAAGTTATTATGCTAAGACTCGCAAGACTTCGCGGAGTAAAAACTTTGGCTCTTTAGAGCCAATACATTCTAATACTGTATGGAGCTCCTGCTCCACACAGTATTAGAACGAAACTTTATGCAAATCGACTTCGGATGTTTCAGCCGAAGTCGATTCGCTCAACCCTAGTTACCACCATCCTGACGTAGGGACGTTGATAGGTAATAAGGGGGAAACCCTGCAACAGGAAGCTTACAGCACTAATGATAAGTGCTTACACACATAGTATGAGATTTCCGACATACACATGATTGATCAAATTACTGTGTTCATCGTTCATGAAAACCGTTCTCCAAATGTAATGACATGTGCTGTACAAAAGACCAGGAGACATTCTTTATACGTATGTGGCGAAATTGTAACTGGTTCAATGGCACCCTACTTTAGGGATTCTAGGTGCAATGAAAGGGGCCCCACCTAGTAAATAGTAGGAAGAAGAGATCTACACTCCACTAATTAGTGTCAAAGGGATAATTGGAGGTGTATGGATACAATCAGCATATACGAAAGCTGGTATCCTGGCACATACGCTCAACATAGGCCCAAAACATGATGCAGCTATTAGATGTAAACTTTTATCATATCTCAAAATGCTGCCTATAATGTGGCGATCTCCAACAAGAGTTGTCATGTGGTATAATAATACCCTGTTACATCCAATGGATTACCATCCTTATTCTAGACCCAAACCTATTGTAATTTGGGGCAAGATGGTATGACATTTCAGGATAACTTCACTGTATTGCTCTGTATGGAGTTATTTTCAAAGGCCTTTCATGGTCAAGATGGGAATAACCAGCAGTAAGCGCCAGCCACGGAGGCAGGATTATGTAAATGAATGAGCAGTCGGTAAAATGATCAAGAGCAAATATGACATATATTTAGTTGTCCTTTTCTGCTATGCAGCAACAATTTAAAGGCTATGTACATCTTTGAAGGCAAAAAAATAATTATGATTGCATTTTACTCATTTTGGGCTAAAAATAATTTTTTCAGTTGGTCTTTATTAAAAATATTAGGGCCATTCTGTCACAAAGGGTCGTCTAGCTGTGTGAATTGTGCTTTTTACTTTCACTTTGTGATGGTCATCTAATAACCGTTATCTCTAGTTTACTAAGATGTCATAAACACTTATGAAAGCCACATTCTTATCATTAAGATAAGAACTGAGCTATAATGAGCGTTTATATTGTCAGAGAGCAGAGATAAGGAGCCCGTCAGGTGAGCTGGCTGACAGCGCAGAGAGAAAACTCAGATCCCTCTATTAGAGCATCACAGCCCTATACAGAAAAAGAGGCTTCCATAGTAGTAATAAAGACCAATTAAAAAAATTATTTTTAGCTCAAAATGAGTAGAATGCAATAATAAATAAAAAATCCCGCAAAGGTGTACATAGCCTTTAAAAGGGGTTTTCTGGGAATGAAATGTTCAATCTCATCAACATCTGATCTTAGGGGTCTGACTCACGACACCATTGCTGATCAGCTTTTTGTGAAAGGGCTGAAGCCTTTCCCTAGCATAGCACAGCGCTGTTCTTTGTAAAGAGACTTCTTGTATTGCATCTCAGTCTCATTCACTTGACTGGGACTGAGCTGAGAGGGGTATTTGAGGGTCTACCTCTGAATTTTGCTAATTCCATGGCAAATACAAATCTGATTTTTCTAATTTGCATTCCTGCTGTGTGAACATGCCCTACGGAAAGGTTCTTTAACTATAGCAAAAATACATGTATTTATATATGGAGTACCTAAGCCAATTTGTGTAGCAAGTGGTTGACTGGATGCCACACATCCTCCAGTGCAGACGATGGGTGATCTTCTGGAAATAAATTCTAACCCACTAGTCATGGCTGAGGTAATTATTTGCCGTTTCAATGCTAAAAGAGAAAATAAATCAAACCATTAAAATGAGACTGAATACATAAAACAGCTTGATTTATACACGCAACATGCAGGATTTGGTACCGTGAAAATACCACAATGCTCAAGGATGAAAATAACTCACTGGGTTCACCCAGGTTTCTACTAGCCTGAATATGCCTTTATCTAAGGCCTCTTGCACACGACCGTATGGCTTTTTCAGAATTTTGCGGTCCGCAAAAAACGGATCCGCAAAAAATACGGATGACGTCCGTGTGCATTCAGTTTTTTGCAGAACGGAACAGCTGGCCCATGATAGAACACTACTATCCTTGTCCATTATGCGGACAATAATAGGACATGTTCTATCTTTGAACGGAACGGAAAAACGGAAATACGGAAACGGAAGGCATACGGAGTACTTTCAGCTTTTTTTGCAGATCCATTGAAATGAATGGGTCCGTATACGGAACGCAAAAAAACGGAACGTAAACGGAAAATAAAAACGTTTGTGTGCAAGAGGCCTAAAAAATGAAGTAAAAAAAATACATTTTTATTTATAAAAAAATACCAAATTTACCAAAAATTTGTAAAAAATTGCAAATTTCCAAGTTTCAATTTCTCTACTTCTATAATACATAGTAATACCTCCAAAAATAGTTATTACTTTACCTTCCCCATATGTCCTCTTCATGTTTGGATCATTTTGGGAATGATATTTTATAATTTGAGGATGTTACAAAGCTTAGAAGGTTAGAAACAAATCTTGAAATTGTTCAGATATTTTTAAAAACCCATTTTTTAGGGACCAGTTCAGGTCTGAAGTCACTTTGCGAGGCTTACATAATAGAAACCACCCAAAAATGACCCCATTCTATAAACTACACCCCTCAAGGTATTCAAAACTGATTTTACAAACTTTGTTAACACTTTATGTGTTCCACAAGAATTAATGGAAAATAGAGATACAATTTCAAAATTTCACATTTTTGGCAGATTTTCCATTTTAATAATTTTTTTCCAGTTACAAAGCAAGGGTTAACAGCCAAACCAAACTCAATATTTATGGCCCTGATTCTGTAGTTTACAGAAACACCCCATATGTGGTCGTAAACCGCTGTAGGGTCACCCGGCAGGGCACAGAAGGAAAGGAATGCCATACGGTTTTTGGAAGGCAGGTTTTGCTGGACTGTTTTTTTTTTTTACACCATGTCCCATTTGAAGCCCCCCTGATGCACCCCTAGAGTAGAAACTCAAAAAAAGTGACCCCATTTAAAAAAACTATGGGATAGGGTGAGGGTACTAGTTTAGGGTACTAGTTCCACCACTACGGGATAGGGTGGGGGTACTAGTTTAGGGTACATATGATTTTAGGTTGCTCTATATTACACTTTTTGTGAGGCAAGGTAACAAGAAATAGGTGTTTTGGCACAGTTTTTATTTTTTGTTATGTACAACATTCGTCTGACAGGTTAGATCATGTGATATTTTTATAGACCAGGTTGTCACGGGCGCTGCGATACCTAATATGTATACTTTTTTTATTTATGTAAGTTTTACACAATGATTTCATTTTTGAAGCAAAAAAAAAAATCATGTTTTAGTGTTTCCATAGTCTGAGAGCCATATTTTTTTTCAGTTTTTGGGCGATTACCTTGGGTAGGGTATGATTTTTGCGGGATGAGATGACGGTTTTATTGCCACTATTTTGGGGTGCGTGTTACTTTTTGATCGCTTGCTACTACACTTTTTGTGATGTAAGGTGACAAAAAATGGCTTTTTTTACACCGTTTTTATTTTTATTTTTTTACGGTATTCACCTGAGAGGTTAGGTCATGTGATAATTTTATAGAGCCAGTCAATACGGACGTGGCGATACCTAATATGTACACTTTTTTTTATTTATGTAAGTTTTACACAATAATATCATTAAAAAAAAAAAAAAATCATGTTTTAGTGTCTCCATATTCTGAGAGCCATAGTTTTTTCAGTTTTTGGGCGATTATCTTAGGTAGGGGCTCAATTTTTGTGGGATGAGGTGACGGTTAGATTGGTACTATTTTGGTGGGCAAACGCCTTTTTGATCGCTTGCTGTATACTTTTTGTGATGTAAGGTGACAAAAAAATTGTTTATTTAGCACAGTTTTTCTTTTTTCTTTTTTATGGTGTTCATATGGTGTTTTATTTTTTATGTTTATAGAGCTGGTCGATACGGACACGGCGATACCTAATATGTATACTTTTTTTCCCCCCCTATTTTTTACCTTTTTTTTTACTTTATTTGGGGAAAATGACGTTTTTGTTTATTTTTACTTGAAACTTTTAATTTTTTGGGGCGGAAACTTTATTTTTTCAACTTTTTTTTTCACTTTATTTTTTGTCCCACTTTGGGACTTGAACTTTTGGGGGTCAAATCCCCTTTACAATGCATTCCAATACTTCTGTATTGGAATGCATTGACTGTATGAGTAATACAGTGTGTATTACTCATACAGCTTCCTGCCTGTGAGATCCAGGGGGCTGGATCTCACAGGCTCGTCACCGAAAGGCAGCGCGATGCCTCAGGAAGGCATCGCGCTGCCTTCCATGCCATCGGGTTCCAACTACAGCCCCATCAGGTCCGTTCCCCCACCCCAGTGCCATTAGCTCTTCCCCAACCCAGTGCCATCAGCTCCACTCCCCCAGTGCCATCAGCTCTCTCCCAACCCAGTGCCATCAGCTCTCCCCCACCCCAGTGCCTTTAGCTGATCCCACACAGTGCCTTTAGCTCTCCCCACCCAGTGCCATCAGCTCTCCCCCACCCCAGATCCATCAGCTCTCCCCCACCCCAGTGCCATCAGCTCCACTCCCCCAGTGCCATCAGCTCCACTCCCCAGTGCCATCAGCTCTCCCCCACCCCAGTGCCATCAGCTCCACTCCCCCAGTGCCATCAGCTCTCCCCACCCCCATAGCCATCAGCTCTATTCCCCCAGTGCCATCATCTCTCCCCCCTTGTGCCATCAGCTCTCCACCCATTGTGCCATCAGCTTTCCTCCCCCAGTGCCATCATCTCTCCCCCCTTGTGCCATCATCTCTCAAACCTTGTCCCATCAGCTCTCCCCCCATTGTGCCATCAGCTCTCCCCCCATTGTGCCATCAGCTCCCCCCTTGTGCCATCAGCTCTCCCCCCATTGTGCCATCAGCTCTCCCTCCATTGTGCCATCAGCTCTCCCCCATTGTGCCATCAACCGTCCCCCCATTATGCCATCAGCTCTCCCCCCATTGTGCCATCAGCTCTCCACCCATTGTGCCATAGTCTCTGCTGCCCTGCTCCTCCTGACACCCGGATTGCACTGTGTCATTGGTTGCTATGATGCTGTGCACTCCAGGCGCCCGGCCTTAGTCGCGCCCCCACCCCTCCGGTTTCACCAACTTACCTTTCCAGCAGGGGCGCCGCCGACACTCCATCGTTCCACGCTGCTCTGCGCCTTAAGTCACACAGCACATCAGGTCACGGCATGCGTACGTCAGGAGATCAGTGCAGCGCGGGACCATGGACGTGCTGTGAAGTGTCCGGAGGCCCCCTGCTGGAAAGGTGAGTATTCCAAGCACAGCGGGAGACCATGTAATGGGAGTAATAGCAATCGCTTCACTCCTGCTCCGTGGTCACATGACACAAACGAATCTTCGATGCAAAAAACTTGCATCAAGAATTTCTTTGTGTCAAATTACTCAATTTAATCGAGTAATCGTTTCAGCCCTACTCCTTATGAACTCCATTCCCACAGAGATTCAGCTGAAGTTCTTATCGGCTGTATTCAGGATTATAATCCCTACCAAGTAGGAGAGGAGGATGAGGCAGCTCTTTAGCTCAGTGTTGTGAAGTAACTTGTCCTCCTGTGTGATTAGGCCAGGTTTTCTGTGTACTAATATGATTGTCATTTTATTTCTTCTAATGATTGCTCCCCAGACAAGAAGAGCCATTAAAACTAATAAAAGGTATTTGGGAATATATTTATAATAAAGTAATATTTAAGTATTTTCCTTTTCTTAATTCCCAGAGAACCCCTGTAAGGAACACCTAGTTACTACTCTAGGGTGTATTTCTTTCCCCCTCATTGTCAGTAGAGATAATCCCTACCAGTAGGAGAGGAGGATGAGGCAGGTTCTCTAAATAGATCCATCCATTACTAGACAATACCCTTCTGCATGTAGAGAATAAACCAGAATCCAAACAAAAAGAACCACAGACAAAATGTAATAGTAAAAGCAATTGTATGAAGTCACGTCATGGGAGATCCAGTGCTCATCTCAGGAGCCATAGACCTGAGATCTTTATCGACAGACCCATATCAATTTGCTGAGATCTGTTGATAATCTAATTTTCAATGATCATCCGCATTGTGGTCAATAAGACATCTGCGGTATTGCTCATGTGAATGAGCCACCCAACAACATGCCAAAGTAAAAAAAATCGCACTGACTCCCTGGTCCTTGACCACAATGGCAAATCACTAGACGAACTTCACCAATCATGTCATACACATGTAGTTTCCAGCCTGGCCCATCACATTTTCGGCCATGAACAAAAGCTTGTGCTAATTCACACAATAAGGCCTCATGCACATGACCGTTGCTTTGGTCCACATTATTTGCGGCTCGGATGCGGACCCATTCACTTCAAAAGATGCGGACAGCTCTCCGTGTGCTTTCCGCATCCGTTGCTCCGTTCCATGGTACGCAAAAAAAATAGAACCTGTCCTATTCTTGTCCGTTTTGTGGACAAGAATAGGCAGTTATATTAATGACTGTCCGCGCCATTCCGCAAATTGTGGAACGCACACCATCCGTGTTTTGCGGATCCGCAATTTGCGGACCTCAAAGCACACAATGGTCGTGTGCATGAGGCCTAATGGTGATGAAATATTTCAGCTCATTTTTGTCTTTTGTGATCAGGATGCAGAAATGATTGCCTGTAATGGATGCCATATGGTGGCATCCATCACCCATAGCGTCCCAGGTTAGCAGGTATGTCGGGAGCTTTTCGCGGGTATCACAAACATGATGTGAAAATAGACTAAATTTAAAGGGGTATTCTGGTAATTTTAAGTAATCCCTAATCCACAGGATAAGAGATACACTGCGTGCAGAATTATTAGGCAAATGAGTATTTTGACCACATCATCCTCTTTATGCATGTTGTCTTACTCCAAGCTGTATAGGCTCGAAAGCCTACTACCAATTAAGCATATTAGGTGATGTGCATCTCTGTAATGAGAAGGGGTGTGGTCTAATGACATCAACACCCTATATTAGGTGTGCATAATTATTAGGCAACTTCCTTTCCTTTGGCAAAATGGGTCAAAAGAAGGACTTGACAGGCTCAGAAAAGTCAAAAATAGTGAGATATCTTGCAGAGGGATGCAGCACTCCTAAAATTGCAAAGCTTCTGAAGCGTGATCATCGAACAATCAAGCGTTTCATTCAAAATAGTCAACAGGGTCGCAAGAAGCGTGTAGGAAAAACTAAGGCGCAAAATAACTGCCCATGAACTGAAAAAAGTCAAGCGTGCAGCTGCCAAGATGCCACTTGCCACCAGTTTGGCCATATTTCAGAGCTGCAACATCACTGGAGTGCCCAAAAGCACAAGGTGTGCAATACTCAGAGACATGGCCAAGGTAAGAAAGGCTGAAAGACGACCACCACTGAACAAGACACACAAGCTGAAACGTCAAGACTGGGCCAAGAAATATCTCAAGACTGATTTTTCTAAGGTTTTATGGACTGATGAAATGAGAGTGAGTCTTGATGGGCCAGATGGATGGGCCCGTGGCTGGATTGGTAAAGGGCAGAGAGCTCCAGTCCGACTCAGACGCCAGCAAGGTGGAGGTGGAGTACTGGTTTGGGCTGGTATCATCAAAGATGAGCTTGTGGGGCCTTTTCGGGTTGAGGATGGAGTCAAGCTCAACTCCCAGTCCTACTGCCAGTTTCTGGAAGACACCTTCTTCAAGCAGTGGTACAGGAAGAAGTCTGCATCCTTCAAGAAAAACATGATTTTCATGCAGGACAATGCTCCATCACACGCGTCCAAGTACTCCACAGCGTGGCTGGCAAGAAAGGGTATAAAAGAAGAAAATCTAATGACATGGCCTCCTTGTTCACCTGATCTGAACCCCATTGAGAACCTGTGGTCCATCATCAAATGTGAGATTTACAAGGAGGGAAAACAGTACACCTCTCTGAACAGTGTCTGGGAGGCTGTGGATGCTGCTGCACGCAATGTTGATGGTGAACAGATCAAAACACTGACAGAATCCATGGATGGCAGGCTTTTGAGTGTCCTTGCAAAGAAAGGTGGCTATATTGGTCACTGATTTGTTTTTGTTTTGTTTTTGAATGTCAGAAATGTATATTTGTGAATGTTGAGATGTTATATTGGTTTCACTGGTAAAAATAAATAATTGAAATGGGTATATATTTGTTTTTTGTTAAGTTGCCAAATAATTATGCACAGTAATAGTCACCTGCACACACAGATATCCCCCTAAAATAGCTAAAACTAAAAACAAACTAAAAACTACTTCCAAAAATATTCAGCTTTGATATTAATGAGTTTTTTGGGTTCATTGAGAACATGGTTGTTGTTCAATAATAAAATTAATCCTCAAAAATACAACTTGCCTAATAATTCTGCACTCCCTGTAGCTATTAGATTGGTGGAGATCGCAGCGGTAGGACCCTCGCTGATCACAAGAACGGGGGCCCCTGTAGATGTCTCCACAGATGCCCTCGGTTCATTTCTGGAGGGAGAAGGCTGCAGGTACAGGGCCTAGTCCTTATGCTTGGCGGAGGTCCCAGCAGTAGAATCTCCACCGATCAAATAGTTACAGAATATCCCTTTAACCACAGATGCTACTAAACTGTCTGGATCTGTCACGTCGATCTTGTCGATGGCAGTTTTTTAAGATGCTTTAATCAGAAAAGTTTCTGCAGTTGTTCCTTGAGAAGCCACATGATTAGATCCCACATGAAGTCTGCCTATTACCTTTTTATACTACTTTTTATATTGTGTTTTGTGTTCCTCCAACCGAATACATAAAAATCACCAAAGCCACAAAAACGACATTACGACACCACAAGAAGAAGCTCCTGAAACCACATCGGTCAGGAGAAAGAGAACAATTCACGGCTCCATTCAGTCCTCACTAATAATTACATATGGTTAGATTTGTCACCATCCAGTTGTCCTACATTTTTGGGCTACGGGGTGTGACTGTTTTTCACACGTTGAAATTTTTTTATTTTTTTTAGAAGAGAAATCTATCATATGGGAGCAGTGGTATATTTTCTACATACCTGTTTCCGGGGAAAGTTGGGGTGCAACCGATAAGGCCTCCACTACAACTCCCAGAATCCCAGATGACAAATTGAGGTTATTTATTATTTTCCCCTACACCAGAAACTGGCGTAAAAAAACAAAAAAACAAACCCCCGATGTGCAACTTTCTGAATGCCCATGCACCTAAATTTACTTCTGCGCTGTGTCTCCTCCATGCTTGAATAAAGCAGAGTTACTTTGAACCAGGAGTGGAGTGCCGGTCTTTCTTTTTGAAATTTGAATTGGGTTTTTCTTACCCTGGACACGAGCACCACGATTCCAGAGAGGAGTGCCAACTGTTTCCATTTGATTGCACCTAAATTTAGGTATACGCAGCGTATCAACTCTGTCCTCACCACTGGGGTGGGACCGTGGTGGGACTATAGGACCCAGAAAATTCCTGGCGTAAACAATGATTGAAGTCTACCCCTGCTAGGGCCTGGAGTAGTTTTCAATCTAGACACACAGTCTGGTGGAGGAGGTGCCTAGTTTAGGAAGAGGCGTGCACTTCATCATAAATTAAGCGCATGCTCTCAATGATAAATGACCCCATTGTACTACTAGGTTTAGGACTAAAAAAAAACACATGAAAACCTGAGATTTAAGGCTGAGGCTCCACGACACTCACAATTCAGTATAAAATCACAGTACAGTGACTCCCGGGTGACGTCTCCCTACCAAACTGAAAGTTGCAAAGAACTTTGCGAACATCGTAAAAATGCCCGGTGATGTCAGAATATTTTGGATTTTTATAAGGTTGTCTGCAAATTTCTGTTCCATAGGAAACACAGATATTGGGGGAGATAAATCAAAACTGGTGTTAAGTAGAACTGGCTAAGTTGCCCATAGCAACCAATCAGATTCCACCTTTCATTTTCCAAAGGAGCGGTGAAAAATGAAAGGTGGAATCTTATTGGTTGTGTAAGAGAGTGTCTGGAGTGGTAGTGGATGGAAGATACGTGCCACCGGGGGTCGTGGCCCCGGTGGAGTAAGAGCCGGGTCTTTTGTGTTTTGTCAGTCTACACTGATCCTGGCAGGTTGGTTATCTCTGGCCTTAGTTGGGTAGGGAAGGAGTTAATCCTTCACTATGCTCGGTGGGTGTGGTCTGCCTGCTACACCCAGGGTTGTGAATATAGGTTTGATGCTCACTGACTGTGGGGCTGATGAAGTTTGGTCTCCTGTCTCACTGCAGGAAGCTGTACGGGAGGCTGATCGCACGGTCGGGCTGAGCTCTGTAGTCCGCTCGTCTAACACAGACTGCCCAATTGCTGCAGGCTCAGCGAAGGACCAAAAGAAGGGATCCTGGGGCCGGAGCCAATCCCTTGTCCAGGCCGACACGTGGCCTGTCTAACTTGCACGAACTTGGACAAACCCGCCCCACAACAAGGTGTAGTACTGATCACGGATGTGAGAGACTGTGTGAACAGGCACCAAGACGCCTGCAGCGGTTGGGGATCCGTTGTGGGAGGTGGGGTTTATGAACATTGCTGTTGTGTGAATTGCACAGTTTTGATGTGATGCACTGGAGTGAATAAAAGAGCACAGTTTGGACACAAAGCCTGTCTCCTGAGCCTCTATACTGCCACCGCTACCATCTGCCTACCAGAGCAAACCCCCAGTGAGGCCGAAAATTGTGTTGTTTGGACTGTATGTCATATATTAAGCCGGCAAGTTTTGTGGCTCCAGATAAGATGGAGGAGGCCATTAGACACTTGGTGCAAAGTAATGAGGCGGCTACTCGGAGACATGAGGAAGCCCTGAGAGACCAGCGGCAGTTGAATAGTCTATTGGCCGGGGATATATGAGGAAGTCAGGAGGTTTTGCCAGTCCTGTCCAGAGTGTCAGAGGACCAGCCCACAGCCTCACTAATCGTAGTCCCCTGGTGCCCATGCCCATTATTGAAGTACCTTTCGAAAGGGTCGCTATGGACCTGGTAGGCCCCATTAACAAGTCAGCCAGAGGCCACCAACATATCCTGGTCATAGTAGACTACGCTTCTCGCTACCCTGAGGCGATACCCCTGCGCCACACGTCAGCCAAGCTAATAGCCAAGGAGCTGATGGGGGTGTTCTCCCGGGTGGGGATCCCGAAGGAGATATTGACGGACCAAGGGACCCCTTTCATGTCCAAAGTGATGAGGAAGCTCTGCAAAATATTAAATATTAAGCACTTGCGTACGTCCGTCTATCACCCCCAAACTGACTGGCTGGTGGAACGCTTTAATAAGACCCTAAAGTCCATGCTCAAGAGAGCGGTGGCAAAAAACGGAAAGGACTGGGACCTCTTGCTGCCCTATGTGTTATTTGCGGTGCGAGAAGTGCCCCAGGCGTCCACGGGGTTCTCACCATTTGAGCTGTTATATGGTAGGCATCCCCGAGGGCTGTTGGATATCACTAAAGAGGCATGGGAGCAACAGCCTACCCCTCACAAAAGCATAGTCGAGCACATCGAGAAGATGCAGGACCGGATAGGGACAGTTCTGCCCATAGTCCGTGAACATATGGAAGCGGCACAGCTGGGCTAGAGCCGCGTGTACAACCGGGCCGCCCAGGTAAGGACGTTTAACCTGGGCGACCGAGTGTTAGTACTAGTGCCCACCATAGACAGCAAGTTCCTGGCCAGGTGGCAAGGGCCGTATGAGATAAGAGAGAAGTTAGGCCCCGTGAATTACAGGGTATACCAGCCAGGAAGGCGGAAGCCCGAGCAGGTGTACCACGTTAATTTACTGAAAGCCTGGAAAGATAGAGAAAGTCTCCTTGGGGAGGACCCGCGCTTTGTCTTGGCTGCAGAGAACGTCCCCGGCCCTACGGTGGTACCAGAGGACACCCCTGCAGTAAAGATAGGTAGCGGTTTGTCAACTAAGCAGACTCAAGAAGTGAAGGAGTTCATTAGCAGAAATAAAGACGTATTCTCTGACCTTCCGGGACGTACCAATCTAGTCCAACATGACATTGTCACCGAGCCCCAGGAAAAGGTCCGTTTACGACCGTACCGGGTACCGGAGGCTCGGCGACAAGCCATTTCAGAGGAAGTAAAGTTTATGCTGAAGTTAGGGGTCATTGAGGAGTCTAGAAGCGAGTGGGCTAGCCCGATCGTTCTTATCCCAAAGCCCGACGGATCATTAAGTTTTTGTAATGATTTCCGGAAACTAAACGAGATTTCAAAGTTTGACGCCTATCCCATGCTGCGAGTAGATGAGTTAATAGAGCGAATGGGTAAAGCCAGGTATTTCTCAGTGATAGATCTCACAAAAAGGTACTGGCAGGTACCTTTAACAGAGACAGCAAAAGAGAAGACCGCCTTTGTCACGCCGGAGGGGCTGTTCCATTATAGAGTGTTGCCCTTCGGGTTGCACTGTGCTCCAGCCACATTTCAACGGCTGATGGATATCGTCCTCAGACCACATCTCCGGTATGCCTCTGCATATTTGGATGATATAATCATATTTAGCCAGGACTGGGAAAGTCACTTGTCGAAGGTTCAAGCAGTGATAGACTCGCTCAGGAAAGCAGGATTGACCGCCAACCCAAAAAAGTGCTCAGTGGGCCTGGAGGAAGCGTGGTATTTGGGTTATGCAATTGGACGCGGAGTCGTTAAGCCCCAAATAAATAAGATCGAGGCGATCCGAAATTGGCCTAGACCCCTTACGACCAGGCAACTGCGGTCATTTTTAGGGATGTTAGGGTATTATATGCGGTTCATCCCACATTTCGCCACTATAGCTGCCCCGTTGACAGGACTCCTGAAAGGTAGGAAGTCAGTAATGTTTCACTGGGATGAGCAGGTGGAAGAGGCGTTCTCCCGTTTGAAGTCGGCCCTATGCGGGTCCCCAGTTCTGGTGACGCCCGACTTCGGACGGGAGTTTATACAAACCGGATTCCAAAAAAGTTGGGACACTATACAAATCGTGAATAAAAACTGAATGCAATGATGTGGAGGTGCCAACTTCTAATATTTTATTCAGAATAGAACATAAATCACGGAACAAAAGTTTAGAAATAGGAATGCTCTCCCATTCTTGTCTAATACAGGCCTATAACTGTTCAATCGTCTTGGGCCTTCTTTGTTGCACCTTCCTCTTTATGATGCGCAAAATGTTCTCTATAGGTGAAAGATCTGGACTGCAGACTGGCCATTTCAGTACCCGGATCCTTCTCCTACGCAGCCATGATGTTGTGATTGCAGAATGTGGTCTGGCATTATCTTGTTGAAAAATGCAGGGTCTTCCCTGAAAGAGATGATGTCTGGATGGGAGCATATGTTGTTCTAGAAACTGAATATATTTTTCTGCATTGATGGTGCCTTTCCAGACATGCAAGCTGCCCATGCCACACACACTCATGCAACCCCATACCATCAGAGATGCAGGCTTCTGAACTGAGCGTTGATAACAACTTGGGTTGTCCTTGTCCTCTTTGGTCCGGATGATATGGCGTCCCAGATTTCCAAAAAGAACTTTGAATTGTGACTCGTCTGACCACAGAACAGTCTTCCATTTTGCCACACTCCATTTTAAATGATCCCTGGCCCAGTGAAAACGGCTGAGCTTGTGGATCTTGCTTAGAAATGGCTTCTTCTTTGCACTGTAGAGTTTCAGCTGGCAACGGCGGATGGCACGGTGGATTGTGTTCACTGACAATGGTTTCTGGAAGTATTCCTGAGCCCATTCTGTGATTTCCTTTACAGTAGCATTCCTGTTTGTGGTGCAGTGTCTTTTAAGGGCCCGGAGATCACGGGCATCCAGTATGGTTTTACGGCCTTGACCCTTATCACAGAGATTGTTCCAGATTCTCTGAATCTTCGGATGATGTTATGCACAGTTGATGATGATAGATGCAAAGTCTTTGCAATTTTTCGCTGGGTAACACATTTCTGATATTGCTCCACTATCTTTCTGCGCAACATTGTGGGAATTGGTGATCCTCTACCCATCTTGGCTTCTGAGAGACACTGCCACTCTGAGAAGCTCTTTTTATACCCAATCATGTTGCCAATTGACCTAATTAGTGTTAATTGGTCTTCCAGCTCTTCGTTATGCTCAAATTTACTTTTTCCAGCCTCTTATTGCTACTTGTCCCAACTTTTTTGGGATTTGTTGACACCGTGAAAATTGGAATCAACGTATTTTTCCTTTAAAATGATACATTTACTCGGATTAAACGTTTGATCTGTCATCTACGTTCTATTACAAATAAAATATTGACATTTGCCATCTCCATATCATTGCATTCAGTTTTTATTCACAATTTGTTTAGTGTCCCAACTTTTTTGGAATCCGGTTTGTAGTTCAGACGGACGCCTCTGGAGTAGGCCTCGGGGCGGTACACTCCCAGGAAATCAATGGTGAAGAACACCCCGTTGGTTTCCTGAGCCGCAAGCTCACCCCAGCAGAAACCCGGTACAGCGTGGTAGAAAGAGAATGCCTCGCCATCAAGTGGGCACTTGAATCTCTCAGGTATTACCTGTTGGGGAGAAGGTTCCGTCTGGTGACTGACCACTCCCCTCTCCGGTGGATGAGCCAGGCTAAGGAGGGGAGCGCTCGGGTCACCAGATGGTTCTTATCCCTCGAGAATTTTAAAGGGACACTGACAGGGCCAATAAGCATATTGAGGTATATATATGGCAGTACAGGTCTTATAATGGGTATTACAATCATCTAAGTATCCCCCCTGTCCACATTATACATACAGTAAACTTAAGTTTTATAACCTGCTCCAATGGTCTTCAATCTGCCCAAGGGGCGGCGTTTCACCTCTCTTGCGCCCAGCCAGCCTCCCCCAACTGCCGCTTTGAAGCGCCGCCCAGCTCATGAATATTCAGTTTGCTGGGCGGCTTCTGCGGTCCCCACTCTGAAGCGCTGCACTTAACAGTGCCCTGCGCATGCGCCGGATCTTGTGAAGTCGGGGACAGTAAGCGCCGCCCAGCGAAGTGAATATTGATGAGCTGGGCGGCGCTTACTGTACCGGACTTCACAAGATCCGGCGATTGCGCCGGGCAATGTTAAGCGCAGCGCTTCAGAGCGGGGACCGCAGAAGCCGCCCAGCAAACTGAATATTCATGAGCTGGGCGGCGCTTCAAAGCGGCAGTTGGGGGAGGCTGGCTGGGCGCAAGAGAGGTGAAACGCCGCCCCTTGGGCAGATTGAAGACCATTGGAGCAGGTTATAAAACTTAAGTTTACTGTATGTATAAGGTGGACAGGGGGGATACTTAGATGATTGTAATACCCATTATAAGACCTGTACTGCCATATATATACCTCAATATGCTTATTGGCCCTGTCAGTGTCCCTTTAAGTTCAGGGTTGAGCACAGGGCAGGTCGCCTGCAAGGGAACGCTGATGCCCTGTCGCGGGTACACTGCTATATGTGTGTTCACCCCGGTAGGATTGAACAGGGTCGTCAAGCCTTCAGGGGTGAACAAAGGGGGGGGATATGTAAGAGAGTGTCTGGAGTGGTAGTGGATGGAAGACACGTGCCACCGGGGGTCGTGGCCCCGGTGGAGTAAGAGCCGGGTCTTTTGTGTTTTGTCAGTCTACACTGATCCTGGCAGGTTGGTTATCTCTGGCCTTAGTTGGGTAGGGAAGGAGTTAATCCTTCACTATGCTCGGTGGGTGTGGTCTGCCTGCAACACCCAGGGCTGTGAATATAGGTTTGATGCTCACTGACTGTGGGGCTGATGAAGTGTGGTCTCCTGTCTCACTGCAGGAAGCTGTACGGGAGGCTGATCGCACGGTCGGGCTGAGCTCTGTAGTCCGCTCGTCTAACACAGACTGCCCAATTGCTGCAGGCTCAGCGAAGGACCAAAAGAAGGGATCCTGGGGCCGGAGCCAATCCCTTGTCCAGGCCGACACGTGGCCTGTCTAACTTGCACGAACTTGGACAAACCCGCCCCACAACAAGGTGTAGTACTGATCACGGATGTGAGAGACTGTGTGAACAGGCACCAAGACGCCTGCAGCGGTTGGGGATCCGTTGTGGGAGGTGGGGTTTATGAACATTGCTTTGATGTGATGCACTGGAGTGAATAAAAGAGCACGGTTTGGACACAAAGCCTGTCTCCTGAGCCTCTATACTGCCACCGCTACCATCTGCCTACCAGAGCAAACCCCCACAGTTGCTATGGACAACTAAGCCAGTTCTACTTTACGTCCGTGTTTAAATCCATGAAAAGGTGGTCAGTGATGCCTCTGTGAAGATGTCCGTGATGGATCTGTGTATGTCCGTTTTTTGCTGTTTGTGGACAGGGCCGGACTGGGGATAAAAACCAGCCCTGGAAAAAGTTGCATACCAGCCCCACAGCATTGCGTCATTATTTACTTGTTTATAAAAGGGGAAAGCATTCATTTTAAAACACGTGTGTAAACACGAATATGAACTTTGCCCCACGATAGCTCTTTTGTAGAACCCCCATTGTTCATATGATCACATTGTTTTCCCAACCAGGATGCCTCCACCGAGGACGGCGATACAGATGACTATGGAGATGAGCGCTTCCACAATAGAAGCGCTCATCTCCTGCTGTGCCCTGCCGCCGGCCGCCCCCACTTGTCACCAGGGCCACGGCCTTGCAGCACCCAGGCCTGCAGGCCTAACAGGAAATTTCCCGGTATCCCGGCAGGCCAGTACGGGCCTGTTTGTTGGTCATCCGTGTTTCACTGACACAGAACAGCTGAAAATAATTTTCAAAGCATCTCTTCCTAATGATCCATGACACACGGATGACATCCGTGGTTTTCACGTACGCATAGACTATAATAGGCATGATGGATCCATGAACTTGGACAAAATAGGGCATGCATCCGTGCTGAAAAACCGTACCCACGGACCGTGCTAAAACACTGATGTGTGACTACACACATTACCCACTTCCCGACCGCCTAACGCAGGGATGCTTCCTGCGGGCGGCCGGGTTATTCCTCCTGGACGCATCGGCGCGTCATCTCGCGAGACGCGAGATTACGTGCATATTCGGCCCGCACATGTGCAGTGCCGGTCGGCAAAAGTTGCAGAAAGAGTTGGTCACCAGCCTGCTAGCCAATGATCGGCACTGGCAGGTTGGTGACTTTTAAATAAACGAACCAAAAGCCATATAACACATTATATTTATAAATATAATGTGTTAAATGGCTTCTGTGCTCTCTGCTGGGTCCTTTTCGTCGGTTGGTCCCAGCAGAGAGCACAGATCACAGTGAGTACACCAAACACTACATATTTAGCCCCAGATCACCCCCCCCCCCCGCCATCACCCCAATTAACCCCTTGATCACCCCTGTCAATCACTAGTGAAAGGGAAAAAAGTGATCAGTGTAAACTGTCACTTTTTTTTCCCACCAGTATTGACTGTTAGGTTTAGGTTAGTTTAGGCCCCTTTGGTAGGTAGGTAGCTTCAGTTAGCGCCCAGCCCACCGCACCGCAGTCACTGATTCGCTGATTAGCGTATCGCTAATCAGCATTGGTACTTTATAGTAACTGTAAGTGATCAGAACTGATCACAGTCAGATCTATAATAGTATTAGTGTCACCTTAGCTCGCCCTCCACCCAAAACGCAGTGTTTGCCCGATCAGGCCTGATCGGTCGCCCACACGTGCGTTCACACACGCCCGCCCCGCCGCAGTGCCAAAAATTATTTTGATATTTTTTAGCAATCGCAGTGGCTTCCTGTACTTCGCTAGCCTCCCATTTGTAAGACAGGCTTGTTTTTTTTTCTTGGGTAGTCTCAGGGAATACCCCCTAAATTTAGTTGACCAAATGGCAAGAAAGGGGTATTCTTCGGAAGAGGCCTACAGGCTTCTGACCCAGTCGGATGAGGAATGGGAACCCTCATCTGACGAATCCAGAGGGTCAGAATACGAACCTGTAGAAAGCAGTGGCAGTCTGACCCAAAGTTCGGACGATGAGGTTGAGGTCCCTGATACCACCAGGCGTACCCGACCCCGTGTTGCTAGACCACAGGTTGTGCAGGATCCGCTTCATGGGCAGCAGAGTGGGGCTGGCGCTGTCGGATTACGTGGTGAGGCATACACCAGCAGCGCAGCCCATCCTGGACCTAGTACCAGCACTGCCGTAGAACATGGTGAAGTGGCGAGCACCAGAAGGGCAGTTGAAGCTGGTACGGTGGCACGTGCAGTAGTTCCCCCGTCGCAGCCACCGCACAGACAGGTCCGTAGAGCCCCTAGAGTCCCTGAGGTGCTGGCAAACCCTGATTGGCAGCCCCCATCTTCAGCCGCACCAGTAGTTCCCCCTTTCACCGCCCAATCTGGAGTTCGGGTTGAGACAGCTCAGATCGGATCGGCACTTGGGTTTTTTGAGCTGTTCTTCACTGAAGAGCTCTTTGACTTAGTTGTGGCAGAAACAAACCGGTATGCCACTCAATTTATAGCCGACAACCCGGGAAGCTTTTATGCCCAGTCTTTCCGGTGGAAACCCGTCCAAGTTTCCGAACTTAAGACTTTTCTGGGCCTTCTCCTCAACACATATTGGTCCACGAACCCAATTCATCACATGCCCATGTTCTCTGCTGCCATGTCCAGGACACGATTTGAGACCATCCTGCGTTTCCTATACTTTAGTGATAACAGCACCTCTCGTCCCAGAGGCCACCCAGCTTTTGACCGGCTCCACAAAATTCGGCCCCTTTAGACCACTTTAACACCAAATTTGCAGATTTGTATACCCCTGAGCAAAACATCTGCATAGATGAGTCCCTGATATATTTTACCGGACGCCTTGGCTTCAAACAATACATCCCAAGCAAGCGCGCCCGGTATGGGGTCAAATTGTATAAGCTCTGTGAAAGGGCCACAGGCTATACGCACAAATTTTGTGTCTATGAGGGTAAAGATCAGACCCTGGAGCAGGTCGGTTGCCCTGACTACCTGGGGAGCTTATTTGGCAAGGGGTACCACCTTTATGTGGACAATTTCTACACAAGTGTGCCCCTCTTCAGGCATTTGTTTCTAGAACAGATTGGCTGCTGTGGCACCGCGCGACCTAGTCGCCGGGGGTTCCCCCAACGGCTCGTTACTACCCGTCTTGCAAGGGGGGAGAGGGCTGCCTTGTGTAACGAAGAACTGCTCGCGGTGAAATGGAGAGACAAGCTGTGACGTTTACATGCTCTCCTCCATTCACGCAGACACGACAATCCAAATTGAACGGGCAACCAGTGTCATTGAAAAGCCCCTCTCGGTCCACGACTATAATTTGCTCATGGGAGGGGTGGACTTCAATGACCAGATGTTGGCTCCTTATTTACTCTCCCGCAGGACCAGACGCTGGTATAAGAAGGTGTCTGTATACCTAATTCAATTGGCTATTTACAATAGTTTTGTTCTCTACAGTAAGGCCTAGTTCACACAAACTTTTTTTTGCAAGTGTACGAGCCGTTTTTTTGTGTTCCGTATACGGTCCGTATACGGAACCATTCATTTCAATGGTTCCGCAAAAAAAATGGAACACATACGGAAATGCATCCGTATGTCTTCCGTATCCGTTCCGTTTTTTCTGAGCCATCTATTGAAAATGTTATGCCCAGCCCAATTTTTTCTATGTAATTACTGTATACTGTACATGGCATACGGAAAAACGGAACGGAAAAACGGAAAGGAAACGGAACTCAAAAACGGAACAACGGATCCGTGAAAAACAGACCGCAAAAAACTATAAAAGCCATACGTTCGTATGAACTAGGCCTAAGGCTGGGAGAACAAGATCCTTCCTCAAATTTCAGGAAAAGATCATCGAGAACCTCCTGTATCCAGGAGGTTCCGTGGCCCCAACCACCAGTGTAGTGAGCCGTCTACACGAGCGACATTTCCCCAATGTCGTTGCTGGTACCTCAAACCAAGCGTCACCCCGAAAAAGATGTCGTGTCTGTAGCAGGAGTGGAATAAGGCGTGACACCCGCTATTTCTGTCCTGACTGCCCTGACCACCCTGCCCTATGCTTAGGGGAGTGTTTCCGGAAGTACCACACACAGGTACACTAAGTATAGGGATTGCGTGACACAGGACAGGCACACAGGGGTCTTAGGGCTCTTTCACACAGAGCTGCTGCAAACCTCTCCTTTCACCTGGGACAAAGTGCATAATGTACTTCGCCACATCTCTGGGCGATTTGCACTTTGCACATTGTCCCATAGGGAAGGAGAGGTTTGACCTCTAAAGGTAAAAAAAATAAAAAATCACAGGTAAGCAAAAAAGTTAATGTTCCAAAAGTTCAATAAAGTTTGTAAAAGTTAATGTTCTGTTCAAGCTTAATCTAAAGTTAATGTTAATAAATTTATTGCGTTGCGGCCTGTTTTTTTTTTTTACCTTCTAGGTGGACCAAGCGATCAACCAGCTGCAGCACTGATGTGCATTCTGACAGAAGCATTGCGCTGCTGTCAGATTACACAAAAGTCGGTGTATGCGGCGCTGCAAGACGAGATTTCTCCTCTGCAGTAAAAAAGATACTTTTGCCGAGGCTTATGAGCTGAGGGGCGGTGTTCATATGCTTTTTATAAAAAAAAAAAAAATTCTCACGCTTTAGGGCCCCTAAAATGCCAGGGCAGTATAAATACCCCACAAGTGACCCCATTTTAGAAAGAAGACACCCCAAGGTATTCTGTGAGGGGTATGGTGAGTTCATGTAAAATTTTATTTTTTGTCACAAGTTAGTGGAATATGAAACTTTGTAAGAAAAAAGAAAATAATAATTCCAATTCCGCTAACTTGTGACAAAAAAATAAAAACTTCCATGAACTCACTATGCCCATCAGCGAATACCTTAGGGTGTCTACTTTCCGAAATGGAGTCATTTGTGGGGTGTTTCTACTGTCTGGGCATTGTAGAACCTCAGGAAACATGACAGGTGCTCAGAAAGTCAAAGTGCGTAAATTAATTTTTTTGCACCATAGTTTGTAAACGTTATAACTTTTACCCAAACTAATAAATATACACTTATTGCATTTTTTTTTATCAAAGACATGTAGAACAATAAATTTAGAGAAAAATGTATATAGAAATGTAGTTTTATTTGAAAAATTTTACAACAGAAAGTGAAAAATTTCATTTTTTTGCAAAAATTTCGGTCGATTTTGATTAATATAAAAAAAAAAGTAAAAATGTCAGCAGCAATGAAATACCACCAAATGAAAGCTCTATTAGTGAGAACAAAAGGAGGTAAAATTCATTTGGGTGGTAAGTTGTATGACCGAGCAATAAACCGTGAAAGTGGTCTGGTCATAAAATTGTAAAAAGTGGTCTGGTCATTAAGGGTGTTTAACCACTTCAGCCCCCAGTGCTTAAACACCCTGAAAGACCAGGCCACTTTTTACACTTCTGACCTACACTACTTTCACCATTTATTGCTCGGTCATGCAACTTACCACCCAAATGAATTTTACCTCCTTTTCTTCTCACTAATAGAGCTTTCATTTGGTGGTATTTCTTTGGTGCTGACATTTTTACTTTTTTTGTTATTAATCGAAATTTAACGATTTTTTTGCAAAAAAATGACATTTTTCACTTTCAGTTGTCAAATTTTGCAAAAAAAACTACATCCATATATAAATTTTGCTCTAAATTTATTGTTCTACATGTCTTTGATAAAAAAAAAATGTTTGGGTAAAAAAAAAATGGTGTGGGTAAAAGTTATAGCGTTTACAAACTATGGTACAAAAATGTGAATTTCCGCTTTTTGAAGCAGCTCTGACTTTCTGAGCACCTGTCATGTTTCCTGAGGTTCTACAATGCCCAGACAGTACAAACACCCCACAAATGACCGCATTTCGGAAAGTACACACCCTAAGGTATTCGCTGATGGGCATAGTGAGTTCATAGAACTTTTTATTTTTTGTCACAAGTTAGCGGAAAATGATGATTTTTTTTTTATTTTTTTTTTCTTACAAAGTCTCATATTCCACTAACTTGTGACAAAAAATAAAAAGTTCTATGAACTCACTATGCCCATCAGCGAATACCTTGGGGTCTCTTCTTTCCAAAATGGGGTCCCCTTTGCCCACCTAGGCTGCAAAAAAGTGTCACACATCTGGTATCTCCATACTCAGGAGAAGGTGGGGAATGTGTTTTGGGGTGTCATTTTACATATACCCATGCTGGGTGAGAGAAATATCTTGGCAAAAGACAACTTTTCCCATTTTTTTATACAAAGTTGGCATTTGACCAAGATATTTATCTCACCCAGCATGGGTATATGTAAAAAGACACCCCAAAACACATTCCCCAACTTCTCCTGAGTACGGAGATACCAGATGTGTGACACTTTTTTGCAGCCTAGGTGGGCAAAGGGGCCCATATTCCAAAGAGCACCTTTCGGATTTCACAGGTCATTTTTTACAGAATTTGATTTCAAACTCCTTACCACACATTTGGGCCCCTAGAATGCCAGGGCAGTATAACTACCCCACAAGTGACCCCATTTTGGAAAGAAGACACCCCAAGGTATTCCGTGAGGGGCATGGTCATTGAAGTCCACCCCTCCCATGAGCGCATTATAGTCGTGGACACAGAGGGGCTTTTCAATGACACGGGTTGCTCGCTCAATTTGGATTGTCGTGTCTGCGTGAATGGAGGAGAGCATGTAAACGTCACGCTTGTCTCTCCATTTCACCGCGAGCAGTTCTTCGTTACACAAGGCAGCCCTCTGCCCCCTTGCAAGACGGGTGGTTACAAGCCGTTGGGGGAAGCCCACGCGACTAGTTCGCGCGGTGCCACAGGCGCAAATCCGTTCTAGAAACAAATGCCTAAAGAGGGCCACACTTGTGTAGAAATTGTCCACATAAAGATGGTACACCTTGCCGAATAAGGGTGACACCAAGTCCCAGACTGTCTTCCCACTGCTCCCCAGGTAGTCAGGGCAACCGACCGGCTCCAGGGTCTGATCTTTTCCCTCATAGATCCGAAATTTGTGGGTATAGCCTGTGGCCCTTTCACAGAGCTTATACAATTTGACCCCATACCGGGCACGCTTGCTTGGGATGTATTGTTTGAAGCCAAGGCGCCCGGTAAAATGTATTAGGGACTCGTCTACGCAGATGTTTTGCTCAGGGGTATACAAATCTGCAAATTTCAGGTTGAAATGGTCTATGAGGGGCCGAATTTTGTGGAGCCGGTCAAAAGCAGGGTGGCCTCTGGGACGGGAGGTGGTGTTGTCGCTAAAATGCAGAAAACGGAGGATGGTCTCAAATCGTGTCCTGGACATAGCAGCAGAGAACATGGGCATGTGATGAATTGGGTGCGTTGACCAATATGACCGCAATTCATGCTTTTTTGTCAGGCCCATGTTGAGGAGAAGGCCCAAAAAAATTTTAAGTTCGGAAACTTGGACTGGTTTCCACCGGAAAGGCTGGGCATAATAGCTTCCCGGGTTTGCGGTTATAAATTGTGTGGCATACTGGTTGGTCTCTGCCATGAGTCCAAGAGCTCCGCAGTCAAGAACAGCTCAAAAAATCCCAGGGCCGAACCGATTTGAGCCGTCTCAACCCGAACTCCAGACTGGGCGGTGAAAGGGGGAACTACTGGTGCGGCTGAAGTTGGTGACTGCCAATCAGGATTTGCCAGCACCTCAGGGACTCTAGGGGCTCTACGGGCCTGTCTGTGCGGTGGCTGCGACGGGGTAACTAGTGCACGTGCCACCGTACCAGCTTCAACTGCCCTTCTGGTGCTCGCTACTTCACCAGGTTGTACGGCAGTGCTGGTACTAGGTCCAGGAAGGGCTGCGCTGCTGGTGTATGCCTCACCACGTGATCCGGCAGCGACAGCCCCACTCTGCTGCTCTTGAAGCGGATCCTGCGTAACCTGTGGTCTAGCGACATGGGGCCGGGTACGCCTGGTGCTGCCAGGGACCTCCACCTCCTCGTCCGAACTTTGGGTCAGAGAGCCACTGCTTTCCACAGGTTCATATTCTGACCCGCTAGATTCGTCAGATGAGGGTTCCCACTCCTCATCCGACTGGGTCAGAATCCTGTAGGCCTTTTCAGAAGAATACCCCCTGTTTGACATTTTGGACTACTAAATTTAGGGGTATTCCCTGAGACTACCCAAGAAAAAAAGCAAACCTGTCTTACAAAGGGGAGGCTAGCGAAGTACCGGAGGCTGCTGCGGTTGATAAAAAATATCAAAACTGATTTTTTTATCGCCGCAGTGCGTGTAAAATGAATGTGCAGTGATCAAAAAATATATATTTTTTGTCACTGCGGTGGGGCGGGCGTGGGTGAACGCACGTGTGGGCGACCGATCAGGCCTGATCGGGCAAACACTGCGTTTTGGGTGGAGGGCGAGCTAGGGTGACACTAATACTATTATAGATCTGACCGTGATCAGTTTTGATCACTTACAGATACTATAAAAGTACAAATGCTGATTAGCGATACGCTAAACAGCGAATAAAAGTGACTGCGGTGCGGTGGGCTGGGCGCTAACTGACGCTAACTACCTAACCAAGGGGCCTAAACTATCCCTAAAACCTAACAGCCAATACCAGTGAAAAAAAAAAAGTGACAGTTTACACTGATCACTTTTTTTCCTTTCACTAGTGATTGACAGGGGCGATCAAAGGGGTGATCAAAGGGTTAATTGGGGTGCAGGTGGGTGATCTGGGGCTAAGGTGTAGTGTTGGTGTACTCACAGTTCAGTCTGCTCCTGTGCTGGATCCAACCGACGAAAAGGACCAGCACAGGAGCAGACAAGCCATATAACAGATCATATTTACTAATATGATCTGTTATATGACTTTGGATTGGATTTTTTGAAAATCGCCAGCCTGCCAGCCAATGATCGTTGCTGGCAGGCTGGTGACGAAATACTTCTTTTAATTTTGCCGGCCCGTGATGCGCATGCGCGGGCCGGCTTTGAGCGAAATCTCGCGTCTCGCGAGATGACGCGTATATGCGTGACTCTGCGCAGCGCTGCCACCTCCGGAACGCAATCCTGCGTTAGGCGGTCCGGAGGTGGTTAAGCTAGGGGAGCTGAGGTGGTTAAAATGAATGGGTACGTGTGCGGTCAGTAGAATCAGGCTTTATTCTTGTAGGACTCAGGGGTGACTTCAGGGCTACTGGTGATGTGTGTCTTCTGCAAGTCACACGACCAAAAAAGTAACTGTGCTGCTTGTCTGTCACTTGTTGTCATGTGGATATTTTACAGCTGCAAATCAGCTGTACAAAAACCAGTTGAGCCTCAGACAGGTCGCTGGTACGTCGCACGACATTTGTATTGCAATTCATGACTTGTATTTTTGGCGACAGTCGTGCCACAGCCTTGCTAGGTGAAGGATTGCAACGCAAGTCTATTGACAGATACGCTACACGGTGACATGTGCTGCACACAACCAAAAACGTGTGATTTGCTGTCGCCTGATTTTGTTACAAGGTTTTCAAAAAAAATTGTGAAATCGCAAACAGGCCGCGTGTGATCCATGCTGGAGTAGTAACGTACAACGTTGACCACAATTACAACAGCGTTGGATTTTTTTGTGACTGTCACGACCTCTGGCGATCAGATGTGATGTCACCATCTTCACGTCACGTATTCCTATAGAGAAAAACATTTACTACGCTAGTTTTTGGTGTCAAAAAGGACACAAGGTCCCATTTTATGACTTTCTAAATTGTCGCATGGGGCGTTTTACTCCATCCTCGGCCGGCAAATTCACTAACACTTTACGTCTGTTTCCAGGTATAACTGACGCCTCAAATCTACTTCAGTCAGGGGCCTGTGTACATTTCAAACTGGGCGCACAGATTACCGGAGGATGCGTTTTAACTTAAAAAGAGGGGCACGCCTCCTCCTAAATTATACGCATCTTCCAGCAGCTATCACACACTAGCGTAAAATACCAGTCTTTGATAAATAACCGCCAGTGACTCTACCACAAGGCTAAAGATAAAGCCGCCATTTTATTACACTCTGTGGGAGCTACAGACATATATGCACTCTATATACAGAGGCTGTAGAGCTGGTAATGCACACGTCACTGACACCACACACGACGAACTAGTGGCGGTCAGGTGGTGTGTGACGTCAGCGGCACGGTAAACAGCCCGACTTCCCACCTCACAGCCGCGCGGGAGAAAAGTCCTTTCAAGACACGGCGGTCCTAGAGGCCACTTACCGTAGAGTCTGCCGGGTGTGCAGGCCGTTCGTACTGTGCGGTGGACTTACCACAGAGGCTGCCGCTGCAGGAAATAGCTATCGGCACTTCGGCAGAGGATTTATAAAAGAGCAGCTTTTGCCCCATAGCTAAGAAAGGATTACATATTAAAATTTTATATTAGCCAGTTGAATAACAGACCGAAAAATTCCTACGCCACCCTGCTGCATCTGTAATGAGATGTCCCTCAAGCTGCCGTCACACCATTGTTTGTGTCTTATTAACCACTTCAGCCCCCTTAGCTTAAACACCCTTAATGACCAGGCCATTTTTTACACTTCTGACATACACTATTTTGACCGTTTATTGCTCGGTCATGCAACTTACCACCCAAATGAATTTTACCTCCTTTTCTTCTCACTAATAGAGCTTTCATTTGGTGGTATTTCATTGCTGCTGACATTTTAACTTTTTTTGTTATTAATCGAAATTTAACGATTTTTTTGCAAAAAAATGACATTTTTCACTTTCAGTTGTAAAATTTTGCAAAAAAAACGACATCCATAAATAAATTTTTCTCTAAATTTATTGTTCTACATGTCTTTGATAAAAAAAAACTACCCCACAAGTGACCCCATTTTGGAAAGAAGACACCCCAAGGTATTCCGTGAGGGGCATGGCGAGTTCCTAGAATTTTAAATTTTTTGTCACAAGTTAGTGGAATATGAGACTTTGTAAGAAAAAAAAGAAAAAATCATCATTTTCCGCTAACTTGTGGCAAAAAATAAAAAATTCTAGGAACTTGCCATGCCCCTCACGGAATACCTTGGGGTGTCTTCTTTCCAAAATGGGGTCACTTGCAGGGTAGTTATACTGCCCTGGCATTCTAGGGGCCCTCCTAATGTGTGGTAAGTAGTTTGAAATCAAAATGTGTAAAAAATGACCTGTGAAATCCTAAAGGTGCTCTTTGGAATGTGGGCCCCTTTGCCCACCTAGGCTGCAAAAAAGTGTCACACATGTGGTATCGCCGTACTCAGGAGAAGTTGGGCAATGTGTTTTGGGGTGTCATTTTACATATACCCATGCTGGGTGAGATAAATATCTCGGCAAAAGACAACTTTTCCAATTTTTTTATACAAAGTTGCCATTTGACCGAGATATTTCTCTCACCCAGCATTGGTATATGTAAAATGACACCCAAAAACACATTCCCCAACTTTTCCTGAGTACGGCAATACCACATGTGTGACACTTTTTTGCAGCCTAGATGTGCAAAGGGGCCCACATTCCTTTTAGGAGGGCATTTTTAGACATTTGGATCCCAGACTTCTTCTCATGCTTTAGGGCCCCTAAAATGCCAGGGCAGTATAAATACCCCACATGTGACCCCATTTTGGAAAGAAGACACCCCAAGGTATTCAATGAGGGGCATGGCGAGTTCATAGAAATTTATATTTTTTTCCACAAGTTAGCGGAAATTGATTTTTTGTTGTTTTTTCTCACAAAGTCTCCCTTTCCGCTAACTTGGGACAAAAATTTAAATCTTTCATGGACTCAATATGCCCCTCAGTGAATACCTTGGGGTGTCTACTTTCCAAAATGGGGTCACATGTGGGGTATTTATACTGCCCTGGCATTTTAGGGGCCCTAAAGCGTGAGAAGAAGTCTGGAATATAAATGTCTAAAAAATTTTACGCATTTGGATTCCCGTGAGGGGTATGGTGAATTCATGTGAGATTTTATTTTTTGACACAAGTTAGTGGAATAAGAGACTTTGTAAGAAAAAAATAAAATAAAAAAAATTTCCGCTAACTTGGGCCAAAAAAATGTCTGAATGGAGCCTTACAGGGGGGTGATCAATGACAGGGGGGTGATCAGGGAGTCTATATGGGGTGATCACCCCCCTGTCATTGATCACCCCCCTGTAAGGCTCCATTCAGATGTCCGTATGTGTTTTGCGGATCCGATCCATGTATCCGTGGATCTGTAAAAAACATACGGACGTCTGAATAGAGCCTTACAGGGGGGTGATCAATGACAGGGGGGTGATCAATGACAGGGGGGTGTTTAGGGAGTCTATATGGGGTGATCACCCCCCTGTCATTGATCACCCCCCTGTAAGGCTCCATTCAGATGTCCGTATGTGTTTTGCGGATCCGATCCATGTATCCGTGGATCCGTAAAAATCATATGGACGTCTGAATGGAGCCTTACAGGGGGGTGATCAATGACAGGGGGGGGTGATCAGGGAGTCTATATGGGGTGATCACCCCCGTCATTGATCACCCCCCTGTAAGGCTCCATTCAGATGTCCGTACGTGTTTTGCGGATCCGATCCATGTATCCGTGGATCCGTAAAAATCATATGGACGTCTGAATGGAGCCTTACAGGGGGGTGATCAATGACATGGGGGTGATCAATGACAGGGGGGTGATCAGGGAGTCTATATGGGGTGATCAGGGGTGATCAGGGGTTAATAAGTGACAGGGGGGGTGTAGTGTAGTGGTGTTTTGTGCTACTTATTACTGAGCTACCTGTGTCCTCTGGTGGTCGATCCAAGCAAGGGGGACCACCAGAGGACCAGGTAGCAGGTATATTAGACGCTGTTATCAAAACAGCGTCTAATATACCTGTTAGGGGTTAAAAAAATCGCATCTCCAGCCTGCCAGCGAACGATCGCCGCTGGCAGGCTGGAGATCCACTCGCTTACCTTCCGATCCTGTGAACGCGCGCGCCTGTGAACGCGCGCGCCTGTGTGCGCGCGTTCACAGAAAATCTCGCGTCTTGCAAGAGGACGCGTATATGCGTCCAGGAGGAATGAATCGACCGCCTCCAGGACGCGTCCCTGCGTTCGGCGGTCCGGAGGCGGTTAAACACATTTTGTGTGAGAAGTGTTTGTCACACAGAAGTCTACATACAGGAGAGTCTATGGGAAAACTCCTGAAAAAACACCAAACCTGCAGCTCAGTGCTAGTTTGCAACAAAAGTTACTATTTTTGAGTGTTTTCTGACACCTCTTTTCCGGGGGGAGCTGCAGGCAGGAGCTCCATGGCCCCACTGCTTTCACAAGTGCGCCACAAATCTACCCCACATTACACCATAAGGCCCCTTTCACATAAGTGAGCTTTCCGCGCGGGTGCAATACTTGACGTGAACCCATAGCACCCGCACTGAATCCTGACTCGTTCATTTCAATGGGTCTGTGTACATGAGTGTTGTTTTTTATGCATCATTTCTGCGTTGCGTTAGAATCGCAGCATGTTCTGTATTCTGCGTTTTCCCCACAGCCCTGGCCCCAAAGAAGTGAATAGGCATTCACTTCAATGGGGCAGCAAAAGATGCGGACTGCACTTCGTGTGCTGTCCGCATCCGTTGCTCCGTTCCGTGGTCCGCAAAAAAATATAACATGCCCTATTCAGGTGTGTCCTGTATACAAGGTGATAAGGCTGTGGCCAATGTTAGAGC
Source organism: Bufo bufo (assembly GCF_905171765.1). NCBI lineage: Eukaryota > Metazoa > Chordata > Amphibia > Anura > Bufonidae > Bufo > Bufo bufo. The sequence goes on along the minus strand of NC_053392.1, from coordinate 148,067,069 downwards.
TGCAATGGATGTCCAAAGCTAGAATCCTAGTGTATCTTCAGTGTATAATTGTTAGCATGTTTTCTATTATATATCAACTTTACCATTATGTGCTCTCTAGACTCCTTTTGCCTCTTATATTAGAACCAATACATTATAACCGCTCTACCTAGGATTCTAGCTTTGGACATCTATTGCAGCTCTAATATTGGCCACAGCCTTATCACCTTGTATACACAGGGCCGTCTTTAATATTGATTGGACCCTGGGCAAAAATTTACTTGGGCCCCCTGGATCCTGCCTTCCCACACCTTAGCAGGCAATCACACCCTCCGTCACAACACACACAAAGAAAATCAACACATCTGGTAGAGTACAGTGAATGACTGTAAATGCTTCCAGTTCTGAAGACTCCAGCGGCTCAGGATCAGTGCTCTGGGCAGCTGGGCTCAGGCTGGAAGTGGGCACCGCTCTGCAGGAAGGAGACCGGGGCTCGGCTCACCCTAGTGTTACAGTGCACCCCAGCACCCCACAGTATGCAGTATAGCACCCTATAGTATACAGCAACCCACAGTATGCAGTATAGCACCCTATAGTATACAGCAACCCACAGTATGCAGTATAGCACCCTATAGTATACAGCACCACACAGTATGCAGTATAGCACCCTATAGTATACAGCACCACACATTATGCAGTTTAGCACCCCACACTATACAGTACCCCACAGTATATAGTAGAGCAGTATAGCACCCCACACTATACAGTACCCCACAGTATATAGTAGAGCAGTATAGCAGCCCACAGTATACAGCACCTCACAGTATACAACACCTCACTGTATACAGCACCTCAAAATATACACGATACAGCCCCCCACACTATACAGTACAGCAGTATAGCCCCCCACTATACAGGCCCCCCCACACTATACAGGCCCCCCCCACACTATACAGGCCCCCCAAACAGTATACAGGCCCCCCACACAGTATACAGCCCCCACACAGTATACAGCCCCCCCACACAGTATACAGCCCCCCCACACAGTATACAGCCCCCCACACAGTATACAGCCCCCCACACAGTATACAGCCCCCCACACAGTATACAGCCCACCACACAGTATACAGCCCCCCCCGCACAGTATACAGGCCCACACAGTATACAGCCCACCACACAGTATACAGCCCCCCCCACAGTATACAGCCCCCCCCACAGTATACAGCCCCCCCCCACAGTATACAGCCCCCCCCCACAGTTTACAGCCCCCCCACAGTATACAGCCCCCCCCCACAGTATACAGAGCCCCCACAGTATACAGCCACCCCACAGTATACAGCCCACCACACAGTATACAGCCCCCACAGTATACAGGCCCCCACACAGTATACAGCCCCCCCCACAGTATACAGAGCCCCCACAGTATACAGCCCCCCCACACAGTATAGAGACCCCCCCCCACAGTATACAGCCCACCACACAGTATACAGCCCACCACACAGTATATAGCCCCCCCCCACAGTATACAGAGCCCCCACAGTATACAGCCCACCACACAGTATACAGCCCACCACACAGTATACAGCCCCCACAGTATACAGGCCCCCACACAGTATACAGGCCCCCACACAGTATACAGCCCCCCCCCCACAGTATACAGCCCCCCCACACAGTATAGAGACCCCCCCCCACAGTATACAGCCCACCACACAGTATACAGCCCACCACACAGTATACAGCCCACCACAGTATACAGGCCCCCACACAATACACAGACCCCCCACAATATACAAGCCCCCACACAGTATACAGCCCACCACTATACAGTAGTTTACAGTATATAAACATAACAGCCCCTGTCACCTTTTTCTGATGTAATGTTCACACAAAAAAGCTCCATAGTTAACTGCAACACTCCTGGTAGGACCTGTGATGACCTTATAGCCATGTGACCAGTAATTGCTAGGTTACTGGTCACATGGTGATGATGTAATTAAGGTCCTGATCACAACTTTACCACAGTACGATCATGATGCCTGGACTCAGTGCAGGCAGGCATAGCAGCACCCCCTGTGTAGCTGACAGCTTGACACCCGGGGCAGTGGCTAGCAGGGCTCAAGAGGCAGCTGCCTTGGGCCCCCCAGGAGCAACTGGGCCCGGGGCAGCTGCCCCTTTTGCCCCTTGGTAAAGACGGCCCTGTGTATACATGACACACCTGTTGTCGTACTACCCCCCCCCCCCCCCCGGCCC